>NC_080427.1:48310300-48627002 GCF_029873635.1 Malania oleifera
AGATTGAAAGGCAGATTAGCCTTTATCAATCTAGAATTAGGCAGTGTGAGTGGCAGTTAGAGCAACTCCACAGAACTCTAGGATCAAAATCAAATGGCCAAAATTTCATTCATCTTCAAAAATGAAGGATAGTCAGTCCATCACGAATAAAACTAGAGAAATAATAAAAAGTTATGAGGACAAAATACGATCTCTCAACAGGAAAGAAGACACTCAAACGTGTCAAGTCAAAAGTAGCATGTCAGAAAGATACACTGCTAAAGACTATGAAGATGCATAGGAACAGGAGGTTCAAAGTGCTCTCAGAGACATTGATGAGACAAAGGTTTTGTCAGACATAACTAATGATATCCAGAATGCTCAGGATGAGTTAGATAAGCTTCTTCATCGTGAAAAATAGACAGAGAATGAAGTCTCAGAGATTCAAAAGAGAATCAATAAAAGGCTTAATGAGGTAGAAGACCTCAAGGCTAAGAAATTAGCCAGTGCCGAAAAAATCCTTGCAAGAACCAGTAAGGGTTCAGCAAAAGGTGGAACTGCAAGAGCAGGACCATCAAGTTTCAGGGAAACAGTACCAGTAAGTTTTCCAGAAGTTTCATCTTGGGATGCTAAACTAGTATGGCAGCCCCTAAGAATGGAACCATACCCGTGGGAGCGAAAGAAGTTATCTTTCAAGGAAATGCTCCAAACCATGGCAAAACAGCAGGAGTCTGTTTTAAATTACCCAGGAAGAATTCAGGAGGAATTTAGACCAAGGAAGAGTGTTCCAGAGGGAGTACCCCAGAACGGAACTATCCTTAGGCTTAATTGCGAGAAGGATCCCGCAGTTGCAATTGATGATTGGGCTATGGATTTAGATATCATATCCTTAGCAGAGGAATTAAATCTTGGTCGGTGGAGCAAGCATATAAATTTACAGTAGCCATACTAAGAGGAAATGATGGAGATTTTTGGGAAATACTTCAAAGGAACTCAGATGTGAGTACCATTATTATTAACACCATCAAAACTCCAAATGAAGTAATTGCTATCATAGCTGATTTCCTCAAACAGGAGTTTGTAGGATATTCGCTAGTTGATAGAGAGGACGAGCTAGTTGAGAAGGCTAGGATGGCTCTCATAAAGATTCAGATTTGTGACATGTGTTACTTTGAGGAGTTGGCTAATCTACCTTTCAATCTCTATTAGTTGTGATTCTAGACCTTTCTTAACTCTTTTTAGATCTATCACAATAGGATCGGATTCAAAGTTGGCTTTAGAAGTATCTAGTTTAAAGTATTTTTCTCTCCAAATATCTTCTACTCAATTCTCATAAAATCTTATGTTTGATTTTAATGAAGCCTTCTGATAGAAAAGTGACCCTTGTTCTCTATCTCTTCTGCTGATCATAATACCATATTTCTTCTCCTGAGAAACACTGATATTAGGATACAAGCTCTGATATCAATTTCTCGCGAATCCCTATTGGACTCAAAATTGAGATTAGAGTACAAAGGGGAAAGGAAAATTAATTAATAACAATTTTATTACCTTTTCTTGATCTCTTTCTGCAATCCTGAACGAAGCTGTAACAGGTAACCTTTCGTTGTGACAACTCAGTAAACCAATTAAGATTCTTGAAAAAATAAAACAAATGATAATTTATAATTAATTCACCAGAGAAAAAATAAATCTATAAATATGAAGCTCACAAGTAATACCTTTCAAATATTCTTAACTGAAAATTCAAACAAGAATAGAAAATTGCACTGTGCATATGCCATTTTACACCAATATATTGTCCATAAAAGACGGGGAAGAAAGGAAAAATGTTCAAAGATGCAATTCTTCAGTGAGGCGAAAATGATATGTTGTGATATGGATGGGATAAATATGAAGCACAACGGAATAAATATAAGAAGTAAATGAAACACAACTAGAACAAGAAGAACAACAATATTTACGTGATTCGGCAAAGCCTACATTCACAGAAATAATGACACAAATTTCGCTATGAAAATCACAAAGTACACAATGTATGCCTTCTTAAATGATCACTCGTCTCTCACTATCAATGTATGCCCAGAATGACATATATAATAGTGAAACCTTCGATTATCCAACCACCTCAACGTTCAATTTCAAAATTCAAAAAAACTGCTCGTAGCCCATAACTTCTTGTCGACGAGACCAAGAATACTCGCCGACAAATCATTCCACTCGTCGACGATCCCATTTTTTTGCTCTTGGTATTTCAGAAACTCTGAACTTTTGGGTCTCTCGGGATTTTCTCATTGACGAGCACAGGATACTCATCAACGAGTCCTTACTGTCTCCTCATCGACGATCATAGGGCACTAGTCGACGAACCCTTGTTGTGCTCCCCCTTCATGTTTTTCTTTCTTCTTTGTTTATGAAATCCAAAATATAAGAGCCACACCACAAACAACAATCTCTACCTTAACGATTATATGTGTAACAACCTGCTATTTAAATGTGTTTTTTTTTTTTTTTTTTCTATACTATAACATTTACAATGCTCTGATACCAAACTGAATTAAACCCAACTATCAACCTAAGCAGTGAAAAACAGAAATCAAATAAATATAACCATATGTAATTATATATAATACCAGAGTACTAAATTATTTTCCAAAATATACATATATAACTATTCCCCAAAAATATCCTCAACTGGTTATGGCTACACAAAATACTCCTAAAAACACTCACTTTGAAATTAGGGCAATACTGAGACACCTCTATCTGCGAGTCTGATCTGTTCGCCTACTTGGATCACCTAAAAAATGTTAAAGTAATTGGGACGAGTCAACGCTCAGTAAGACGAAATATGTTATTGCTAGTGTGTGGCAAATGAGTTACAATACTATGAAAATCTGTTTCTATATAATCATATATAACTGGATCTGTAAATACAGTACAAGTAATAGAAACCACTACCATTTCCATGTTGCTTAACATATCTATATTTTAGGTTTCTATTCAAAATACTTCTAATGTACATAAGTATATTCTCTATCTCTGTAAATCTGTATATACGTAAAAGTAACTGAAAACTTTCTTGTGGATAACTGTGTGTCATAATTTAACCCCTCATGACAAGGTTGTGTGGCCCGTAGGCGGGATCTACCCTAACTGGCCGTCTAGGGTAAATCACTATACTCCCTCGGTCTGATCTGCCCTCCTCAACCATACCTGATGGGGAGTCTGTCCACGTCAGGGCACTATACAATCGACCTATTACCACGTATTATCTGAATAGGTGGTTGCACTCTATAAACTGTATGTAGCTACGGTACCGTGCTCTGTAACTATATGGTTCAACAGGGTCTGATACTATATAATACATTTCTATATACAACTATCTGATTTATCATGATTCTGAAATAACTGTATTTACCATGACAATGAAATAAATTGTAACTGTGTCAATTGTGTTTCTGAATTGAACTTTAATCTGTAAGTCATGGTACTGGAAAACTATATAATCATGGTACTGTAAACTGTATAATCATGATACTATAAACTGTATAATTATGGTACTGTAATTACTATAGAACATATCTACTAGCTGTATATTCTATAAAAACATACCCTGAAAATATTGTAAAACTTGCTTCTATACTATATTTATATTCTCAAGCTACATAGTAATTTATTACATAATATCCATAATTCATCATCTGTATAATGTCCCGTTGTAAAGAATAAACTGATAAAAATAAACATTTCACACTGGAAATCATTTTAGAACTACCTAGTATAACATATTTCTCTTACCTGTTTCCTGCTAAAAATCCCCTACTATAACGGGTCCAACACTCGCAGGGTTCTCCACTCAACACCTTGAAAATCATAAATCCCATAACTGAATATCAATATTTCTTTACCTACATTATTTCCTACAACTGTCATAAGGCCAAAAATTGACTAAAAGGTCTTACCCTAAATTTGAGATGAAATCCAACTCGATCCCACCGACGATCCGCTCCAACAAACTTGAAGAGAACTTCGCCAGGAGCGTCGTGGTGGTTTCAGATCGTCGATTCAGCGACTGACGGAACCGAAATCGAAGAGAGAAGGAGAAGAGACCGTGGAAGAGAGAGAGAGAGAGAGGAAGTAATTGTGCTGAAAATCTGATAAAAAATCTGAATTTTCACTATTTATAGGGCCGGATTCGTCGACGAGACACATCACCTCGTCGACGAGTCCTTAAGTAATTTCGTCGACGAACCTTACCTCATCGTCGACGAACTTCAGACTGTCAAAAAACCCCTCTCGATATCTTCTCGTTGATGAGTCGTAGCTTCGTCAACGAGGTCCCCTTGTGCACTTGTCGATGAACTCCCTGTGTTCATCGACGAGGCCCACTGAAAAATCCTTCGGGTTATTCCACCCAAAATGCAATGTCGTCGACGAACACGAAACGTTCATCGACAAAGTCGGCTGCCTCTTTCTGTTACTATTTCCATTACTCTCCCTCGTTATTATTTAAATACTATTATTCTTCGAGTCACTACAATACGCCCCTTAGTAGAATCCCGAAAAACATGTCTAATTGCTCCACCTTGAACTTGAAACGCTTGATTGGGTATGTCTCTCTTCTATCACTTGGAGACATGAAATAAGTCCAAGCAATGCTTGAACTTCTCAAAAGTAACTAATTTCGTCAGAATATCCGCTACATTTTCAAACGTGTGAACTTTCTCCAACACGAGCTCACCCGAAGCAATCAATTCTCGAACCCTGTGGAACCTCACATCAATGTACTTGGTTCTAGCATGGTATATCTGATTCTTCGCCAAATAAATGACTCTAACAATCACAATGCAGCACCACTCCATCTTACGGTAACCCCAGCTCTCTAACTAAACTAGTAAGTCATAAGGCTTCCTTTGCAGCTTCGGCAACTGTCATATATTCCGCCTAAGTCGTGGATAATGCTACTAGAGACTATACCATAAATCTCCAACACACCGGTCCTCCTACAAGGGTTAACACATATTCCGTTGTATACCTTTTGTCATCCATATCTCCAACATAATCAGTGTCAACAAATCTCATAACTAAAGGAAAACCCTGTTACTTGCTGAACATGATGTCATATCCCGATGTACCCCATAAGTATCTAAGTATCCATTTAATGACTTCCCAATGTTGTCTTCTTGGATTAGAAAGAAACTTACTTACCCACTCACTGCATGAGCCAAATCTGGCCTCATACACACCGTGACATACATCAAACTCCCCACATCACTAACATAGGGGACCTTTAACATATCCCAAATTTCCTCATCCGTACTTGGGCAATCTGTAGTAGATAACTTGAAATGATTCGCCAAAGGTGTACACACTAGTCTTACATCAGTCATGCTAAACCTCTCCAACACCTTTTATACATAACTGTCCTAAGATAACCATAACCTCCTTGCAATTCTGTCACGGCGAATCTTCATCCCAAGTATTTTCTTGGATGAGCCAAGATCCTTTATGTCAAATTCTTTATACGATAGGTCATTTAACTTATTCATCTCAGTTAAATCCTTTGCAACTATCAACATGTCATCAACGTAAAATAACAAGAAAATAAGAAAAACATCCTTAAGCTTGTTCACATATACGTAGCAATCATATTCACACCTCTTGTAACCAATCTTGATCATGTAAGAATTAAACTGTTTATACCATTGCCTTGGAGACTATTTCAACCCACAAAGAGATTTCTTCAACCTGCAAACAAAATTTCCTTTTCACGGTTCAATGAATCCCTCCGCCTATACCATGTAGATTTGTTCCTCCAAGTCACCGTGAAGAAATGTCGTCTTCACGTCCATTTGTTCCAAATGAAGATCATAATGGGCTACCAACCCCAATACAATTCCAATAGAAGTATGTCGAACTACTGGGGAAAAGATTTCATCATAATCTATCCCTTTCTTCTATGAGTATCCTTTTGCTACTAACTGTGCCTTGAATTTTTTTCCTTCTTTTTCTGAAATTGCCTCCTTCTTCCTATATGCCCATTTGCAACCTATCAGTCTCTTCCCATCTGGAAGCTCGACCAAATCCCAAGTTTAGTTCTTACATAGTGATTCGATCTCCTCAATCATTGCACCCATCCACCTATCTTTCTCCTGACCGTGCATTGTCTCTTGAAAAGTAGTTGGATCGTTGCAACTAGTAAGGAAAACATAAGATACTAACTTTTCAAATCCATACCTTGGAGGCCTAATAGTGCGTTTGAATCTCAATAAAGGAATATCGTCGACTTGCTGATTTCCTGAACTAGAACTCCTTTCAACCATAGGATCATGATCATTTCCGTTGCCCTAAACTTCCAACTCCACCTACACAACATGTTCATCACTGCCCCAACTTTCTAGCTCCTATTTCTGTTCATTATACTCTTGAGTACGCTTTATCATAGCCTTTTCATCAAAGACTACATCCCTGCTGATCACCACCTTGTTTGCCATTGGATCCCATAACTTGTACTCCTTCACATCCTCTAAATATCCCAAAAAGATGCAACGACGAGACTTTTGGTCAAGCTTAGACATCTCCTCACTAGATACGTGAACATAGGCCGGACACCCGAATACCTTCAATCCGGAGTAGTCTACTGCATTTCTCGTCCAAACCTCTTCTGCTACTCTACCCTCTAGTGACGCCTTTGGTGATCAGTTTATCAGAAAACAAGTCATACTCACTGCCTCGGCTCAAAAGTTTTTCGATAGTCCTGCATTTAATCTGAGACACCGGACCCTTTCATTAAGAGTCCAGTTCATTCGTTCTGCCACACCATTTTGTTGAGGTATCCAACGTACTATAAAGTGTCTCTTGATGCCCTACTCCGCACAAAACTCTATAAACCGAGAATTAGCGTACTCGGTCTCATTATCCGATCTTAAATATTTGATTCTCCCCCCTTGCCAGGTTTTCCACTTCAACCTTCCAAATCTTAAATTTGGCAAACATACTTGATTTGTGACACATGAAGTAAACCCAAACCTTCTGTAAGTAATCATCAATGAAACTCACATAATACACATATCTATCCTTTGATGCAACTCTAACCGAACCCCAAACATCTGAATGCACATAATCAAGAATACTCTTTGTCTTGTGTTTAGCTGATATGAACTTTGCCCTGTTTTGTTTTCCAAAAACACAAATCCTACAAAATTCCAACTGACATGAATTCAAGACCTCCAAAAGTTTCCTCTTGTATAGTTCTTTCATGTCATGTTCCCCCATATGCCCAAGACACATATGCCACAAGACAGTTTCATCTAATTCAACATCTATGGCTGCAACTCCACCTACAACGGTAGTTCTCTACAATGTGTAGATATTTCCATCCAGTTTCTGCCCTTTCATTGCAGCCAGATTACCTTTCCATATCGTCAAAATTCCACCTTTAGACTTATAATTAAAGTCATTACAATCCAAAGTACCGAGTGATATCAAACTCTTCATCAACTCTGGTATGTCTTACATTACACAACGTTTTTACAACACCATCAAACATTTTTATCTTTACATTTCCTATGTCAATGATCTTACAAGAAGCATCATTACCCATAATAACTGATCCAGAATTCACTAACTTGTAAGTGCTGAACCACTCCTTGTTCGCAGTCATGTGATAAAAACATCCTGAGTCAAGTATCCAAGAGTTCGTTAGATTATCCAACCCCGCTAAAACTGATAGAACATCATCATCACTACACGTTGAACCTCTTTTTTTGAACAACATTCACAAATTTTGAAGTACCCTCATATTTCTACGAATTTCCGTTCTTCCAATCTGGACATTCCGGTTTCACATATCCTTTTTACCACATTTATAACACCAGATTTCTTTCTTCTTGGATTGATTTCGAGATTTCTGATTGGATCCATGTTTGGATTTTCCCTTGCCTCGCTCGTTATTACCCTTTACCACAAGTCTTTCTCATTCATCATATATTTTCAATATTTGATGAAAATTTGACAAAACACTTGTTACCTCTTCTAGATCAAGAGTTTTTTTTTTTACCACGTAAGAGTGGTCACAAGATTTTCATAGTTATAAGTTGAGAGCAAAAAGTTTAAAAACATCAAAACTTTGTCATCCTCATCAAACTTAACATCAACTCTCATCAAATCACTAATAATTTGATTGAAAGTATTAATGTGTTGATCTATGTTTGATCCTTCAACCATCTTAAACCAATACAAACTTTGCTTAAGAAAAAGTTAATTATTGAGAGATTTAGACATGTACCAGCTTTCTAACTTTCGCCATATAACCGCTGAAGAATCCTCCTCCATCACCTAATAGAGTACTTTGTTGGCCAAACATAAGCGTATTGTAGAAACGGCCTTTGCTTGCAATTCTCCCCATGTTGCCTCATCCATCCCATCAGGTTGAACACCAAGTAATGCCTTTCCCATTCCTTATTGTATAAGAATGTCTTTCACTCTCCTCTACCATAAACCAAAGTTCCCGATTCCATCAAATTTGACGATGTCAAACCTTCCAGAAAACCATCCCAATGTCATAACAACAATCTCTCTGATACCAATTTGTTGTGATATGGATGGGATAAATATGAAGCACAGTGGAATAAATATAAGAAATGAAACACAACCAGAACAAGAACAACAATGAGATTTACGTGGTTCAGCAAAGTCTACATCCACGAAAGTAATGACAGACAAATTTCACTATGAAAATCACAAAGTACTCAATACACTTCTCAAATGATTACTTTTACTATCAATATATGCCAAGAATGATATATATGTATGTATAATAGCCCCTCGGAGGTTTCCCTCCGATTACCCAATCACCCCAACATTCAAATTCAAAATTAAAGAAAAACTGCTCGAAGCCTAGAACTTCTCGTCGACGAGAACAAGGGATTCGTCGACGAGATCAAGAAGAACACTCGTCGATGAATCATTTCACTCATCGACAATCTCATTTTTCTGCTCTCAGTATCTCAGAAACTCTGAACTTTTGAGCCCCTCGGGATCTTCTCATCGACAAGTCTTTGTTGTCTCCTCCTTGACGATCACATGACACTCGTCGACGAACCCCTACTGTGCTCCCCCTTCATGTTTTTATTTCTTCTTTATTTATGAAATCCAAAGTATAAGAGTTACACCACAAACAACAAGGTACAAGAAGGGATGAAACAACATTGCCTCCACAATCAGAAGGCAAAATCCTTCAATGATTTTTTTTCATCCATGGGCAACAATATCACCAAAAACACGGAAACATATATTAACATGCATGATCACATACTCAAAAGGCCAAAAAACAAAAAGAAAATGAGGAGAAATAGTTCGTGAGATAAGAATGGGCGATGCCAAACCTGAATAAACTGAGGACTGCTCGTCTCAGGTGAGATATGCAGATTTCGTTTGATCTGCATGCATTGGATCCGCAGGTGCACAAAGATTTTCCACAATGTGAGAGAGAGAATACCATAAAACTTGAGGTTAAGAAACAGCTGAGGGCTGGAGAGGACTTCCTCATCAGATTTTCCTCTTTTTCGGATGACTGCCCATTCTTTCTTCAAGTAATGGCCATTCCAAGGGAATATGCTTTCTCACTTCTAAAAGCATTGTCGTTCCATTTCATTCTTGGATACCAAGCATACTGTAAGGAAACATACGCTGTACATGCTCTCAAATTTTATTTTGTATGACTATACTTCAAAATTGAAAAATGGAACAGATCATACAACAATCTCAAAACAACAACAGAAAATAGCAAATAGGATCCTTTCCAAGTGGTAGACCAAGAGCTCCAAATTAAAACTCTCATTATGGAGCATTCAGGATTTCAGGTTGGAGCATGACATGACTAGAGTTCATTATTATTCACTTGGATGGTAGGAAGGAAAATTTGGGAGCATTGATTTTTACCTTTTTGGTTGAGAATTAAGAAGCATTCTGCAGACCAAATAAATAAACAAAAGACACTAGCATCATCCTTTAGGTCTGTAAGCATAACAGCATACAACTAGAAATTTACAATAACTGGAAATTCCCTAGGGTACCAAAGAGATGCCTATAAAATATAGAGAGCTACATGCTGAGTGAGGCATTTGCAAAGACAAAGCGCACAGAAGTTCATGTGTTTCTAGTGGTATTTTGTGCCTTGTGCATCTTCACCTGCGCTAAAAGAAAGTTCCATGGAAAATAAATTAAGAAAATATCTTATTAATATTGATATCTGCACATCATATTGTATTGACTAATCATCAACTTGAAAATATAAATATATAGTTTTTGCTGATGACAGCTCTTCATCACTTTCCCACACACAGCTTTCACTCACTTTTTCACGGTGCTAATCAACAAAACTGTTAAAATTTTCTCAAAAAGAATATAATCTAGAAAATTGCTGGCTAATTGCACTTTTGAGATTTTTTTTTTTTTAAAGAAATGGGTCCATGACGAGAAAAAAATCAGTAAATACACAGGAACCATCAATTAGCCTTCATTGATCTCTTTCTCCTTTGCCTTGCACATATCCTCTGCTGACTTGACGAACTTCTTGGTTAGCTCGTCAACCTGGGAAAATGGACGAGCACATGATGGTAATTAGTACAAGAAAAATATTTTGCATTAATTCAACTTTCATCAGCTGATAACTCACTTCCTTCTCCAATTTTTTTACAGTATCCTTTGGGAGACTTGAACCAGCTTTCTTTATTGTATCCAGTGCCTGCAAATGCCAAAGTAACAACTGCTTAAATACATTAACAGCATCATCTTTTTTCAATATGCAACATGTATGTAATAAAGTCAAAGGAGTTCTTTATATTTCCCATAAGCCCAAGCAACAGGGGTTCTTCTATCATTGCACACTTTTCTGAACTCTGTTTCCAGCATTAGTACTTTTGTCATATTCATTTGTCACAAAGTTCTTGCACCCTTATGATTTCAGAATAATGGTTGGTTGTGCATATACCTTTTGGCGAGCCCTTCTAATACTTTGTTTAACATCTTCACAAGATTTGGAAACTACCTTACACATAGCCTGGTTCAAAAGTCAAATCATAAGATGTGAACAGCAAGCAGAACAAAGACTAAAAATTTTAAGAAGTAAAAAATGAATGAAGGGAAAATTTATTGGGACCTCACCTGCATGTGTTCCTTTGTTAATCTGGTCATTGCAAAGAATAAATACATATATCAGTAAAGAACTCAACTACTACACAAAATTCTATGCAAAAGTACATGCCTCGAAACAACACAAAAACTAAATTCTTCAATATTTTTATCAATCAAATAAATGATTTTTGTACCACTCCAAGAGGCTTTGGTTAGCCCTCATCTTTTAGATTTCTTGAGATATACTTAACAGAATGAAACTAGTGCTTACGGTGGAATAACAGCAATCAATCGTTGGCCATCGTCCCTGGGGTTTAATCCTAAAGGAGATGAAACAATTGCGTTCTCCAATGCTTTTAAACCCTGCAAAAGCAAATGGTCAATGTGTTAAAACTTCAAAAATTTGCCGTCAACATGTTGCTACAAACATGTTCAAGAGTCTGTTTGTGCAACGGGAAATGTGTTGGAGCAGCTTATCTTAATTTCAATCCAAATTAGAATATATTATCCTCAAAGTTATGCCAGGTTAAATGTGGACATGCACCAATAAAGTGGAAAGTTCGCCAGCATATTAGAAAGTTCGCCATATTTACCAACTACTTTAGTTAATTATTGAAAACATCCAAATCATCTAGAAAATTTTGTCTGGTATGCACAGTGCACAGAAACACAAAATTTAATTAAAATGCCAGCCAAAATGTCAGATTCCAGGCATATACGTCAAAACAGATGCTAATGAGATGGAAGAATAAACTGTAAATTCAAACCAAACATCAAATTTCTTGCATAAGATACATTTCATTACATTTGAATCGTAAGGAGTTACTGATAGAGTTTTTGAATCCATGACTGAAACGACAGCTAACCGATTCAAAGGCATCTTCACTCCACCAGTTTCTACTATGATGTGATCAAGCATTCCTGCAAATACATATAAATGACCAAGTCAATGAATTAGAACACTGAATTAGAAGTGTCTACATGAATGTGCAAAGGCACTGTACCTGTAGATGCCCTTCCTGTACGTAGTTTGCTTAGATCTCGTGACAACGCAACCACTGCTGCATCCATCTGTGATGAAGCAGTGGTCTTAATGGTAGAAACAAAATCTGGTGGAAGTTCAACTTTTTTGGCATCATCATTGTCATCCCCTAAAATATGTACATGAAAAGAAATAAAATTAGGGAGGCAATGGTGAAAATAAAGTGATTGAAGTTCCATATTATGTATAACTGCATAAGTAAATGCATCTATCTATACATGCCCACCTGCAAAATTACACAAGCAATATCATCACTACAACCACCAACCGCTAACACAAAACTAATTTTTATAAAGTATATCCGACATGGTAATAAAGGAACAAAAAATAATAGGATTCCGCAAGCCTCTTAAAGTCCATTGTGAACATAGCATGCCAGCAATATCATTAACTATATACGGCAAAAAAATGGGCATGTTAACTTGAAGCTATAAAATAGGGCACACACTTTGAATTCCTCCTCCTAGTGCCATTTATTGTGCATGCTACTCTTTTCCACATTTTTATATTACTAAATGCATCAACTGATACATGTCCAGCAGCAAAATTACATCAGCATATTTCGCTACAGCCCTCAACATTAACACAAAAATTGATTTTTTTACTAAAGTTCACAAGCAATGTGATCATAAAAGGAACAGAAGATAACAGGATTTACCCAAGCCTCTTAAAGCTCGTTTTTAGTATGCCAGAAATATCATCCACTCTAATGGCGAAAAAAGGGGCATCTTTTAATCTATGTGCACTTTGAATTCTCCTAGTGTCACTCGTGCTGTCGTGCTCGCTACTCTATTCAAGTTTCTTCTCAAAGCTTTTATTATAGTCAGATATGGTGGATACCAGTCCCTATCTTCTTTCTCATAAGTGTATGTCCAGAATAAAACTTTCTTCTATACCTTAAAAAAAAAATCTACTTTGTCTTCATTGTGTGAATTTTCTGAAAAATAGCCAAACAAAAACACCATAAATTGAAAATGAAATTCAATGTTATGGCCAAAAAATAAATAAATAAATAAAATAACGTTGAACATGCAGCCCAAGGTGTGCCCAAAGTGTTTCCATTTCCAGTCAGATAGTCATATATGAAAAACTGCAAATGGAACATAGAAAACAAATATAAATCACATAGTGCACCGCATGATAAATATCTATGAGGTAACCAGATAGAATTTACACTGTTTGGTTGGGGAAAAGGTGGATAGAAGAAAAAATAAATTAATATAGCAGAAGATGAGAGGAAAGAAAGTGGAGAGAAAGAAAAACAAAAACAAAATTATTCCATTGTCAGTTACAGCTTACAATAATGCAGTGGAAGGATCACTTTTAGAATTTGTTCAATGCTGCATTTGGAAGCATGGATTTGAGTCGTGGATTTTAGATTTGTGTGAATTTGGACAAAATCTAATATAATTTTGTATTATATTTCATCCAAAAAACCTCACAAATCTAAATTCAAGGCTTCTCCCAAACAAAAGGTAAGTGTATTTCTATTTCTATGAGTCACTCCATTTCTCCTCAAAATCTCTCTGATCTGGGAGAGGAAAATGGCATTTTCTTCCCTTCTTTTCCCTCCACTTCTTCCTTTCTTTTCCCTCCAGTTCATCCAAACCAGAGAAGTTGTTGGAACTTCATTTCTTTTCTGTTCTTTTTTCTGCATTTCTCCCCAGCCAAATGCAGAATAGGAGAATTGAAATTCCATCACCATAGATACGGCGTGAATTCAAAAGCAATCATGCCATGAACAACAAGATGTTGAAGAACTAACCCGTGAAATTCACACGAAATAAATTACAAACAAAAACAATCCGAGCAATAAAATACTCAACAACTCCATAAATCTGGGAATAGATCAAATTTTGAAATGGGTTTACTTGATTTTTTTCCTTTAGAGAAACCCCTGCGACTTTCTCTGAGGAAATCAACGGCGGGTAGCTCGGGAAGCGTTCTTCTAGCACCGGAGTTGCAGAGGCTGGAAGAGAAGACAGCGTGAGAGAGGTTGCGGGAGAGGAGAGAGCTCCGAACGAGAAGGATGTTCCTGAAGGAGAATGCGTGTCTGAAAAAGATTGCCATGGCTCTATTATTTCATGATCTTTCTACTACAGCAGTGACAGAGACCAGAGAGTCGGAGACAGTTCCCCGCTTACTAGGGTTTTAGTAAATCCATCCTCCATAAACCCTAAGCAATTACAAAAATACAGGTAAAAAATTAATAAAGTGTAAACATTAAAATTTATATTTTTAAAGTTTTGAAAATGTATTATATAATGAAGGTGAACATTAGCAATTGTATTTTTAAGGTTTTGAAAAATATATTTCCTTAAACTTCCTATTAAAAGAACTTAATCATCTCTTTCAAAATTACAACTGTATTTAAAAATTAATCTTACTCATTAATAAAAAATAGACGGATTATATAATTAAAACTAGGTAAAATTATTAAAAAACCACAGAAGCATCTCATTCAAAAATATGTTGGTCAGAACTATTTTTCAAATTAATCATATGTTGAAAAGTATTAGCGGTGCACATAATAATGCACTAGAACTTTAAATTATCGAATTTGATAAGAAACATTTTATTAGTTTATTAGATTGTGCTATTTTTTATACTTTTATGAAGATTATTTGTTGACATATGTATTAATATATATACTTCTCGTTGGATGCCCTTTTATTATTGGTCTTCATTAGACAAACTATTACTCCCAAAATGTAATGATTCGTTTGGTTTTAATCATTCTTTTACCGAGTAGATGTTGATGGCAAGTTTAGTTTATATCACAATTTCCTTATCACGGAACCATTGATTATGATTGATCTACTCAACTAATTTGACCAATATCAACAATCTAAGAGATAAGCAAGAGCTCCCTTCAAGATGGAGTAGGAGTAGAAAATGAATGAAATTAAAATTTGAATGGGAAACTATGATGAAATCAAGTGGTAAGTTCGATTACATACTTCTCTTTATTCTATTCAATTCATACTTATCAAATATATAGTAAGGAGTATTGTGCAATGTGCGACAATTATGATAAATAGTATGAAAAATAAAAAGATAGACAAAGCAACAAAAACACATGAATTTAACGTGATTCGATAGTATGCCTACATCCATAGGAGTAAGCGTCGGCTGAATTTCACTATTTCAATTTAAGTTTACATCTTATGTATTTATATTAATCCTGACTATACATGGATATTTAAAAAATTCCTCAAAGACCTATATACCTACTTTTCTTATACATATATTCCACTTAATATGAGTCACATATTAAAACAAGAAGAAATATGATTCCAACCTTAAATTGGAAAAAAAATGAGAGCTCGTTGTGGATTAAGGATTCAAAGCTTGCCAATGATGATGTTTTTTTCTTTAATATTTCAAATTCATACTACCACTTTAAATAAAAATGATGTATAAATGTATGGATTACTTTACAAAAAGTTAATTATTCATATAAATCATTTTTTGCCATTAAATATCTATAAATTTAATTTCTTCAAAAACAAATGAAAACTAATAATTAAAATACAAAACAAGCATTAAAAATACAAGCATTGTCATAATATGTTTTTTTTTTAATTTTATGGATTCAAAAAAATAAACCAAAAATGATGCCCAACATGCTCAAAATTTGGCCAATATCTCTAAAAACAAAGCAAATTAAAATTGAATTGAACATGTTCATTTTTGTCATTAAATTAAACAAAAATTAAAAAATTACTAAAATAATAAAATTTAGACAGAAAATACAATGAGAATAGAAATTAATTATAATTATTTTATTTAACTACTATATTTTGAAACTCACTTTTTAATATAACAACAACAACCCCACTGTACATGATAATAATTATAAAAATGATTGTTTGAATTTTGTTTAAGTTTTTAAGAATTTTTTGAGTATTTTTATTTTAGTTTATTTTAAATTCACAGGTCATTTATTTTATTTTGAATAAAAAATTTGTACAAATTAAATATTTTAATCTGTAAAAATTAATTTATGATTATTGAAAAATATATATCACAAGTTGCATAACAATTAAAATGCACAAAATATGATTTTTATTTTTTGTAAAAAAAAAAAAAAAAGCAAAAATAATCAAGTTTCCATTTTTTTTTTTTCGGGACACGTGGGAGGGGACCGGGCTCCACTCCCGTCGCGGAGGCCACAGAAGGCAACACGGTCAACTCTCCGTCGTATCATTTTGAAAAATTTGTGGCACCCATTGCAGCAGCCTACCGATACTGGGTCACCCCCATATCCAAATCCTCCTCCTCTTCCTCCCCTGTTCTACTCATCTTCCTCGCTTTGCCTCCTATGTAATCCTAAATACCCATTTCATCCCTCTTCTTCCTGACCACGTTCTTGAACCAATAAGCATTTGTCTCATTGTCCGAAGATTATAATGAAAGCTTTCTCTGCTATCGGCTTGTCCGAGTCGCTGTTTCTGTCAAAGGCCGTTCTTCCCACCGCGAGGTACTCTTTCAATACGACCCGTCTTCAAATTGACTCTGTTTCTGTTAATATCAATGTGTTTTGAAATTCTGATTGTTGAGAAAATTTTGTTTATTGAGAAGTTCTTAGTTCGCGGGTCTGGAAGCCCTTTTGATAGTTTGGTTGGCCAATGCTTTGGGTAGTTTTTGTTAGTGTTTGTGAAGTATTTCCTTGCTCCGAAGAGCTCACATGGTGAAATTTTTTTATTTGAAAGCAAGGGAAGTGCTTTGAGAATGCTGAACCAGCGGGGGGCTTACCGAAAGAGAAGATTAGTTTAACACACTGGAAATTATTTAAAATGGTTTTCTGAAAATGCTCCTCATCCCATAAACTTCTGGTTGGTTTTCAGAAAGAAAAAGAAAGGAAAAGGCCTAAACATGGCACCATTTGTTAAGCATTTTGAGCGCTTACATCACATTTTGTTTGTAAATGGAATGGGGTGAGAATGAAATTGCTACTAGATAAGGATATAATAGTTTACAAAAAAAAAAAAAAAACAAAAACAAAAGAAGTGATCGATGTCATTCTAAGGCAAATTACTAGGCGAAAGTTGTTTATTACAACCAACATAAAAAGGAATTTTTATTCCCAAATCTCACCATTGAATTTGCATTCTTATGCTACTCCATATTGGTTGGATGTTGGAGTTACGCTGAGTGTTACTTGATAATTAACTAAGAATAACTCTCTCTGAACTACTATGTCTGTTACTGGTTATCTAGTGCCGGCTATCAGTAAAAGATATATTCTAAACAGCAAGGGAGACTGATCGCTGTGATTAGGTTTTCCAATTTTACCAAACACTATTAACATGGTATCAGAGGATGGTACTGAGACCTAAACCAGTCACAGCCACTGCCAAACCAAACGATAAGCCTCACAACACTATGTATGTATGCCAACGTAGGAAGGCTGTCCACACCATTTTAGGCATGAACTAGCTCCACCAGCCATTGGAAAACTGAGTAGTTGCTGGAAAATTCCTGGACAATGCTGCTAGATCAAAACCATATAATCCCCTTGAGTTTTTGCAGAACCAACACCATAGATACCCACAGATGAAGCCAATATAGATCCCTGAAATCCTATCACCAAATGTTCTCCCTTGCACACTCAAGCCGTCATGTGCTAGCCAAAGCCTAACAGCTCTGGTGTCACTTGCCGATGCATGTCATAAAAGCCCTGTTTTTGCTCCAATTTTGATCCCACTTGGTTTGAATACACATGTAAACCATAATTTCACGTTGTGGGCCATGAATTTTAGTCCACAATCCATCATCTTTAGTTGTTTACTTGTGGCACTCTGTTAATTTTCATTTGGCACCTTTGGTGGTTGTTTGCTAGTGTAGCAACTTAGTCCATTGGATGCCGAGGTAGTGTGTCATGAGCCGAATACTCCTCACCCTACGAAGGCTTAAGCGGCACTAATTATATTTAGTTGAAAGTACTTTGCTGTTTCATGACAAGAACAACTTTACAATCATCAAACACAAACTAAGCGGAAGCAGTAAATAAGAATTTATGTAAACATGAGTAATGCAGTAAACTCTAAAATAACAAAATTCATTATTCACACTTCAGTAGGCCACATGTGTTTAGTGAAGAGGCAAGAGCTTTTCCGAGCATCTCATCTACTCGAACTAAACTAGACCAAGTTCAAAACAGCCCCAGTGGGGGCCTCATATGCTGGCTTATCATACACACTATTTTTTCACAAAGGCATTATTCTATTCGTGGAGTAAACCCTGCGCTAATATGCGCTAGCATTTACATGATGGTTACCCATCCCATAAACACAAGACAAGCCTTCAATAGCAAGCATAATGCCTTGAATAATCTCGGCTTGTGACATTCTCTCCCACTGATGTGGTCAACATCCTCATATTTAACCCTAGGTACTCTTCAAATTTGTCCATGAGTGGTTCCATGTTTCCCATTTACTGCTGATTTCATCATTTTCAAGGCCGTCCACTTTGCTAAGAACTTGTGCTGCTTCTTCCTTGACGATGTAAACGCTTTGTTTGCAAGATTATCTTTACTTTTTGTTTGTTAGGTAGGGAGGTCTTCAGTGGTGCTTTGGTTGATTGACATCGGGTCGGGTTGGATCTTTAGTGTCATAAATAAATGGCTCAAGGCAGCTGACAGGATGCACCTTCGTCCTGTCATTTCTCCCGTAGAAATGAACCAGAAAACGGAATTGACACCTCCTTAGTCACCTTTAAGACTTCCATTCCAAGTATCACTTTGAAATCATCCTTCCGAACGATTGTAAAATATGCATGTCCAGCCCACTGCCCAAGCTTCAAACTTGCTTTGTTGCCTACGCCCATTGTAGGTTGAGTTGCGGAGTTGACCGCTTTCATTTGTCCTGAGTCCTTCTCCAATTTTGAGTTGAACTTTTGCTCTTTCCCTTGTGAGACAAAGTTATGGATAGTCTCAATATCCATCATAGGACGGTTGCTTTTACATTTATCCAAAATCCACAAACATTAACACTTTAGCCCTAGTAACTTTTGTTTGTTTTGTTTGCCTCGCTAATATGTCGAGTAATTGCTTTGCACCTGTCCTTGGGGTTTCCTTCTTATATCATCTTCATCATTCAGTCCATGTGTTCCTCATGCAATGAAAGCTTGTAAGGCATTGAACGGTTACTTGTGAGGGCAATTAGCAAATTTGTGAGGACGTTGACATACGAGACACGCCATTCACCTATTTATTAATGCACAAAAGAAGCAAAAGGCGTGCAATTTTGTATTAATGTGTAAGCCTTAGTATGTATTAAGTCGGCCTTTTTTGAGGCCTAGTATTTTACACTAAGCTTCGAAGCATTTTAGGCATACCTCATCTTAAAGTGGGCCTTAATTGAGACTTTTAAAGTATTGATAAAATCAATTAATTGTTCCACTTTTGTTGTTATTCAAGATTTGAAGACGAGGGAATGGAGGATGTGAGATTGCTGGAATTTACTACCTTTAAGTTGCTATCTCTGTCTACGACTTCTATGACTTGCGCCACTACTGTTACACCACTTAAATTCCATTGTCACCATGATCATCCTTCATTGGACAAGTTAGATTTCTACTTTGAGTTTTTGTGTTTAGTTTTGAGTTGGGTCTTGTTAATTGGGAAGGCACCATTGTGTCTCGTTTGCTTCTTGAGTCAAGGTGAGCTGTTAGATCTTTCAAGTTAGTCCATTGTGATGTTTGGGGTCCTAGTCTTGTTGCATCAAAGTTAGGTTTGATTTTTTTTTATTTTTTTTATTTTGTTGATGGCTGCTCAAGGATGACTTAGCTTCATTTAGTAAAGGATCGTTCTAAGTTATTTGAATTCCTTTTGTGCCTTTTGTCCTAAAGTATTGCCTTCTATGAGGATACTTCACAATGATAATGCTAAGGATTACTTCAATGCCTAATTCACTACCTATATGACTAAATTTGGTATGATTCGTGAGTCATTTTATACTGACACTCCACAACAAAATGGAGTTGTAGAGAGGACTAACAAACATATCTTCAAAGTCACTCTTACCTTGCTATATAAGGTGAATGTCCCAAAGTGTTTTTAAATGATGTTATGCTTATTAGTTGCTTTTTTTCTCAATAGAATGCCATCCTTAATGGTAATGTCCCTTACTTTGTTCCCTTGTAGTTGCTCTATTGTTCTCACTACCTCCTTGTATATTCGGATGTGTCTTTTGTCCGTTAGTTAAATCCAAGGTGGATAAATTGGATCCTTGTGCTATCAATTGTAATTTTTTTTGGGACAACTTTGTACTCAAAAGGGATATCCTTGTGCTAATGTTATCTTCTTTGACACTACACCATATTTTTTTGATTCCTAGAGTTATGATGCTGACGTTGATAGTCCTTTCCTCTTTGTCTTCCAAATTGCGGCTAATGTTATCTTTTTTGAGATTACACCTTATTCATCCTTTCATGTCTTTCTCTTGAGTCCTTCTAGTTGATTGGATCATCCTAATTTGTAGGTGTACACATACTCAAGGGAGGAGAGCTTCCTCCAAATCCTAATGCTATGATTTATGCCTTTGGTTTTCTTGTTTGATGGTCCAATTACCCATGATATTGACCTTCCTATCTAGTTTGGAAAGGTAAACCCAAAACCCAATCTCTAACTATGCTTGTTATGATTTCCTTGTCACTGTTTTTTTGGATTTTTTCCTTCCAAAATCTGCTTCTGAAACCTTATCCCATTGTGGGTGGAGGGCTAAAATGGATGAAGAGATATGTGCTTTGCATGTAATGATACTTAAGAAATTCTGATAAGTCTAGTTGCATTTCATTGGCTGTGTACCGTAAAAGTCAGTCTTCATGTTTCTGCGGCTCACATGAATGTTTGCCTTGTTGCCAAAGGGTATACTCAAGTGTATGGATTGGATTGTTCTAACACATTCACCCCATTTGCCACACTTGTGTCACTCCATCTTTTTATCTCCTTAGTCACCTCTTTCATTGGCTTCCGCATCAGTTAGATATGAAGAATGCGTTTATACATGGTGATTTTCAAAAGGTCTATATGGAGCAACCTGCTAAGTTTGTTGCTTAGAGAGAGAGCATTTTTGTGTTGTTGTCTAGAAAAATCCTTATACAATCTGAAGCAGTCGCCTACAACATGGTTTGGTAGGTTTCGTGTAGTGGTGCTTTGCTAGTGTAGGATTTTGAAGGTTGTTTTTATGGATGATATGGTTATTATGGTGATTCACGTAAAAGGTGCCCCTGAGGGAGGTCTATTGTATAAGGATCATGGTCACACTTGTGTTGAGGGATATATAGATGCAGACCAGGCGAGGTCATTCTTTGACAAAAAGTGGTAACTTGGTATTTTGAAAGAGTAACTGTGGTTGCGTGGTCAAGTGCGTAGTCTGAGAATACGGCCATGGCACACACTACATGTGAATTGGCTTGGACATGTAGGAAGAATTTGGTTTTCACATTCACAACCTATGGAATTAATATTTGATAATGAAGTCGCTTGTTTACTGCCTCTAGTCCAATATTCCATGAGACGACGCAACAAATAGAAGTTGATTGTCATTTTGCTTTGGAGAAACTTGTGTAGAAGCTCATGTCAACCACTCATATGAAGTCTGAATACCAATCTGCTGATTTGTTCACTAAATCTTCGGTGGGTGCTTGGGTTAAATTCATTTGTAACATGCTAGGAGCATATTATACTCTAGGTTTTTTTTTTTTTGGGGGGGGGGGGGGGGCTCTTACCAGCTATTTAGTGTCAGTTATTTTGTTCTATTACCTTATGTTAATAAGCGTGAGTTAGTGAGAATATGATGGTTGTTATGATGTACATGGCATATATTATTAATAGAGAGGGAAACCTATCACTGTGATTAGGTTTCCAATTTTACTAAACACTGTGGCAATATCCTTATACAATAACTATTCCATTCCACTCCATTCTGTTATGGTGAACTAAGTGTAATGTTAATATATTATTTCCCTTGTTTATTTGCCACAAGTGTTATGAATTATGATGCTCATTTATTGATATTTGAAGTTCCAAAAACTAATGTTGCTCATTTGGAAGGTTTTTATTTTTAGGGCGTGTCATAGCAAGAATTACATACAAAAAGTAAACTTCTGAAAAAAAAGTTCTGTAGCATTCATTTGGTTGTATGGGAAATAATCTATACTTCAATGCCAAAATAATAATTAACAGTTTCTTTTAAATCGGGATTAAATTCTGAAAAGTTCTGAAAATGATGCTGCATGAATTTAGGCATGATGGCTATGTGCTTATACAAATTGGTTGGCTTCAAAGTCTAAAGGATATTTCTTTATGAGTATTCAGTCTCTACGTAAGGAAGAAGAATAGATACAGGTATAGATTTTTTATTTTTTTTTCCTTTTTAAGAGGTAATATAGTTACCCAAAAAAAGTTAACACCCTAGTATGCCACGAAGAAGTATGAACAATCTGAAACATTATACATTCTCATTCTGGTACTGATCTAGCGATCCAAAGTTTTAATTCAATATATCCCTAATGGCATATATTTTTGTGAGTAAAATTGGAGCATTATTGCATTATAATTTTATTTTTCAGTCATTATAAGCCTACTTTACCAAAGAAAATCTCCTTTAGATTTATAAATACCTTAACATCCTCGTTTAATATAGCTGTTTCGTTAATATTTTTTCATGTATTAAAGTATATCCCTAATGTGCTGCATTTTAGAGCATGTGTGTACTATGGTCTCGCTCCCATTTCATGATCTGAAACATTCTGCATTCTAGGTAACTTTGAGTTCCTTCCCTTCAGACTACAAACACAATCATGATTTGTGAATTAGCAGGAGTATACCCTATCTTTTTGTTCTGGTCTATTTATCAACAAGAAAACTTGAATGGATGAAGCCTTGGAAGCAGAAAGCACCTTTGTGAATTTAAAAAATTTTCATCAAGTAAGAAGTGCTGTAAAGCCTGTAATCATATCGTGGATATGAGTAGAACAATTAGAACAGAGAGGATTGGACGTTTTGTGTCTTTTGAATTGTGATATTGCTCCTTTATAAAATTAGAACAATGTTTTAGATGATTTGAACTCTAGGTATGTTCAAAGATGGATCATGTTAATGATTGGATGCAGTGAGAAGAGATGAATTAGTGTGTGGTAAGAGGAAGAGGAAAACTGGAAAACAAAAGACCTATTTATTTATCTTTTATTTTGTGGAAGGATAGGTATAGTAATGGTCTTTCAAGATTTGAGTAAGTCTACTTTTTAACAATCCTCTTGTATTGTTGATTATGGTGATGCCATTTTGCCATCATAGCATGCTTCCAACATTTGTGTTCAACTGCTGACTAGAAACAGGGTGGACAGTATTTGTCTCTGTGGAATGTCTGAACTTCTGATTTCCCCTTATTCATTTGAGGCTTACAAAAACAGCAGGAATAATATATTTCCATCTTCTTTATTCTTTTTGCATCTCTGTGTTTTATTTTCTGTTTTCTGATTTTTCCATCTTCTGAAAATTCATTTTGCTTTTTTCGCATACAGTTTCCAGGTTTATTTTCCTACAAAATTCTTCATTTGCCACGCAAAGTTTGGTGAGCAACTAATTTTCTATCCTCTTTCATTTAGCTGCTGTATTAATATTCCAACTTTCACATGGAAGCTGAAAAAATGTACATGCTATTAACTTGTTACTCCATTGAATAGGCAGCTGAAAATTTGAGACAGGGAAGCTGAAAAAATGTGCATATTATTAACCTGTTACCCTGTTGATCTGTTTTGATATAGCGGCAGCTGAATCTATGATAGAAAGGCTGGAAAAAAGTGCATATTATTAATTTGTTACTCTGTTAATCTGTTTTGATATAGCGGCAGCTGAATCAGAGAGAGATGAGCCCTTCGGCTGGAGAGTGGTTCCTCCAACCTTGTTAGTTGCAGAAAAAGAAGAAGCCAAGGCTGTTCTAAGCTTGTTCTTGAAAAAACAAGGTCTTAGCAATGCAGTTGCTGCAAGAACAATAAAAAAATCTGACCTCCTCATTGACCACCTTGTCTCCAGGCTTCATTCTGTTCATAAATCTCGGTATCTAGTAGGTTAGATTTCAGAAAATCACTGCTTACTGTAAGTTGTGCAGATAATAGTATCTGAAGATTCCGCCCCTACTAACTGATCCCGTTTGCATTGCAGGACGAGAGCTTACAACTCTTGAAATCAGGGATGCTCTTATTCCGTACCTTGAAAACCTCCTTGAAGGGCATGAAAATGTTCTGTTAGATGTAGTGGAGAACTTTCCAAACCCACCTACCAAGGAAAGATCTGTTGCTCCGGTATTGCTGACCAATTCAACCCTAGATTACAAGAAGCAAAAAGCTGCATCTCGAACTCATGCAAGTGAGACTGGACCCGAGGGAAATCTCCGACCGCATATACTGTACCTTATAGAGCTCGGCATGGAGCTTGAGCAGATCAAGAAAATTATTCGCAAGTTCCCTGCTTTTGCCTACTACAGCTTGGAGGGGAAAATCAAGCCAGCAATAGAGTTCTTTCTCGATCTTGGAGTTCCAAAATCAGACATTCCTAGCATCCTTATCAAAAGGCCTCAATTGTGTGGAATCAGTCTGTCGGAAAACCTAATACCCACCATGACATTTTTGGAAAACTTGGGCGTGGACAAGAAACAGTGGGCAAAAGTTATATACCGTTCTCCAGCATTTCTCACTTACAGCAGGCAGAAGATGAATACAACTGTGGAATTTCTCCGTGAAATGGGACTTACTGCAGAGAACATAGGTAAGATTCTAACACGTTACCCAAACATCATTAGCTACAGTGTGGATGATAAGCTAAGACCAACAGCTAACTACTTCTTGTCACTTGGGGTTGATGTTGCGTCCCTTTTGTACCGATGTCCACAGACTTTTGGTCTAAGTGTTGAGGCCAATTTGAAACCCATCACAGAATTCTTCTTGGAGAGGGGATACACTATGAGAGAAGTTGGAATCATGATTTCAAGATATGGAGCTCTATATACATTCAGCTTGGCTAAAAACTTGATACCAAAGTGGGAGTTCTTTTTGACGATAGACTATCCAAGATCAGAGTTAGTCAAATTCCCTCAATATTTTGGTTACAGTTTAGAAGGGAGGATCAAACCAAGGTTTGCACTTGTGAAGGAGCGTGGAGTGAAGTTGCTGCTGAATGAGGTATTGTCTCGCACAGATCATGTGTTTGACAAAGCTTTAAACAGGAAAGGGAAGAAAATGCTGCACAGCAAGGCCTCAAGGGTTTCAGATAAGAGTGATGATCTTCACTCGGATGTGGAGCAATAAGACTGTTCTGTGTACATAGCAACCTAACTCAAAAGAAACACCAATGCAATGCCCATGCTATTGTCAGATCAAAAAACGTTGAAGCAGGTGCACTGAATGGACAGTAGAATAGTGGATTTAACATATTGTTTCTGAGAATCAGAGAAGATGTATATATATTTTTTGTTTTTGGTGCTGCATGCCTGCATCTGCAAACCAAGGGCAATGAAGTGTTGTTTAAGCTTCTATAATCAAATTTGAGAGTATGCTGTCTGGTGCATGATGCATAACGGTCTGGTCTGAAGGTTACTGTGCCTGGTTAGCTTCTTTCCTCTTTTCATTCTTGTATGCATTCTTTAATATTGTCAACAAACAAATCTAGTCTCTCTGACTTGGGATCTGATTTCAATTCCATTGGGTTGTGATTTCAAAAAATAATGATGCTGTATTTTAGAGTGTCAATTTTGAGACTTGAATTTAGATTTGTGTGAATTTAGACGATATTTAATATATTTTTGTATTATATTTTGTTTAAATTCACACATATTCAAATTCAAAACCTCTCTTAAAACATGGTTAGACGACTTGGGATGAGGAAGCCTTTGGAGAAGAATGTCTTTAGGGGTCTTAGGTCACATTTTCATTGTCATCTGAAAGTGTTGGTTTAAAAATGAGAAGTGATCACTAGAGTTGTTTGTGATGAGGTGTGGATGTATTTGGGTGGAGTTGAGTTGGAATGAGGCAAACTCAATTCAAAGATGACTCAAGCTCGACTTATCTTGTGTTTATTGAACTCGAACTTTATCTATTCAAAATTATTGAACTTGAACTTAAATTTGAGTTGATTAAACTTAATTTGGTTATAAAATAGTAGTAAATATATGTGTAATTTCAATATAACACTGGTACAATATAGAAAAATAGACTCAAGTAAAAAATGCTAATTCAATTTGCAAGTGATATTTTAAATTCGATGTTTGCATGTCAAGTTACTTGGGTTGCTTGTGCCTGATTAAGATCTTAGTCAGAGTCAAACTCAAGTACTTCACAAGTTATCTCAACTCCTATTTTTAAAGAAGGCGTTGATTCTATTTTGGGTTTATTTACTAAGCAACAAGTATCAATGGAGAATATGTATTCACTCAGTGTATGGGATTGAGAGTTCATAGTTTGAATTTGGATTTATGTAAATTTAGATATATTTCAATATAAAATTATATTGGATTTCTTATAAATTTGAGAAAATTTGAATTCAAAATTCTAACTCTATGCTTTCAAATATAATATAGTGTTTCTTGATCCTTCTCCTTTTCTTTTTTTTTTTGGATCAATTGAAAGTTGAGTTTGGGCTACGGGACAAGAGATCTCCCATCTCTCATTCCACATCCATTCCCACCCATCTTGAGATTTGAACTTGATACTTATAACAGGATATCTGAAACTTTGACTGTTGGAATGTCTGTTTTGGGCAACAGAACCTATTGGTTCTTACATACTAGCATATTAAGAGTTACTGGCATACTTATTTTGATATGCTCTTAAGGTATATTTTTTTTTGTAACTTGATTAGATTGAGTTAAGCACCTGTAACCCATACTCTGTGTAATACAATTGTGGAATAGGACTAGCAAAGAGGAAGGCTTTTAAACCATTTACATGATATAATGTTGGTTGACCCCCTTTTGTCTAGCCAACAATGGCTAGACAAAGGTTGGTCGCTCACCCCACAAATCCAAAGAACCATACTGTCCTTTATTTATTTCTTCTCCTATTATGTTATTGTTTTCATTAAGGTTGTGTCGGAAAGCATAAATTTTGAGTTTTAAATTTCAACAAAATTAAATATAATTTTATACTCCTTTTGTTTAAATTCACATAAACGTAATTTCAAACTTAAAACTCCAAACTCTCAATCACCCCACGGTAGTCTTTGGGAGTATGAATTTTGAATGGTCAACTCGAAT
Organism: Malania oleifera; assembly: GCF_029873635.1. Taxonomy (NCBI): domain Eukaryota; kingdom Viridiplantae; phylum Streptophyta; class Magnoliopsida; order Santalales; family Ximeniaceae; genus Malania; species Malania oleifera. Next base: position 48,337,718 of record NC_080427.1, read on the forward strand.
TTATGCGGATTTCAGATAGACTTAGTGCAATTCTATATTACATTTTTTGTTTTAACTTCTACAAGTTCAAATCCGAAATCCAAACCCATGTTCCCAAATGTAAGATAAGATAGTACTTAAAACAATGAACTCTGAAACTTAAATTTAAATTTGTGTACATCTAAAAGGAATTGAATATAATTTCAAGTGAATCTTGACTCAAAATAAATGCATAGGACATACCAAAATAATTGAATTTAGTTTAATTCAAAATTTAATATAATTTAACATGAATCCTAACCCGAAATAAATACATAGTACATGCTAAAGTAAATAGACAATGGTAACACTAAGAATAATTGTAAATTCCTTATTTTTAGGGTTACACAAACGAGCCGAGTCAGGTTGGAGCCGAATAAGAGGACACATTACTCTACATAAGGCGTGGCCACGTGCGGAGTAGAAGTGGGCCTGCAATTGCTGAAATGGGCCTACATGTGGACCTTATTAATGGGCCCTAAACAAGGCTTGGGTGGGTCAAAATGCATTGGGGTTTGGGACAGTCGGTTGCCAGAATAGCAATTAGGGCTCTCCTCCCGAGGGTTAGGGTTCTTCATAATTATAGCTAAGCCCAATTCCAGGGAAGAGATAAGCATGAGTAGCAAAGTAATAAATAATAAAAATAATTATTATTATTAACCTTTGTTTGTAAGTATGAAATATTGGACTTCAATTTATGTGCGTTTGAGTAAAATAAAAAATTTTAATTTTGGTTTTAAAAATTTAAGATTCCAAATAAATAGTTAAATAATTTTAAAAATTTTTGCTTGTAACTCAAAACAAAGAGAGAGATCGAGAAAAATTACATTATTACTAGATCTTTTATTTTAGAATGTGGGAAGTTTTTATTTATTTTTCATTTTTTTGTGGGGGGTGGGGGACGGTGGGTTAGCTTGCATAAAATAAAATATTATTTTTTTATGACCCGAGAACTCCATATCACCACCAAGTCACATCGGACCTCATGGTGCGACACCAAATCCGAAGGATGTTTAGTACTTAGTAGACTCTGCCACCAACATTTCGGTAAATTCTTGAATCTGATCTTAGGGGCAATGAGTTCGAACCCTTGACCATGTGGTAGTTAAAATGTTGTTATCTAATTAATTTTGTTTTAGTAAATGGTAAGTATTACAATTTAGGGCAATTACAAATTTGTATGAGTCGCACGCGTGCCTTTGGTTTGAGGTTTTTAAAAACGAGACCATTTATGAAATGCGATATCAAGCATTTTTTTATATTTTATTATCTATTAGTAGTCATTTTATATTTACTCATTGTTTTTGTTTTTAAAAATTTTGAAATACTTTTACTATTAGTTATTTTTGTATTTTAAAAAATCATGGAGAAGATAGTTTGTGAGCGTCATTACTAGTAAATTTTAACCGAAATACAAATTCACAATTGAATTGTATTTTCATTAAGAAAACTCGCTTAGGATTGGTATTTGATTCCCGTATTGTGAGAATTTTTTTATTAAATTTCATGAATTTAATTATATTAGCCTATTTTTTTCCCCAAAAAAGGAAATCTGTTACTGCCAATGAAATCTTAATTTGTCATTAACTATTAATTACTAAAAGATCTCCTTAATGCCCAGGTGACATTATTATAAACCATACCTTATGTGAACAAACACTTCTCTCTAACTTTATGAGACTAAGATTTGAATATCCTTTTGAAACAATCTATTAATGTGCAAGATTAATCAAGCATAAGCCCCCACGGGTATGGTGCGGTGGAAAGACATTAGTACGTAAGAAGGAGTATCGGGGGTTCAATTTCAGGTAGATTGTAAGAACCCGAACCGTGATAATGGGTTTATATATATAAAGAGAGGGACATTTTGGTAAAAGAGCAGATTTGTTGACGAAGCCGGATTTCGTCGACGGAGCCTGTGTTCTTCTCATCGACGAAATTCAAAAACTCGTCGACGAGGAGAAGCCGAGGAGTCTTGGAAAAATCGGCAATCTCAGATTCATCGACGAGAACACCATTTTATCGACGAATTCCCCCGAGTCAAAGGGCTATAAAAGGAAATTTGCATTACTTCTTCATTAAGAAATTTCAAATATCTCTCTCTCTAAAACTCTCCCTACTCTCTCTCTCTCTCTCTAGATTTTTTCACCGATCGTTGATGGAATTGGAAATCTGAAGTTACCACGAGGATTGTGAAAGGATTCTCTACAACTTCTACGGATCGGAATCTCGATTCGAAGATTTTCGAGTTTTGGTGAAAAATCGAGGTAAGCCTCGGTTTTCATTTCTGATCCGGTAGTTTTGTAGATAACAATGTCGTGAGTATATTCTGTATTGTGATTTGTAGGTTTTGGAACTCGATTCGTTGTTTAGGGGCCTTGGAGTTCGGGATTGCTATTCGAGGGAAAGGTAAGGGGAACTATATTTATATTGGTTATTTTTGAAATCAGATTCAGTGAAACTGTGGTTCACGGTCCTGTGTGTGTTTTGGCTACTCATTTGGGGGGGATCTAATGGGAAAAACTATGAGTTTTTCATTATTAAAGTTTTGGGAAAAGGGAGTGACGGACTGCATCCTTGGTTTTGTTGAAAACCGTAGGTATATGTTGATTTATACTATGATATTGAGATGACCGTGCCTTGACTTGTTTAAATTATATTTGTTTGAAAAACCATGATTTAGATTACCAAATGGGTGTGGTTTGTTTGGTTATATGTGCATGCATGTGTGTGTGATATGTTAAATGGCTAGTAGGAATGGGGTTCCGAATTGTCCAGGTACTGAGAGTGTCCGGCTCTATATCCGAGAGTGTGTGTTTATCGCTTGCCACGTAGGTAAGAGTGTCCGGCTCTATATCCGAGGGCGTAAGCCTATACTAGCAGATTAGGGCGAAGGATGTGGATCCACCAGTTATGCGTCGGTACGATGCCATGGGAGTCAAGGACTAGCTATGTGTCGGTGGCGCCGTGCTTCGCGGGTTGGTCAGGCCAACACCGGATTATTGTGGACCGACTTCGGGCCGAAGAGTGTGATGACACTGTGGATTATTGATCATGTGTATGTGTGTGAGTGCGTGTATGTACTATGGAAATTTGTACTGGAATGCATTTAACTGCGTGTTTGTTGTATCATGATAACACTCAAATGCCACACACCGATATAACTTGTGTTTTTCCTTATTGAGAGGTGTCTCACCCCTACTGTACATACATTTTTACAGGTCTTTTGGGTAACCGAAACTAGCATCCTGGTGTAGGGAGCGTAGTGGCCGGTGTACCGCGTTTAGCGCTAAGTAAGTGTTAGGATTGTAATTTTGGTGGGTTCCCATTTTGGGATGTTTTTGGGCATCGGTTTGTACATTTTGATAGAGCCATGTTTTGCTCTTGTATAGACTCTGGTATGGTACTGCATATGTTTATATAGATGACCTTTTTTTTTTTCCGCTGCGTATATGTTTCGATTGGATGTGTTTAGGGTGCCTGGGAACCCCATGGGGTCGGACCCTTATCCATTGTATTGTATCTTTGGATGTTTAATCGGATACAGGGACAGGTTAGATTACATTTTCACCCTTGGGTCCCATTTCAGGGTTCGGGGCGTGACATAGATACTCGGGGTTCGGGTTGGCCGAACCTCCAATTGATGCATGGAAACTGTGTCCGCATTTCGGACTTTACCTAATAAGCGAAACCTAGGGAGAGGACGCTGATCCGTAGGTTTGGTACCGCACCGGGGGTCCGAATGACTTGGTGGTGGCTGGAGTTCCTATGTAATAAAAAAAAAAGATTAATCAAGTATAATTGTAAAATGGGATGTGTGTAATTTTATTTACATAATTGTATTCATTTAAAAGTGCAATTCCAAAATAAAATGTACATAATCGCATTCTTTTAAAAGCGCATGCTTGTTGCAAGCATATGATGTATGCGTTTTATGGCTTTTTACTTGTATAAAAAGATAAAGAATAATTAGATCATAAATAAATTCAATATTTTTAAATAGAAAATCAAATGAAGAGCTCCATTCGAAAATAAAATGATCATTAGATTTATTTATAATTATGTTAAAAAGTAGAGAGCAAGAGAGAGAGTAAGAGAGAATTAAAAAGGAAGAAGATATAAAAAGAGAATGAGACGAGCTAACTTGTTTCGTACAATTATAGACAACTTTGAAATTTAATTTACTTTAAGATCAATTGGTTTTCTTTTTAAAATTTAAACTCTATAATCCGTGTTACTCTTTCTCTAAGTTTTTATTTCAAGCAATCAACCACTTGGGTTAGGTGTACATACTGACCTATGATTCTATGTGTATGTTAAGTTTTAATATTCAATAAAAACTGAGTAAGAAACAACCAAAATGGATCAAAGTACTTTTTAAAGAAAAATTAATTGTACTATTTTCCTTGTCTAAACAAACACATAATGCATAAAACATGAGTAATGAAATTACCTTAAAAAAACTAGACAAAACTAGAATAGAATCGTAAAAATATATGTATTAAAAACTGTGAATGCATGACATTCATTTTTTTAATCAGTAGCAAGAAATATTGTAATTGAAACTCTTATTTTTACAATTAGCATTTACAATTTTCACAATATAAAAAAAAAAACGAAACAAGTGAAATACATAAATAAATTTTGTTTGAAGGATATTTGGTGTATTTTAATTGTTTGTTGCTCATTTGAGGTTAATTGATAAATTTTAATTGGTGAAAATTTAATGGTAGTAATATATCTAAGTTAGAAGATTAGCTACTAAAAATAAAAATTTTAGAGAGAAAATGCTACTAAGAGATAATTTAAGATAAAGAAAATGTCATTAAACCTAATAAAAATTATTTTTTATTTATTTTCATATTTATGTGATTAATTCTTAAAATGATTCAATAAAAAATTATTTTAGAGTTGTAATAAAAAATATAAATATTGCTTTCAAGTCTCTTTACCAATGATGTGATTTTTTAATTTTTTTTTAATTCAAACTTGGTAAAAATATGATACCAAATCATTCAAAAATGAGTTTAAATATCTTCTTGCCCCTTTTGAGTTTTGACCTTTTCTTCTCTATTTTGTTTCAAAAAAAAAAAAAATCACTTTCAAATTCTCCATTCTTAATGAATATTCATTTTATTTTTTATCTCATTAAAAAAAAAAAGAAAACTGAAATGCAGTAAATTCATGCTGCGTGGAGGCGTCTCTGGCAATCTTCTGGTGACTCGACCGTTTCTCAACCTTCTCCTTCTTCTTCTTCTTCTTCTTCTTCTTCTACTCCCTCTCAGCATTTCCCGACCCATTTGCAGTTGCAGAAATGTCCCATCTCTAGGATTTCAGACCCAACCCAGAAACAGAGGAGCAAAGTTAGAGAAAGAGAAGAGAAAAAATGTTCTACTCCAAGTGTTTGCTTTCCAGGAAAGGGCCTTTGGGCGTTATATGGGTCGCTGCTTACTGCCACAAGAGGCTCAAGAAATCTCAAGTCGTCGAGACTGATATCTCTTCGTCTATTGGTTCGTTCCCATTCTCTTTCTGCAACATTCATTCTCTTTTTTTTTTTTTTTTTTGGTATTTTTAAGGCTCTGTATGGTTCAGTGGAAGGGAGAGGGAGAGAGAATGCTTTAGTGTAGTTCAGAATGTTTTCCTTTCTTAAGTATGTAAGGGTATTTTGTTTTCTCTCACTTTCCCAACAATCAAACAGAGGGTCGGTGTTTTTTCTGGTACCGTTGTTTTGATATGGAGGTAAAAAAAGGTGCATTTTCTTATGGTATTAAAATGTTTAAAATTGAGATTAGCTATATGGGTATTCATATATAGCCGAATTAGCTTATACCCAATTCGTTTTTTCCCCAATGGAAGTTACAGACTCTTGTTTTGTTATGTTCTCTGCTTCCTGTATATTCATTTTGTAGCCTAGTTTCTGTTCCCTTAGCTACGTTTCTTTGTGTGTGTGTGTGTGTGTGTGAGAGAGAGAGAGAGCCTTGGCTATGGAATTTACTATTTGGACAAATTTTCTGATGTGGATTTTAAGATGGGAATGCCCAACATATGATATTGTTAGGCCAAAATTAGAGAAATCACGAAATACACGATGCAAGCATAAAAGAATTAAACATGTACAAGTAGTTGGTAAGCAAGCATACACTCAATATTTAAACATGGTTTGGCTCTTCTACTTGGACAAGAGTGAGAATTCACTGACATCGGCAATGATAGAGGTTAGATGGACTACTGAATTGAAATCGTCACCCTTGGTTTGAGTCTACCTCAATGGCCCCACCATTCACAAACTCTCACATCTTTGCCTTTTACTCAATTGGCGTCTCTCCTGTTCCACTATAATCCCATGAATGTACATACATCTGTAAAGCCCAAAAACCCAAAGTCAACTTGGGCAAGTAATTTTTTGTACTTCAACCAAAAGCAAACTCAAACTTAGGAAACTCTTACCTGCCAAGAGTCTATCAAATGGGAAATTCCTAGTCAAAGTAGGAATTTGAGGCATACTCCAATAGATGTAATAATTAGGTATGCAAACGAGTTGAGCCGTGCTGAGCTTTGCCTTGCTCAAGCTTGTTTATTAAATTTTTAACCGAGCTTGAGCTTGGGCTTGTGCCGAGCTCAAACCAAGTTTTAATATACTAGCCTAAGTAATTTCATTACTATATTGAACCCCTTCTATATAATCTAGAGGGCAAGTGATTTCAATTTAATTCCAACATTGCTTATATGTGTATATACATGCATGTATGTATATACCATCTTTGTCCTGCAATCTAACAATAATCTAAACTGTTACCGAATGCTAGAATCTGAATGGGGCTATCCCAATATCTCTTGCGATCTTATTCTTCCTTAAGTCCTGTCCTGTTACTGAGTTCCAAGTCTTAATAGCTATTGCACTATAGTGTCAGACTTTCTGCTGAGAGTGTGGTTGGCTGCTTAGACCACTGTTGCTTGAATTATAAGGATGCCTGGTTTGTGAGGGTACAGGGAATGAAAGTGTGGGAAAGACTGGGACTCTGAGGAAGTATGGAAAATTTAATACATGGAACTATTGTGGTGAATGCTGAAAATGTGATGGAAAACTATGGCACTATGACTATAAGATTTCATTAGATGTATTATTTATCTTAAGATCCCACCACCCTTCGCTTTATTGTAATGCTAGTTTTGATTTTGGAACTGGAGCTGGCTTTTCAGAAGATTTTGAAGAGGCTTCATTTAAGTTTAAGGTTCAAAATTTCCTCTCAGTAAGGGTGTTTGGTAACCATTGCTGCACTAGTGATGGAAAAGTGTTCTAAATTTGGCTAGATGCACTTCTCTTTTTCTCCTATCAGACCAAAAAACTATATATCACGTTCCTCCTCACTACTTTCATCTCAGCTGCAGCAATTGTTAATGTGCTTAGAATTTAAGCAGTTATGCGTGGTTTTGGGAGCCACCTTAAATAAAAGAAAGCAGAATTAGTAAGAAGATTATACTCACATAACTTTATTTATACCTTTTCGTTGTTTTTTTATTGGCTTATGATATCTTTTAAAATAGACAAGTTTCCAGTAGCAGGTCTGAACCAGGTTTGGATCTCAAATCACTGGAAGTTGTTCCAACCTGATTACTTAAATGGTCTTGAGATTGGCACCCTGGAACTGATGTAAATTATGATTAAAATGCATTAACTAGAAAACTGTTATTTTAGCTGGGAAATCTTATTAAATAAGGCATTCAAGGATGCATTGTTCCTTTCGCTTGCCTGGATAATGTTTAACACAACAGGGTTGATAACAGTCTATCTTTACCTCACTTATAAGAGTGACGTTCTCCTTTTTGGGGCGTTAAAATTTTGTGCAGAAGAGATTATGTAACAACTGACATAGGATCTTCCTTAAATCAATCTTCATGTACCATTTAAAACAACTATTGACAAACAGGTTGGAGCTTTAAAACAACTGTCACAGTAATACATCAAGGAAATCAAGGATTACACAAATGTCCATCCCAGACAGCTCACTTTGCTAATTAGAAATCATAGATATCCAACTGCCCATAATAGCCTGTAAAGTTGAGACTGTTCCTTTGAGAACCTTCCTGTTCCTTTGCCTCCAAACTGCCCAAAAAATCTCAAAGGGAATGAAGGAAAGAACCTTCTTTTGACCTTGTTAGAGCAGATCCTTTTCCAAGGCCAAATCTCACCTTCTGCTGAACCTGTGGTGATCCACTTCTGTTTGTCCATGGAAATGGCCAAGCTCAGGTCTCTGGATCAAGAACAGTGCAGAAGGATGTGCTCCACTGATTCAGCCTCCCCAAGGCACGGAAAATACCTATTCATGAGAAACAAGCCTTTTTTCTGAAGATTACCATAAGTTAAGGATCTTCTCCAGCATAGTGTCCCTTGTGAAAAAAGCCAGCTTTGAGAGGGCTGCTGTTTTCCAAATGAGCTTCCTAGGGAAATTGTTGCTGCACTCTGCTGGGTAGCTAAGGTGTTATAATAAGATCTGACTGACCATTCCATCTTTGTTCAAGGAGGTGGCCTGGCACTGAATCTTGTAAAGGCTGCTTTAGAAATTTGTCATAGTATCAATCTCCCAATCGAAAAATTTACTAATCAAATAGTAATGTTGAACTTGTATTAGTTATGGATTGTTTGAAAAATTATCTGGATTGACAAATAAGCACTCGTTTAGAAAAGTCAAACAGTAACTTAGAAAACCCAAATGTATTGACGTACATGGACAAAAATTGGAGAATCGAAACAATCAAAGAACCTTGGCACCTTGAAGAAATTGTCTGAAAATATAAGCTGTTGAAAAAGCATGGGAGACACGGTAATTTTACCAATTTGAGTGGCAGTTACTAAGTAAATGCTTAAAAGGTGTACAAAAATGCGGGGAGTCACTGGTCTTAATGGGTGGTTTGTTGTATTATATGCCAATAAAGCCCATATGGGTTTAGCATCAATTCAGTATTGGTGATTGACCAAATAACAAAGATAAGAGTTTGGTCTTGTAGGACATGGAAGTGCCACAAAAGTAGTTAAGAGTATCCTCAGGATGGGAATATAGGAACAACTAAAATATTTGAATTAATCTTTATGCTATATTCTGACCCTTCTGTAGGTATTTGAGTTAGTTTCAGGGTTTAAGATTAATTTGGATAAGTGTAAACTAGCTGCTATTAATTTGAGTCTTGCGGTGATTTTATGTTTTGCTGCCCTTGTGGGGTGTGGGATACTGGGATTTTGCAGTGGCCTTTGTGTAACTTAGGAGTCCCTCAAGTGGGAATCCTCGGTTTGTAAGGTTTTAGGTGTCTAATGGGTGGAAGGGAGGGCGTGCTCTTTTACACCTTGCTCACGTGCTCCCGCCGGTTTTTTTTTTTGGAGGGGGGGGGGGGGGGGAGTCCCATTACTTCAATCCAGATTTTTTTATTATTTTTTTTCTTTCCTTGTTTATGATTTTGGTGGGGGTGGCTTGTAAGCTTGAGTAGATGATGTGGGATTTTCTTTGGTTAAGGTTGGGTGAGAAAGGGGGATTCATCTTATGAGTTGGGACTTAGTTGGTAGGTCTTGCCGTCTTGTGAGGAGGGAGGCTTGGGTCTCAATAATTTTATGTCTTAAAGCTTTGGTTGATAAATGGTTATGGTGGTTTCCTTTGGAAACTAATTCTTTGGCATAGGATTATTAAAAGTAAATTCAGTTTGCAGGAGGATGGGTGGGATGCTAATATTATAGCTAGTCTCGCATGTAAGCTCATGGAAATTCATCCCTCAAGTTTCTTCATTCTTCTTTCCTCTTCATTTGTTTGATAAAGTGAGAAATGTGTCTAGGGTTCAATTTTGGATGGATATTTAGCTTGGGGATGTTTGCTTTTCTGTTGCTTTTCTTCCAAATTTCATCTCTATTTACATCCTGATGCACTTTCTTGTTATGAATAGATCTTTGATTCTTGGGATTTTCAGTTTCTTTTTTGTAATCTAATTGATGTGGAGGTGGAGTAATTTTCTTCCTTCTAGGTGGTTAGATTCTTTAAATTTTTCTCATTGTGTGGATGTTATGGTTTGGTGTTTGGATATGCACCATTCTTAATATTGTTCACACCAACAATTTGTTGCAGGCTAAAAGTTAAGACCATACATGGCTTTCGCCCCAAATGCTTGTGTTATGCATTATGGTTTTGATGAGGATCATGTGCATCTATTTTTGCATCGCTCCATAGCTTGGTGTTTATGGAACAAACTATTTTGGTTTGTTGGGTGAGTGTTGTGTGTGCCCTTATTCATTGAAAGATTTTTTTTTTTGGTTGATTTAGAGTGTTCTGAAGATGGGAAGATGTAAGGATTTTATGGTGGTGTTCTATATTTTATTGTTGAATAATTGGGTAAAATGGAAGACTTTATCACAAAGATGGGTCTCTCCCTCTATTTATAATTTATGTAAAAGTGCATACCCCCATGATGCCCTTACTAACTCTCTCTTGTAAACATAACACAAACACTAATAATGTTAAATGACTAGGATAGCCATCAACACTCCCCCTCAATTTGGAGCATATATCATATGTTCCTAGCTTGTTACAGATGAATGTAATACGAGCATCCTCCAAGGCTTTAGTAGATAAATCAACAACTTGCAAATCAAACTTCACATGAGTGGTGGTAATGAACTTCTGCACAAACTTCTCTTGAACAAAGTGCCAATCAACTTCAATGTGCTTTGTCTGCTCATGGAAGATCGGGTTGGAGGCAATGATTGAATGACAACTTTGTAGACACCCCAATTTTAACCAGGTTTTCATGAGAAAACCTAGTGTACTTAAAAGCTGACTTTATATCTCGGGTGTATTAAAATGAGTTCCGGCATTTTAAATTGAGTCCCTGTTCTTAAATCGAGCCCCGGGTATTTTAAATTGATTCCCAACATTTTTTAAATTTGAATCTTTTATTTTTAGAGTCCCTATATTTTTAAATTGAGTCCGGATATTTTAGGTTGAGTCTTTCATTTTTCAAAATTTTGATTGAGTCCCGAAATTTTTAGATCGAGTCTTTGTTTTTATTTTTATTTTTGGGCTTTATGTTGGCAAAAAAAAAAGAAGAGTAAAAATAAAAAAAAATAAAAAAAAAAAGAAAAAAGAAAAAAGAAAAAAGAGGGGGAGCTTAGGGTTTTAGATATTTAGGGTTTGTTTGTTTTTTTTTTTTGGTTTTTTGTTTTTTGTTTTTTTTTTTAAATATGAAGGAAGACAAGAAGGAAGTCACGGCCGTGGGGGAGAATCATTTAAAAAAAAAAAAAAACCTAAGCTATCCCCCCTCTTTGCACTCTTTCTCTTTCACTCACATAGCCACCACAACACCATCCTTCCAGCCTCCACCTCTATCTTCAGCCATACACTCACACCATTCCCAAATTCAATCCGGTAGCCCTCCACGGCCTCACGTGCAACCACCATCACACCACATCACGCCCTGCCCCGACGACGTTCCGACGAGGAACTCACGCACAGCTGCAAAACACATTCACAGCTCCACAACACCATCCTTCCAGCATCACCATTACGGCAAGCTCACCACCCACGCAACACCGTCAACCTCCCAGCCTCACCACCCTCACGTCGTCGTTACACCAGTCCCGTTGTCGTCGTACTGGACCAGCCGTTCTTTAGTTCTCTCGTTTGCCAGCGGAACAAGATAGCCATAGCCCGAGCTTCGTCGTCACTCCCCGCAAACCAGCATAGCCCCACTCCGGCCGCCCCATCAACTCTTGCTACTCATGCTCGCCGTCATCATCTCTCACACTACTCATCTTCGTCTCCATCGCCGCGCTCAGCTCCGGTCTTTAACTCCGGCCACGACCCAGTTCCTGCAAACCCAGACACGTACCAGCTCCCGTAGATCCAGCCTTAGCCACCTCACGGCCAGCCTCCAACCCCTGCTGTGAGTTCCCTCCACATATTGACACACGCACACCAACCTACGCACTCATGCACACACTAACCCACACACACACCATGCACACACAACTCACACACGCTTACTGTGCATATTGTCACACACGTGCATATGTATATATATATATATATATATATATATATGTTTGGATTTGTTTGGGGTTTTAATCTCTAAAGTTTAAGTTTTTATTGCATATGCATGTATATTAAAGGATTGATATTTATTGTATATCGTATATTAAAGGATTGTTATTTATTGTATATGCGTGTAGTATACTAAAGTTTAAGTTTTGATATTATTATTGTTATTGCCTTATATGTTTATTTGTATATTTATATTATTTTTGAATGCACATTTTTTTGTATAGTTTGTATATTTGTATTATTATTGTGATTGCCTTATATAATTATTTGCATATTCATGCACATTCTATTGTATATTAGCTTACATATTTTCATATTATTATTGCGTTTCAATTTTAGGTTTTGCTATGTTTCCATATTGTCCTTGTATATACTTGCATAATATATTTGTAGTTTGAGTTGTTTCCGTAATCTTGTTTCCATGTTGATATATTGTATGCCATTTATTAGGTTTAGTTATTTCCATATTTGTATTATTGTATTTCCATAATATTCTATGTACGTATCATCCTTACCATTATTAATATTATTATTACTATTATTACTTATTATCTTATTTATTATTACTACTATTAATATTGCTATTATTATTATTATTATTGTGTTTATTATTATTAATATATTATTATTATTATTATTTATTGCTATTATTATTATTATTATTCTATTTTGAATTATACGTATAATCAATTGTGTTATTTTTAGTGTTTCATATTTGTATTAACATGTTATTATTTTATTATTATGATATTTTTGTTATTAACTATTTTCGATTTTATCCCTATGATTGTAACAAAAGGGTATGAGCTTTTCAAGCTCCTCGTATCCTAGTTCTGAGGGAATATATATATTATGTATATTTTTGTGTGATTAATTTTTTTGCATGTGTATTTTACAAATTCATGAAAGAGAGTAATTTTAAAGATTTATTAAATTTAATTGGTGGGATAATTTTTAATTAATTGGGTACCGTTCGTAAGAATTGGCGCGTATTGGGTGCTCATACCTTCCCCTCGCATAACCGAACTCCCAATCCCTGTTTTGGTAACGCAGACCAATTTTACCCTTAATTGGGTAGTAATCGAGTGTTCTTACCACACTAAAAGGTTAGTGGCGACTCCATTCCTATTTTTTCCGAAAATTAATCAAACCATTTTTCATTCGCCTCGTCCCGCGTTTCGGGACGTCGCGACAGCTTGGCGACTCCGCTGGGGATTTTAAAGAGTCGAGCTAGTAATTAATTAGAAATTATCCCGAATTCTAATTTAATAAATCTTTTAATTACTTCTTATTTTGTGAATATTTTAATTGTGAATATTTTGTTTCCATAATTTTTGAATAATTACATTAATTGTGAATATTTTTCATAATTTGTGAATAATCTTGATCAGTTGTGAATGTCTTATTTCCATGATTTTTGAATAAACATATTAATTGTTAATATTTTGTTTCCATAATTCGTGAATAACCTTGATTAATTGTGAATACTTTATTTCCATAAATTGCAAACAATCTTAATTAATTGTGAATATTTTGTTTCCCTAATTTGTAAATAGCCTTAATTGTGAATATGTTGTTTCCATAATTTGTGAATAACCTTAATTACTTTGTGAATATTTTGTTTCATTAATTTTTGAATAATCTAATTAATTGTGAATATTTTGTTTTCATAAACATGTTTTATTAAATTCTTCAAGCATGTGAATATCATAGATTTGTTTATATAGTTTTGAAAATCTAATTGTATATATGTTTAGAGATGTAATTATGAATATGAGATCAAGTGTGAATATTTGAATATTGTGTGACATGTGGGGTAGAGGGTATAGGCTAAAATGGATGGATTACACCCTATACCCGGGTTTTCCTAATAGGACTAGATAGGGGTGTAATAACGTTTGTTCCTTCGTAGCTTAAGCTTGATGGGACCTGCAGACCACCCCACTCAGTGCGAACTTTATCCGGACCCCTATGGGGAAGGATTGAAGTTCAATCTGGGGACCTTGTCATCAATAAGGAATAGAGCCTAGCCACACATAACTATCCAAAATCCTTTGCCTAGGACAGAGCCCTGAAGAACCCTGTTTATCCAATCCTACCCCGGGTCGGGATAGGAGCCTCATACTTCTCCATGTGACTTAATCCCGTTTTTTGTATATGTTTTTGAAATAGTTCATGTTGTATCATACATTTTGCATCCATTTTAGGCATGCATACCACTTAGCCAATATTCTGGAATAGCCCGACAGTGAGATCACAACCCATTCTTCCAAAAAATAAAGCACTTGGCCTAAGTATTTTAAAAGATGGGCCGGTCCAATCCTTTTCAAATAATTCGGGTCCAACTCTTTTTAAAACAAACCCGGGCCTAACCTTTTTCTAAGCAAACAACCCGACCTAGACTTGATTTTCAAAAAGCCAAACCCAAAATTCAAAAGTGGGCTTCAACCCTATTACCGAAAAAAATAGGCCAATATGTTTAAGGAATCTAAGCCCATGTTTTAAAACACCCAAGGTCTTAATGTACATCTAAGCTTACAAGCCCACATTGAACCAACCCAATGGGTCAACTCGTCCGAGTTAACCCAAATCCAAAATATAACATGATCCTTCGTAGAATCTAGGGTACATAGACCATCACCGGGGAAATGAATAATTGAGGGAGGAATTGAATTGAAATGGTGGTCCATTAATGGCCTGCTTAATTTTGAAATCTTTCATTAGTTGAAAAGGTTTTTTTTCCCTAAAATTCTGGTAAAGTAGTTATTTAGGTTGCATTGCATTCATGCATTTCACGTGCATAATTTCACGTATAACCATGCATGCGTAGTCACTCCAATGGGTCAATAACCGCATTCCAATTGTCTGTAAAACTGGTGTGCCAAGCGGCAAAGTTAAATATCCGGGGTTCCATCGTTGAGTAGAACAAGATGATCTCTTTATTCTAGGCAAAATGTTAGAATCATGGGAACCCGTTGTCCTATCACATTTGAAATGTCGCAAATGCCATTGGGTTGAAGGATTGATTGGTATTTAACTTCAGAAGTGAGCTCACATGATACAGGAGTGATGGTGGAAAGTCAATCATGTCTTTGATTACCTAAGGATAATAATGAGAAGAATACATCCATGAATCCTTTTTGTTTAAATTTTTTTGAATTTGAATAAAATAAAAGTGCATATTAGTCTCATCTTATCCCATCCTCCTCGAATCATCACCCTTTGCCAAAATTTGTCTATTTTTGCTTGCATTTTGTGCAAGTGACATAGGAAATGGATGAAGGAAATGCCTCCAACACTTCAAGATGTTGTCAAGGAGCCTGGTTGGGACGTGGATTTCAAAATGATGAAGAGTCATAGGAGAAGTAGATAGAAATGACTTATCAAGCTTTGCCATATGTTTGCTTGATGAAATCGATGAACAAAATCTCTTGTCTTTATTATTTAAAATTATGATTGGTGTCTTAAGAGTATAATGATTATATTCTGATCAAATGAGGGGTGACCATCTTTGGTCGACCAGTATCCCTAAAAAGAACCAAATATTGATTCACTATTTGCTAACCCATTTGAGCCTGAATGTTAAACCAGTTTTTCTTAAACGTCATTTCACTAGAAATTTAACTTGGCTTTAGGTTTTCTAATGTTTGGCAAGTCGTTTGAGACAATGATCATTACTAAAAGGATGATAGGTCATTTTTTATGCTATCCAAAAGAAAGTCAAAGTAGAAATCCCTTGTAAGCCCTTTTGAGCCCGGAAAATTCAATTCTTAATTAACCCGTCAAAGGATCACACCCCACACGCACAGTTTAAAAAAAAAAGATTTGTCCCAAATGGAGCCCAAATGAAAGTGAAGCTAAGATCCCTCCATGAAAGGAAAAGCAAAAGGCGTAGTTAAATAAAAAAATGCAAAAAAAAAAAAAGATTAGAAAAATAGAAATAAAAGAAAAAAGAAATAAGAGACATATTTTATATGTGATCTTTGACTAATGATTACCCTTAATAAGATTGATAATTTTGAGCTTTATTTAAACCTTTCTTTCTCTAACCCATACCCCTAGTCTACGTTTCGGGCTAAATGAAAGTCTTGACCAGATTGTTATACATTGTTATCTCAATTGATTTGTTAGACTCAATGTTGAGTGTGAACTACGTAATAACTTGATCCTGAAAAGGTACGTAGGTAGTTTGTTCAAATAACAAGTTCGGTTAATACTTTGCGAATACTTTGCCACAAATTGGGGCAGAAAACGTTATCAAGGGATGTGATTTTTGAGTCTTAGTTTCCCTTTTCTTCTGGAAACCTGTCACCTTAAGCCTACGCTTCGTCCCGTGTCTTAAAGTCCACCCTGAGATTGGAATATTGATCAGACTACTTAATGAGACACCAGATATGACTCAAGATAAAAAATTTGAAATAAGTCATGGAATACCAAGCAAGAAAGTATCTTGGAGTGGAAGAGTTATGTTTTTTTGCCAAAGGAGGGAGAAAAAGAAGATGGTTGCTCATTGATATGATTCTCCTAGCCAGTAGCAAAACTACAAAGTACTGGTAAAGTTGTTTCCTGTTAAGTAAGCCCATAAAATCAAACAAAGACAAGTAAGTTTGAGCATTCCATTCGTATCCCTAATGAAATTGAGTTATCTGATTGCGTGTTTATTTATTTAAATTTCAAAGTGATTTTAAAATATTAAGGATGCAATCCAAAGAAGGTCCTTGTTGAGAAAATCTACTAGGTCAAGTTTCAGGGGAACCAATTTAGGGGCATCCTTGGCCGAGATCAGAGTGGTGTGTTGATTATAGGCATGTTGGAGAAAGAATTTTCGCACATCATTACGTACTTCATGCATTGCAAAAAAAAAAAAAAAAAAAAAAAAACCTTCGTACCCTTCAAAGCTTTAAAAGAGGATGGACGGTCAAAGGGTTTCAGAATCACCAGTGGTTTCCTATAAAGAAAGTCTTTGTGGAGAAAGAGCAGTCTAACTGGAGCAGATGTCATGTCAGGTTTCACAGATTTGCTTGTTCAAGTAGAATTTAACAATATGGCAATAAGCGGCTATAGATGCATTTAACTGAGGCGGGTCCCATTTTAGAGTGAAAATGGAAAACAAGGCCAAGATCAATTACAGATCCATTTAGCTGGGGCAGATTTCATGTTGAGCTTCATTGGAACCCATTCAGGTGCCTTCCTGACAAATTGGAATTTGAAGATAGGGTCAGAATAAAAAATGGGGTTATTAATCACAGGCACGCTGGGAGAGAAGATTCATGCATTTCATGCATTGCATAGAAAAATAAATGCATACATAGAACAACATATCTCTGCATTCTAGCATCACAAGTTAGCATCATGCATACATATAGCAACATATTCCTGCATTCTGGCATCACAAGTTAACAACATGCATACATATAACAACATATCTCTGCATTCTGGCATCACAAGTTAACAACATGCATACATATAACAATCTATCCCTGCATACTAGCATCACGAGTTAGCAACATCCATACATACAGCAATAGAGCACCCTTTACATTTTTCTTGTTGAATAAGCTTTTGAATGATCATCTGGCATTCTTGACTGAGCAATTCCTGTTGTGCTAATATTTGAAACTGGGGCAGCCGACCCCAAGCACACATTGATTTACTTGGAAACTGGGGCAGCTGACCTCAGATGCAGATTGACATACTTTGAAAATAGGACAGCGGATCCCATGAACAAGTGGATCCATTCATCGAAATCAAGACCTTACACCCAAGTGGATTTCCCCAATAAAGTAACCATTTTCCAAACTTTGATTTCACACCTTAATGTTACTTGAAGTTGCTCGGATCATCGTATACGCCTTGACTCGGATTCTTGCATTCGCAGCAAGCCATCATTGTGTCATGTGGCTCCGATCCTTGTATTTGTTATGACTCGGATTCTTACATTCGAGGCAAGCCATTATTGTGTCATGTGGCTCGGATCTTCGTATTTGCTACGACTCGAATTTTTATATTCGCAGCAAGCCCTCATTGTGTCGTGTGGCTCGGATCCTTGTATTCGCTATGGGTCGGATTCTTATATTCGAAGCAAGCCATCATTGTGTCATGTGGTTTGGATTCTCGTATCCGCTACGGCTCGAATTCTTACATTTGCAGCAAGCCATCATTGTGTCGTGTGCCTCGAATCCTCATATTTGCTATGGCTCGGATTCTTACATTCGCAGTAAGCCATTCTTGTGTTGTGTGGCTCGGATCCTCGTATCCGCTATGGCTCAGATTCTTACATTCGAAGCAAGCCATCATTTTGTCATGTGGCTTGGATCCTTGTATCTGCTATGACATTCGCAGTAAGCCATCATTGTGCCGTGTGGCTTGGATCCTCGTATCTGCTATGGTTTGGATTCTTACATTGGAAGCAAGCCATCATTGTGTCATGTGGTTCAGATCCTCGTATCCGCTACGGCTCAAATTCTTACATTTGTAACAAGCCATCGTTGTGTTGTGTGGCTTAGATCCTTGTATCCGCTATGACTCGGATTCTTACATTCGTAGCAAGCCATCCTTGTGTTGTGGCTTGGATCCTCGTATCCGCTATGGCTCAGATTCTTACATTTGAAGCAAGCCATCATTGTGTCATGTGGCTCGGATCCTCGTATCTGTTACGACTCAAATTCTTACATTCGCAGCAAACCATCATTATGTCATGCGATTCAGATCCTCATATCCGCCATGGTTCGAATTCTTACATTCGAAGCAAGCCATTATTGTGTAATGTGGTTCGGATCCTCGTATCCGCTACGACTCGGATTTTTACATTCGCAGCAAGCCATCCTTGTGTTTTGTGGCTCGGATCCTCGTATCCGTTATGACTCGAATTCTTACATTCGAAACAAGCCATCATTGTGTCATGTGGCTTGGATCCTCGTATCCGCTACGGCTCGAATTCGTACATTCCCAGCAAGCCATCCGTGTGTTGTGTGGCTTGGATCCTTGTATCAGCTACGACTAGGATTCTTACATTCGCAGCAAACCATCATTGTGTCGTGTGGCTTGGATCCTTGTATCCGCTATGGTTCGAATTCTTACATTTGTAGTAAGTCATCATTGTGTCGTGTGGCTCGGATCCTCGTATCCGCTATGGCTCGGATTCTTACATTCGTAGCAAACCATCCTTGTGTTGTGTGACTCGGATCCTCGTATCCGTAACGACTCAGATTCTTACATTCGAAGTAAGCTATTATTGTGTCATGTGGCTCAGATTCTCGTATCTGCTATGACTCAAATTCTTACATTCGCATCAAACCATCATTGTGTCATGTGGCTCGGATCCTTGTATCCGCTATGACTCGAATTCTTACATTCGAAGCAAGCTATCATTGTGTCATGTGGCTCGGATCCTCGTATCCGCTATGGCTTGGATTCTTACATTCGCAGCAAGCCATCCTTGTGTTGTGTGGCTCGGATCTTCGTTTCTGCTATGGCTCGGATTCTTACATTCGAAGCAAGCCATCATTGTGTCATGTGGCTCAGATCCTTGTATCTGCTATGTCTCGGATTCTTACATTTGAAGCAAGCCATCATTGTGTCATATGGGTCGAATCCTCGTATCTGCTATGGTTCGGATTCTTATAACCGTAGCAAGCCATCTGTGTGTTGTGTGGTTCGGATCCTCATATCCGCTACGATTAAGATTCTTAAATTCGCAGCAAGCCATCATTGTGTCGTGTGGCTCGGATCCTCGTATCCGCTACGGCTCAAATTCTTACATTCGCAGTAAGCCATCATTGTGTCGTGTGACTCGGATTCTCGTATCCGCTATGACTTAGATTCTTACATTCGTAGCATGCCATCCTTGTGTTGTGTGGCTCGGATCCTTGTATCCGCTACGACTCAGATTCTTACATTTGAAGTAAGCCATCATTGTGTCATGTGACTCGGATCCTCGTATTCGCTACGACTCGAATTCTTGCATTCGCAGCAAGCCATCATTGTGTCATATGGTTTGGATCCTCGTATCCACTATGGCTCGGATTCTTACATTCGAAGCAAGCCATCATTGTGTCACGTGGCTCGGATCTTCGTATTAGCTATGGTTCGAATTCTTACATTTGTAGTAAGCCATCATTGTGTCGTGTGACTCGGATCCTCGTATCCGCTATGGTTTGGATTCTTACATTTATAGCAAGCCATCCTTGTGTTGTGTGGCTCGGATGCTCGTATCTGTTATGATTTGGATTCTTGCATTCGAGGAATGCCATCATTGTGTCATGTAGCTCGGATCCTTGTATCCGTTACGGCTCGGATTCTTGCATTTGCAACAAGCCATCTTTGTGTTGTGTGGTTTGGATCCTCGTATCCGCTACGGTTAGGATTCTTACATTCGTAGCAAGCCATCATTGTGTCGTGTGACTCGAATCCTCGTATCCGCTACCGCCCGAATTCTTACAATTAGTGCAAGTCATCCCTGTGTACCTTGACCTGGATTTTTACATTCAGTGCAAGTCATCCCCGTGTACCTCGGCTTGGATTCTTACATTCAGTGCAAGTCAACCCTACATACTACCGCCTGGATTCTTACATCCAGTGCAAGTCATCCCTGTGTACCTCGGCCTGGATTCTTACATTCAGTGCAAGTCAACCTTGCGTACTCTTGCTTGGATTCTTACATTCAGTGAAATCATCCTTGGTATACAAAAGCAAACAACACTTGATTAACTTGAAAGCCATAGGTAGTTGTATAGCCTGGCTAAAATAGGTGTTTTTTTATCTTTGTAGGCTTGTTGCTACAAATAACGTAGGAAAGTTCTTACTACTACATTGAAGCAACAAAGCTTACAAAGAGGGGCAGCTGTAGACACCACTATTTTAATCAGGCCTTCGTGAGAAAACCCGGTGTACTTAAAAAGTTGACTTTATATCCCGGGTGTATTAAAATGAGCCCCGACATTTTAAATTGAGTCCCTGTTCTTAAATCAAGTCCCGGGTATTTTAAATTGATTCCCAACATTTTTCATTTTTGAATCTTTTATTTTTAGTCCCTTTGAGTCTGGATATTTTAGGTTGAGTCTTTCATTTTTCGAAATTTTGATTGAGTTTCGGAATTTTTAGATCGAGTCTTTGATTTTATTTTTATTTTTGGGCTTTTTGTTGGCCAAAAAAATAAATAAAATAAAAATAAAAAGAAAAAGAAAATAAAAATAATAAAAAAGAAAAAAGAGGGGGAGCTTAGGGTTTTAGATATTTAGGTTATATATATATATATATATATATATATAAATAGGAAGGAAGACAAGAAGGAAGACACGGCCGTGGGGGAGAATCATTAAAAAAAAAAAAAAACCTAAGCTAAACCCCCCTCTATGCTCTCTCTCTTTCACACACACAACTGCCACAACACCATCCTTCTAGCCTCTACCTCTATCTCCGGCCATACACTCGCACCATTCCCAGATCCAATCCGGCAGCCCCTCATGGCCTCACCTGCACCACGCCTAGCCGTAGCCCTCCACGGCCTCACCTGTACCCACCATCACACCACATCACGCCCCGCCCTGACGATGTTTCGACGAGGAACTCGCGCACAACAGCAAAACACATTCACAGCTCCACAACACCATCCTTCTAGCATCACCATTACAGCAACCTCACCACCCACACAACACCGTCAACCTCCCAGCCTGACCACCCTCATGTCGTCGTTACACCAGTCCCGGTGTCGTTGTACCAGACTAGCCGTTCTTCAATTCTCTCTTTCGGCCGCGAAACAAGATAGCCATAGTACGAGCTTTGCCGTCACTCCTCGCAGACCAGCACAGCTCCACTCCGGCCGCCCCATCAACTCTAGCTCCTCTGACCCGCCGTCGTTATCTCTCACACGACTCACCTTCGTCTCCATCGCTGTGCCCAGCTCCGGTCTTTTAACTCCGGCCACGACCCTGTTCCTGCAAACCCTGACACGTACTAACTCCCGTAGATCCAGCCTTAGCCACCTCACGGCCAACCTCCAACCCTTGCTATGAGTTCCCTCCACATATTGACACACGCACACCAACCTACGCACTCATGCACACACTAACCCACACACACACCATGCACACACAACTCACACACGCTCACTGTCACACACGTGCATGTTTATGTATATATATATATATATATATGTTTGGATTTGTTTGGGGTTTTAATCTCTGAAGTTTAAGTTTTTATTGCATATGCGTGTATATTAAAGGATTGGTATTTATTGTATATCGTATATTAAAGGATTGTTATTTATTGTATATGCGTGTATGCTAAAGTTAAGTTTTGATATTATTATTGTTATTGCCTTATATGTTTATTTGTATATTTATATTATTATTGAATGCACATTTTATTGTATAGTTTGTATATTTGTATTATTATTGTGATTGCCTTATATAATTATTTGCATATTCGTTGCACATTCTATTGTATATTAGCTTACATATTTTCATATTATTATTGCATTTCAATTTTAGGTTTTGCTATGTTTCCTAATTATTACATATTTGTATTATTGTATTTCCATAATATTCGGTGCACGTATCATCCTTACCATTATTATTATTATTATTATTATTACTATTATTATTTATTATCTTATTTATTATTACTACTATTATTATTATTATTATTATTATTGTGTTTATTATTATTAATATATTATTATTATTATTATTATTTATTGCTATTATTATTATTATTATTACTATTACTATTATTATTATTATTATTATTATTTATTGCTATTATTATTATTATTATATTATTATTATTATTATTCTATTTTGAATTATATGTATACTCAATTATGTTATTTTTAGTGTTTCATATTTGTATTAACTTGTTATTATTTTATTATTATGATATTTTTGTTATTAAATATTTTTGATTTTATCCTTATGATTGTAACAAAAAGGTATGAGTTTTTAAAGCTCCCCATACTCCAGTTTTGAGGGAATATATATATTACGTATATTTTTGTGTGATTAATTTCTTTGCATGTGTATTTCACAAATTCACGAAAGAGAGTAATTTTAAAGATTTATTAAATTTAATTGGTGGAATAATTTTTGATTAATTAGATACCGTTCATAAGAACGGACGTGTAGGGAGTGCTCATACCTTCCCTTCGTGTTATCGAACTCTCGATCCCTGATTTGGTAAGCAGACCGATTTTACCTGGGTAGTAATCGAGTGTTCTAACCACACTAAAAGGTTAGTGGCGATTCCATTCCTATTTTTCCCAAAAATTATTCAAAGCATTTTTCATTCGCCTCATCCTGCGCTCCGGGACGTCGTGACAAACTTGATTATCACACATCAGCTCTATAGACTGAGAATGTAGAAAACCAATTCTCCAACATGTTCTTCAATCAAACAATTTCACATGTAGCGTGAGCCATGACCCTAATTTTTGACTTAACACTTGACTTGACCACCTTAGTTTGTTTCTTACTCCTCTAAGAAACCAAATTCCATCAACAAGGATACAACACCAGATTGTGGATCTTCTATTGGAAGGTAACCTAGCCCAATCTGCATCAGTATATTCTTAAATATGAGTATGACCTTGATCTTGATATAAGAGGCCTCTCCTAGGTGTACCTTTGAAATATCTCAAGAAGCAAATTACTGCATCCCAGTGACTTGTTCTTGGAGAATCAAGAAACTAACTCACAAAACTTGTTGCAAGAGATATTTTGGGCCAAGTGAATGTGAGATAATTCAACTTTCTAACAAGTCTCTGATATTGTCCTGGTTTGGGCAACAAATCACCCATATGTGACACTAGCTTACTATTAGGATCCATAGGTGTATCAACAAGTTTGGATCCCGATAGTCCGATTTTATCTAAAAGATCAAGATCATACTTCCTTTGTGACAAAATAGTTTCGGTTTAAGATCTCGATACTTCTATAAAGTACTTCAATGGTTCCAAATCCTTTGTTTGAAACTTAGTTTGCAGAAATGCTTTAGGCTTTGAATATCTTGATCTTCATTTTCAGTATTCACCATATAATCCACATACACAATAAGCAAAATCCTTTCGAGTGGGGTATTACGGTAAAATGCAGAATGATCTACTACACACAATTGAAGGCCAAACTCAAGTACTACAACATTGAAGCAACTAAACCTTGCCCTTGGAGACTGTTTTAAACCATATAGTGACTTCTTGAGCTGACTCACTAAGCTTGACCCCCCCTGAGCAACAAACCCAGGTGGCTGCTCCATATAGATCTCCTCCTGAAGATCACCATATAGGAAAGCATTTTTCATGTCTAATTGGTATAAAGGTCAGTGATAGGTGGTGGCTAAGGAGATGAACAAACGTACTGAGGCAAGTTTAGCTACGTGGAGGGATGTGTCTGCACACTGTTGAAGGCCAAACTCAAGTACAACAACATTGAAGCAACTAAACCTTGCCCTTGGAGGCTGTTTTAAACCATATAGTGACTTCTTGAGCTAACACACTAAGCTTGACCCCCCTTGAGCAACAAACCCAGGTGGCTGCTCCATATAGATCTCCTCCTAAAGATCACCATGTAGGAAAACATTTTTCATGTCTAATTGGTATAAGGGCCAGTGATAGGTGGTGGCTAAGGCGATGAACAAACGTACTGAGGCAAGTTTAGCTACGTGGGAGGATGTGTCTGCACACTGTTGAAGGCCAAACTCAAGTACTACAACATTGAAGCAACTAAACCTTGCCCTTGGAGACTATTTTAAACCATATAGTGACTTCTTGAGCCGACACACTAAGCTGGACCCCTAGTGAGCAACAAACCTAGGTGGCTGTTCTATATAGATCTCCTCCTGAAGATCAACATGTAGGAAAACATTTTTCATGTCTAATTGGTACAAAGGCCAGTGATAGGTGGTGGCTAACATAGTAGTTAGAGGCGAGAGGCGAGCCGAGGCGCAAAGGGTATTTGAAGCCGAGGTGCAAGGCACGAGTCGAAGGCGCACACCTCACGAAGGTGAGGCGCACAACTATTAAAATGCTGTAAAATGCCTATTTGGGGTAATTGATATATGAACATATGAATATCTAGTAATATTAGAATTTAAAATGCCAAAACATTCAATAGCAAAATTGGAAATTTAATGAAATTGCCAAGGCCAAAAGCATCAACAATTCAACATAGTTCAACATCAAAATAAAAGAGTACAATAAAAGATTTCAAAGTCTAAAATCTAAATATCAGCTTGAGTTTAATTCAATACTAGTGAATTCTTAAGTTATGTTGGTCAAACAACCTTCTGTAGTTTAATACTTGTTGATTATTATATTAATTATTATGAATCTTCAACTTGCATTTTTTTCTCATTTTGTAAAATATATTTTTTAGAAGTTTAAGATTAAAATAAAATTATCAACTAATATTATAAGAAGAAGCAGCAGGCAGCAGAAAGAAGAAGAAGAACTGAAAAAGAAGAAAAATAAGAAGTGAAAGAAGAAGAAGAAGAGGAGGAAGAAGAAGAACTGAAAAAGAAGAAGAAGAAGAAGAAGAAGAAGAAGAAGAAGAAGAAGCAGGCAGCAGGCAGCAGAAAAAAGAAGCAGAACTGAAGAAGAAGAAAAAGAAGAAGACAACTTACGAAGGTTCGAAGGCTCGAAGACGAGCTCGCTGCTGGTTCGAAATGTCAAAGACACACTCGCGAAGGGTCGTGTTGGTTCAAAATGTGGAAGACGAACTCACGCTGCTGGTTCGAAGGCTTGAAGACGAGCTCGCGAAGGTTCCTGCTGGTTCGAAGGCTCGAAGATGAACTCGCGCTGCTGGTTCGAAGGCTCGCGAAGGCTCCTACTGGTTCGAAATGTGCAACAGTGCAAGATGAACTTGCGAAGGGTCGAAGAGGGCTAGGGCTCTGTTGGTTTGAATTGGATGAGGGCTAGGGCTTTGGCCTTTCTTTATTTAAACAGGCTCAAAAATTTCAAGGCGTGTCTCACGTTGCCTGACGCCCCTCTGCGGGTCGCCTTGCCTCACATGGTATGAGGCACTAGCCTTGTCGCCTCTCTGTGCCTCGCGCCTGAGGCGCGCTTTTAACTACTCTGGTGGCTAAGGAGATGAATAAACGTACTGAGGCAAGTTTACCTATGTGGGAGGATGTGTTTGAATAGTCCAGGCCATACACTTGAGTATATCCCTTAGCAACAAGGCGGGCTTTCAATCGAGCTAGGGAATCATTTGGCTTAACCTTCATAGTCTACACCCAACAACAACCAATCACAAACTTATTAGGAGGAAGATGTACTAAATCCTAAGTATCATTATCCTATAGAGCATGCATATTTTTTATCATTGCATTCCTTTGTCTAGAATGGCGAATGACTTCAAAAATAGACTTGGGAAGAGCAATAGAGGACACGATACTAACAAAATAGTAGTATGAGGGTGACGCGAAGTCATAAGAAACAAAATTAGAGATTGGATGTTGGGTATTAGTGTGTTTACTTCTCAAACAGCAATAGGAGGATCAACCACTGGGAAGAGGATCATCTGACGAGGGATCTAGAGGTATAGAAGTTGAAGCTAGAGGGGGCTCTCCTCCTTTGAATCGTTGTGTGTACACTTACAGATTGGGATGATCCAAGCAATGAGAAGGACTCAAACTTTATGAAGATGCAAGAGGATTGGACGAAGGAAATAACTTAGGATTTTGAAGGCTAGGTAGAGGAAGAGGAAGAGACTCATTAAGGTCAACAGAACTTGAGGAATTAGAGTAGTATGGTGTAGCCTAAAAAATGGTAACATGAGCATAGACAAAGAATCTATGTAAAGTAGGGCTGCAACGTCGATATCCCTTTTGAATATAACAATACCCCCCAAAAATACATTTGGTAGCGCAAGGATTTAACTTATCCGTTCCTAGAGTTAACTTTTGGACAAAAGACACTCAACCAAATATATGAGGAGGAAGGGAGAACAAAGGAGCCGTAGGGAAGATAACTGAATATGGAATTTTACCACTAAGGACAGAGGATGGCATTTTATTAATGAGAGAGTAAGCAGTGAGCATGTCATCACTCTAAAAAATTTTGGGGACATTTGTTTGATACAATTGGGTATGAATGACTTTGAGAATATGTTTGTTTTTCTGTTTTGCAACTCCATTTTGTTGTGGAGTGTGGCACAAGATGATTAATGGATCATACCAGAATTAGTCATATGGGTACTAAATTGGGTACTGAAGTACTCCCTAACATTATCACTAGGAAGTATCTTGACTAGCATATCAAATTGAGTCTTTATTTGAGAACATAAGGCGCAAAATATATTAAACAACTCAGAATGGTCTTTCATTAAATACAACCAAGTCAGCCTGGAGTAGTCATTGACAAATGTAACAAAGTATTGAAACCCCAATTTTGACGTGACACGACTAGGACCCAAAACATCATAATGGACGAGCATGAAAGGACTATCTAACCGTTTGTTGACTCGGGAAGCAAAGGGAACATGATGATATTTTGCCAATTGACAAGACTCATACTCAAGAGTAGACACAAAACTCATACCATGACCTAGCTATTTTAATTTGTGCAAGGATGGATGACCTAGGCGACAATGGATTTGAAGCGGTGTAGGTTGTGCAGGCAATGGGAGAAGAGAACGACTCAAACTAGTAGAGTCCACAAGCCTTACGTCTTGTGCCAATTGTCTTCCTTGTTTTCAGTCATGAATAATCACAAAATCAGGAAAGAAGGTTACAAAATAATTAGTGCCTTTGTAAGTTTTCTAAATGACATGAGATTGAAAAAGGGGAGTTAGGGGTTGTTTGTTTGTGCTTAATGGCCTCTAAATAGAGGTTGGGTTCTCAATGGTCCAAAATTCAGCGAATCGGTGTTGTTTGGTCAACTTGTAAAATAGATTTGGATTGCCTCTAGGAGAATTAGCATTCTCCCTGATGATGATTCAGTAAGAGCACAAATTAAAAGCTTTTTTTGACTTTTTACCCTTAAAAAATAACACAAATTACACAACCTCGACTCTCCTCCCATGATCTCCCAATTGATTCGTGCTCAATCTCTTCAAGCTCTCACCTCTCCAGTCTCTCCATTGTTGAATGAGCACCTTTAACGTTGTCTCTCTTCTTTCGATATTCTCCTTGCTCCTCTGACACCAACATGTTTTCTCCCCTTCTCCTTCTCCTTCTTCCTTTTCATTTATATTCTAATTTATTTATTTATTTTTAAAATTTTTTTTTTCTAGTTATGCTTGGGTTTATTTACTATTGCACAAGATCTCAAAATATGAATTGGGAAGGCTCATCTTGCTTGAATTATCTCCGGCTAGTGTGGCTTTCAATTTTGGAAAGACTCAAATATTCTTTTGCATATTAAAATGAATTTTGCTGTCTGATAAATCCAAGCCCACAGTAGAAAACAGGCCATGAATGCAATAGATTTAAGACTTTCCCACTTCCTTTGTAAGGATTTATGAATATTTTTCTTTGTATATATGAAGGATCAATATGTTCGATCTATTGATGGAAATTATAGAACTGATATTTTTGCAGAAGAAAGGTGGAAAAAATGGAGAAAAAGCTAGTATTTAGTTGAAGTTTTAATTATAAAAAAATATTTTTTTATTATGTTTCACAATAAATAATATTTTATGTTTTAAAGTATTTATGTTAGAAAATATTTTCAATTAATGTTTTTATGTTTTATATTTGAGTCACCTTAGTTTTGATATATATATATATATATATATATATATATATAAATTGATCTCAAAAAATGTTTATTAATTTTAACAAGGAGGTTTTTAAAGGATTAAAAACTGAAAAAATACATATATTCGGAGGTTAATTACCAAAAAACTAAAATAATTCAGCGTTCAAATTCAGAAACTGGTTCCAATTATATTCAGAAACCGGTTCACGTATTCAGAATTACAATTAGCATTTAATGCTAATTGCTAAATTTTATCAAACACCCCCTTAGGAATGTATAAAACAGAAGAAAGAGAGATGGAGGGAGTAGGATTTACTGTTCCTATCCCTTAACTATAGTTGTGGATCCATCAATAGGGGTAACTTGAGGTAGATTTTTAGGATACTAGTGCGCAGAAAAGAAGTTGGTTACACTTGACATATGGTCGGTAGCAACAGAGTTGATACTCCAAGGACTAGTGGGAGAGATACCAGGTGACATACAAATTGTAGGATTATCCTTCTGAACAAAAGATGCAATGTGATGAGATGCTTGTTGGGATGTTTGATACTGTAGGAACCTTGAATACTCTTTTTCAGAGGTAGTTAAGTACGTTGTTCACTTGAACAAATGCCTGGCAATGAGAGGTAGTTAAGTACGCCGTTCACTTGAACAAATGCCTGGCAATGAAAACGCACTTTTGGGATTTGAGAATGCCATCCCAACACACACACAACCTCGATACAGCAGCAAATCAGAAATACACAGCAAACAAAATGCTATTGGGATTCCAAAAGTGAACTTATGGATGAACTGAAACACACCAACCAAACCAAACACAAAGGAGTCAATCACTGATTCAACCACGAATGTGTCACCAACAACTGGACATAGCACTGAGACAACCCTACAAAATCAATGTATAAATGCTGCCACTGCTCCAAGAGACTTAGACCCAGCCCCAAGAAATCAACACACTGCTCTAACAGTACCAACCAGCCACTATACTGTAGAAAATCAGAAGAACACAGCAAACAACATCCTCCTGGAATTCATGGACACCATCCCAACACACAAGATCCACCAACTGGAGCAAACCACAAGCACACAATGAAAGAAAGATAAAAATGAATCAAAGAACACATCAATACCACTGTTTCAGGCCTCAATTAACTCTATAAACATTGACCAACAGCTATAGCAAGCAATCATTTCTGGAATGCCATACATGAGCAAATGAAAAAAGGTGATATCTTTGGGACAGAAAAGATGACATACAACTTGGTATCATGGTGTGAGGAAGGATTCAAGATATTTGGGAGGAAATAGGAGCAAAATGGCTGCTCAAAAGTGTCTCATATGCCGGTGCGTGGGCATGTGAAGGCTTCTCTGGCTGTGAAATTTTGATGGCTGGCAGATTGGCATGTTCTGTGGCTTGCTATGTCGTAATTTTGCAAAATATGAGGTGTTTCTTGTGGTGTTGAAGAGGAAAGCAGCATCCAGGATTTTTCCAGTGACTGCAGCTTTTTCGGCAACTGCTGAACCTCTTTATGGACTTTGGTGATGCTGATGACCCTTCTACAGCAGCAGGTTGCGTGGTATTATGGTGTTTAGGGTTTGATTTAGTAGCGGTCATACAATTAGGGTTTAGGTTGGATCTATTTATGATATATGTCAAAGTACATGCCAATTACCATACTGCCCTTACTATCTCTCACTTGTTGACATAACACTTGCACACTAACAATGCTAAATGACTAAGATAACTATCAATATTTATTTTTTCGGTTTTTTGGCTGGAGAGAAATGCTTGGACTTTTTTGAGATCATGGGTCATCTGTAGATTTGATTTGTCACAGGATTGTGATTTTAGGGTCCATGAGGGTGCTCACTACTAGGTGTTTTGGCAATACAGCTCTCTCCTGTTTCTTTTTCCTTTTTTGAAGATTTCTCATTCTCTTTGTACATTCTTCTCCTTAATATTTATTTTTTATTATTTTTTTTTTGTTTATATGAATCCAACAATGTCACTGTGGTTATTATCCTAAATATTCCCTTTTTTATTGCCTTATGCAGAGAAAATTTTGCTAAAAGACTTTCCTGAAGTTGCATGTAGAGTGCTGGGCTATCTTCTTCTTGGTGTTGTGAGAATATACTCGAAGAAAGTGGAATATCTTTTTGATGACTGCCGGAAGGTGCTTAATAGAATTAATGCTTTTGTGAATACCAAAATAGTGAACACACATAGGGAAGCTTCACATGCACCTTTCCTTTCTATCACTCTACCAGCCAGATTTGAACTTGATGCTTTTGATCTGGAGGTTCTGGAAGATGTGAGCGGGTAAGTTATCTGAAAAAAAGTGTTCACATGAACTTAAACATTACACCATTCTTAACTACCTTTTATTTGTTTCTCCAATTCTCCAGCGACCATGTGAGACCCCTTGAAGAGATCACGCTTAAAGGTTTTAGATTGCTTTAAACTTTTTGTTTGCTTGGTTCTATTGGTTATGTTTGATGTTATTTGTCCTTCTGATGAAACAGAAGCATGGAGAAATGAGACAGTGGGGCATTATTCTCTAGACATGGTATGTGTAATATGTTATTACAATGTTTGGTCAATGGTGACTAGGGAGATTTAGTGCCGTACACTTTTTTTAACAACTATTTAAATCATGCTAAATGCAGCAGTTTACCAGTTTCTGATCCCTAAAACTTCCAACAGCCAAAAATTCTTGCTGAATGCAGTTATCTTTACAACATGCATATATTTGTTCATACTTTTTTTTTTTTTTTAATATTTTAATATTTAAAGTTTTCATGAAAATTTCTGTGTTTATATTTGTTGGGATAAAAATATAATCCTTTGATGGGGAATTGGTAAATCAATGTTTCTTTTCTCGTGGGATATCAAGCGCTTGTTCTGTTTTGCTAATATTGGCTAGTTCAAAAACGTCGGTGGTGGTATCGGTAGCATTTCTTATTTATCAATTGCCACCTACACAATGGTTAGATTAATATATTAATGCACCACATCTAAAATAAAGTGTCAAGCACATTATTCAAATATTTAAAATAAGGAATAAAAAGGATAAAAAAAATGAAAAATGGAATAAAAAGAAAAGAAGAGAAATGGACTGAAATATCCATGATATAATGTAGTTTGAATCTTCTTAAAAGTTAAGATGCACATTACACATAAATGGACGTGGATTGGGTAGGTTTTGGTTTGAACTGCTCCATTTCATCACCTAATGGGTGGTTATTTTTGGGAAAAAATGCAACTGTCCTGACTAGTGGTGCTCGGTGCAACTGAAGCAACTACTGGTAGCATAGTGCGACTGCTATTACTTGCAGGCAAATGGTGCAAGTGCTAGCAATCCCAGGAGCAGAACATCTGATAGTATTGGTGGGACTTGTGGTGGTAGATTCGGTAGGTTGTATAGTATTGACCTCTTTTAGGCTAGCATGATATCTATCATGTGCAAGAAAAAAATATTGAATTGGTCATATTGTTATAAACAGTTCAATGTTTTAACAAGATTATGTTTCATCTAAGATACATAAAAATTTTTACCTTTTGTGATTTTGCAGTGTGTTTTTGAGGAAGATGTCGCTGAAACTTTTTCTGCTGCTCATGCTGAAACTTCGTCCGTTGCTCAAACGCCAGCTGAATAGTATGTGAACCACATGTAATTTTCTTGTTAGTTCATGTTCAAAGTAAAACACACACTGAAATGCATGCACATGCATTGCATTTTTGGGTGCGGGTGCTATAAACCCTTAGTGTGGATTCTGATATTTATTTAGTATAAAGCTGATTTTGTTTGCTTCTGCAAAAGGAAAGTTAAAGTTTAATTATTTACGAATTTGAATTTGAAATTTTCATGTGTGCTGAACAGAGTAGATTTATTTTCAATTTATCTTTTGTTGCAGTGTTCTGTCACCTTCGACTGTAAGTCGGTCAAATAATCTAAGCAGCCTAGAAGTGAGCTTGGAGAAGCTTCGGGATGAAAGGTTCCCTCAAGAAGAATGTCTGGACTTTGGATTGATTTGTATGGTTGAGGAAGAATGTCAAAACCTAATTAGTCCATTTGGCGAAGGACATCACATCGATGGGGGGGAGATAAATTGCCCACAATTGACATTTTCAGAAAATGGGGAGTCTCAGCTTATAAAAGACCAGATAAAGTATGTACATCAAATGACTTTTTTCTATGTTTTTTTTTTTTCAAATCCTCAGCATTCTGAATTACTTATTTTAGCTCAAATTATTACTTGCACATTCAGTTCAATTTACATTCCTGTTTACAGTGTTCTTTCGCATCATTTGATGGAAAATGAGATGGTGGGAAGTCCATCCCATAATCTAAGCAAACCAGAAGCAAGCATAAAGACGCCTGAAGATTTTAGGTTCTCTCAAGAAGATTATTTGGCTCATGAAAAGGCTGATGAAGTACCTACAGATCTTGTTAGAAGTAAAGAGCTTCATGCTGATGGAATTCAGAAAAAGTCTTTTGAGGAGACACCATTAGAAAAAAGCAGTTGTCTTGTTATTACAGAACGTGCAGTATCTGCTACAGTAAATACTACTCCAGAGTCCAAGTTCTCGACTGTTTCAGGTGTCGATTGCCAAAACCACTCATTAGCTTTGGAAATTATGATTCCTCATTGTGCAATTGTACTCTAATATTACCTTAATTCTGACAGCCTTTCTGGTCTTACATTTGCGTTTGTCTCTTCCAATTTTTTCCTACTTAAACACCTCCTTTCAAAGCAGGAGTTACAAACCCAGAGTTCATGGTCATTCCAACTCCAGCAAAGAAAGAGAGTTCTCACATTCCAAGGAAAAGAAAATGTTCATTTGACGATTTTACAGTGTTGCCTAACAAGTATGTTTAGGTCTTCTACACGTCTTTCATTTCTGCAGTACAGATTACATATTTAACACTTTGATGACAACCATTAGTTATCACCATAATGTCTGCTTTTGCCTTATTTTGATCCAACAATAACATTTTCCTAATGAATTATCTTGCCTATGTGTGGGAGCATGGATTTGGGGCCTTGGATTTGGAGTTGTGTGGAATTGGATGAAACTCAAATTGTATTGAATTTTTGTCCAAACCCACTCAAGTCCAAATCCAATTTCCCAAATTCACGCTGCCAAACACAACTTTACAGTATTTGAACTTGGTTTTGCATATGGAGTGCTGAATCATGATAAGTGCAAAGTATCACCAAGTACGGAAAGACTAGCGAACTTATACGCAGTCAGTGTACTCTTAGATTGCAACCCCTTCATTGTTATGAATAAATATTTTGGTTTTTGAAGCATGATTTCTGGGCATGTTTGAATATTCCAAAATTTTAGTGATGAGATAAATTTCTGGAAAACAAGGGGGGACTATGAGACATCATTTGAATTTCAAAATTACAGGGTACTTAGGGAAAGAATATATAATCCAAATGACTTGGTGTGTAAACGAAGGCCAGCTCCTCACACTGCTCTTGATGCGTGGAAAGCCTGTCAAATCTCCAATCTCGCTCATGGTTTTTCAGAGCCTTTGCTCCCCTGTGAGTCTGACTTTCCCCCACTTCAGTGGTTTCTTGGATGTTTGGATACTTGTTACTCACTAACCATAGCCCTGCAGATAGTTCTTTAGAGATTAGATCACTCTTTGGGGAGAAGAAATTAAAGACATCAAAGACTACAGAACCGGCGGAAATTGGTGAAGGTCTTGATAAGTTGGATGTGTTGGTATCCCCAAATG
Source organism: Malania oleifera (assembly GCF_029873635.1). Taxonomy (NCBI): domain Eukaryota; kingdom Viridiplantae; phylum Streptophyta; class Magnoliopsida; order Santalales; family Ximeniaceae; genus Malania; species Malania oleifera. The sequence continues at coordinate 48,372,259 of NC_080427.1, forward strand.
TTGGTAGATCTACAGAAGAGACTGCCCTTGCTCCAGGAACACCTGTTGATCACTCGACATCTGCTATATTGGATGTGCCAGGATCCCCAACTGTTGGTAGATCTTCAGATCAAACTGCAATTGCTCCAGAAACACCTACTGATCACCCAGCATCAACAAGATTGTGCAGGGGTCCCAGGAGCTTGCATAGATGGGGATCCATGAGTTCATCTGAAAGTGTAGATAGAGAGTCATTTTCAGCTGTAGATGAAGACTGTTGTCTTGATCTTATGAGTGAGGTAAATTTAGGTTTCCTAAAATGCTGATACAATTGTTACTTGTTTTAACTTTTCTTTTTTCAGGCATTAAACATGTAATTTTTCAAATTAACAGAACTTGATGGATAGATTTGGTTGTTTTGTTATCATTGTAAACGTGATAAGTTTGTATTTATCAAACATATGTGGTCTCAATCCAGCATGTACAGCAGAGAATTTTTTTGCAAGGCTGGATTTTGTTGGATTATTTGTTACTTGTTACTTGTTGCCCAATGGGCTTATATTACGTTTTGCTCTGTTTGGTTGCTAAAAAAATGTGGGAAATGAGATGGACTTGAATTTGAATATTCAATTTTTTATAATTTGAGAGAAATTCTCAGTGATGCTCAGTTGAATCCACAAACGCACATGTGCACACTCAATTTTAATAGGGGTGGCTGGGGAATAGGAGGGAACATGAAAGTGGTGGTTGCTGCTGCTAACGTCTTACCTTGTGTGATAGGATATATCTTCCTGTGAAGGGCATTCATGTGAGCAAGATTATGGGGAACTATGTAAGGACAAGTTATTAATTTATTCATTTTTTTTTAGTTTGCAATTTGAATGGTTATTTTTGTTTGTGGCATTCTGATATGAAATTTTTCCTCATTTCAGATGGGTGGTCAGTGAGAACCAGGTAAGCTGAAGGGGCTCAGCATTTTTTGTTGGAGTGGACCAAGAGTCGGCTTCTAGGCTTCTCTGCATGACTCTAAAATTTCTTTGTTGAATTTGTGGTACCCAGAGCAGTGGCAGGATACCTGCGCAGAAGCTTTCTGAATCGAAGAAAACAGAGAAAGGAGGAGGTTGTCAGCTTGTTGCGGGTTCTGAAAGGAAGAACGAAGGAAGAAAGTGCAAGGGTATTCTATGAGATTCTGGTATGTCTTTTTTAATTTTTAATAATTTAGTTTTTCCCCATTGTATTTTTTATGAAGACTTTTTGGTGCACATACAACCTTACCTAATAAAATTATGTGCTCATCTCAACTGGGTGACGGTGCCTGCTACAATTTTTTTTTTAATTTGTTGAAGTTACTATTTTCTTTTAGGGAATTTCTTTCCATCAGAGCTCATCCTTGAATTCGCTTCCTTATGAAACAAGCTGATTTTATGTCTGTAAAGTGGTTTCTAAAACTTCCCTATATGAGCAGAAGAAAGCTCCAAAGTGTATGAATTCTTATGTTAATTTTTTTTGGGATGAGTTTCTTCGCAATATATTAGGTGAAAATTGTGCATGCTTCCAACCCTTGATTGGTTAGTGATTGAAATTTGATGTTGAATGATTAATGATGACCATGACATGCTGTTTTTCGAGCAAAAAGGGCAGGAGGCTGATGGTCAAATAACTGAAGGAAGCAACCTCCTCCTTCTGCCTCGGAACGCAAGATGAGGAACATTTGCATTAGATATGTGAACAAAGTCCTATAATCACACTTCTGCCCAGTGCTCACAACAAATTAAGGTAGGATATAACTTCGCTTTTAAATCTTCTTTTTGCAGGTTTTGAAAACTGAAGGGTATGTAGGTGTGACGCAAGATAATGCCTATGATGACATCCTTGTGCTGGGCCTCCCCAGATCATAGAACTGTTGTAGAAGGATTGGTGCATAAGCCAGTGGAGGAGCAATGGTTGTTGGCTCGTCTCTGTATTTAATAGATGGCAATGGTATGGCTGCAAAAAATATTTCCTTGTAGCGATCCATGATCCATGTAGGCTCTAGTATCTTGTAAATTGGAACTTTTAAACATTGTATATAGAAGAACAAAGATGATAACAAAGCTAACCACTTGATAATTCTTAATGCATTAGGTGCGAGTTCACATTTTGAACTTTGATCTCAAATCTGCAGTACACAATGTGGTTGCAGGACTGCCTTTTTTTTAAGGGAATGGAAGAGCTAAGAGCTAAAGAAGACAAACAAAAGATGCTTGCCCATCAAACATTTACTTCATACTGGGATTATTAGGATGTGGAAAACACAATTCACTTAAAAGGGGGCATCAACTTCACTTCGGGTTACCAAGAAAGACTTGAGCCAGTCCACGGACTTCTTGGGGATCCGCTTCAAATTGTTGAGGTAATCTGTGTAGTAAAGCCCGAACCGGACCTTGTAACCCATATTCATTTCCATGCAGTCCATCAGAGACCACATGAAGTACCCCTGAACATCTGCCCCTTGCCTGTACAGGAAAACCAAATGATCCTTAGTAGTACATTCAAATGGCCACATAGAGCAAGGATCGATCCATGATATTGTCCTGAACAACTTCCTGGCTTCTGAAATAGCTGATAGATGGCTGAGAATGTGTTGAATTCTGGCATCATCCTGCAGGGCATTCTCCACTGAGATAGCATTGCCCCATTTCTCTGGATAACCTGTTGGAAACGGGTTTCAGAACAGGTCATTCGGTCATTGAAAGATCTTTCCTTCAAACACCCAGAACATATGACAATTTTTGAACCAAAACTGCATAATTTAGGCTTTTAGCATCAGAAGATGCTATCGACAAACACGGTCATACAATAAGACTAAACTATGTGCAAACTAGCACTCACCATTTTCAGTTATGTGCATTTTGGGATTGGCGTATTATTTCTTCATATATACCAGAGCATCCGTCAGCCCTTTCGGGTACAAGTAAATGTCTTTTCTCCCTGGTGCCTGAAAGAGATTAACAAAAACAGATGATCACATTATCTATACACAGGTTAAGCCTTCAATTGGTGGACTACTTTCGAAATGCCGAAACACCTAACACACATAATGTTAATCTCTTTGAAAAAATTATTTCACCCGCTGACCTATGGCCTTTCCATATTTTTCCTCTGCCAGGTACAATATACACAAGGAAGAAGATTGTTAACATATATATAGAGTAAATTATTTGACAATTCATTTGACTCTTGCAAGTTTGGAGGGTACCTTTGTGCTCAGGGTGCTGGAACTGATCATGTTTGGTGTATTGTTGATTTGGGTTTAATGGGTGTGAGGCTGCATCTTTGGAAGTGATTTGATAATTCATCTGAATGTTTCCAGCTTGGAGGGCACCTTTGAATTCAACATGCTGGGATTGGTCTTGACCTTGGCTGTTGGATTTGCTCTTTAGGTTCAATGGGAGAGAGTGCAAGTCTGGAAGTGTAGTAATTGATCCAATCGAAAGACCCTTAAACCAAATCTTTCTCATCCTCTGTAAAAGCTGACGCCCCATCTCTTGCCAGAGCTTTCATTATAAATGGGTAATCTCCAAACACAATGGCTCCATGAACCTATTTTTTGAATCAGAAAAAATGTGCATATTGAATATATTGCAATATACTTGCTAATTCATGGATTAATTAATTCATTAATTAATTAAATTTACTAACCAACCAACTAAGAAATCAAATGCTCTCTGGGATGCCTCTTTGTCGACCTTCATGTGGCTCAAACCAATCGGTCACCTGAAAATATTTTTTGTAGAGCTTAGCAGTAGCAGCATGGGCTGGTAGGATGTGGTGGGTAGCAAGGAAAGGGTCAGTTGCAGGGTTAGCATTAGGGTTAGAGGGCATTCCAACTTTGTAGCCAAATTGCCCAAACACTTGGGGCTCGTTGATACTTGTCCAATGCTCCACTCGGTTCCCAAAGGTTTTGAAAGAGAGATCAGCATAGGCTTTGAAATCATCCCTAATAAAATGAAAAAAAATTTAAAATTAGACAATTGAAAAATCAAAGAAGAAGCAAGGAAATGTAATGGGCAATTAATCAAGTTGGGATTTAAGAAGAAAGCATATAAAATTTTTTGGATATTGAAAGGAACTAGAAATGGTAAAAGCCCTTGTGCTTGTGGTAAATCAAAGTCGAAAGAGAGTGAAAAATGGGATTGTCCCTTCATTAATTTCTTTTTTTTTAAAAAAAATGTTCACTATTTGACAGAGGTAAATGTTGAAAAATAAAAATAAAATAAAATAAAGAAATTTAGTAATAAGTAGCTTTTTAATATTAAGGTTTTGTTTGAATCACGGGTTTTCTTAAGGGTCTGTTTGGATCAAAGATTTTGGTTAGGAAAAGGAAAGAAAAAGAAAATAAAAAAGAAATTCATTTCCAATATATTTTCCCCCTATACCAAATCCTACTAAAACTAAAATTTGTTTTAATATGGTTAAAAATAAAAATTAAAACAAATTCAAATGGTGTGTAAAATCATATTTTTACTCATTGATTGATATATTTTTTGTTTTCTTTCTTACTTTTCTTGATAACCAAATATAAAAAAGTTAGTTCCTTTACATTTTATTTTCCTTTAATATTTTTGAAGTTCCAAACATGACCGAAGGAAAGGATAAAAGAATTGGGGAAATATAGGTATTTATGCATTTTATTCACGTGGTTGAATGTTAAGAAAAGTAAAGGATTAATATTTACGGGTTCGAGGCGTGGAAATAATTTCTTACAAAATGTAAGATTGTATACTATATGTAGACCCATCCTGGTTTGTTCTTCCTTGGACCCCGCATATGCGGGAGCTCTGCTCTACCTGATTTTTTTTTTTTTTTTCGTATGCAATAAAAATGAACTCAATTCCTTTTTTTCCCCTTTCCTTCATATTTTCTAAATTTCAAATAAAAAGAAAAATAAGCATACAAAAATTACCATTCTTCTTTAGTTCATCAATAAAATAATTGTAGAAATCAAGGCCATGTTGATTTATTCCACCACTGAATGATTCAAATTATCCCTGTGATCCTTTCCTTCTTGGATAAAGCTGTCCCAAGTCCTGGCTCCTCTTCCTCCTTCATCTCCTGCTCCTTTTGTCTGCACAGCGACATTCAACACCAAATCCTTTTGTCTGCCTGTTGACTCATCATTGATAATTCATGAGTCAAACCACAAGTGAAGAATTGAATTTGAGATTTTGGGATCTCCAAGACCTAACTAGGCCCTTACCATTTGATTTGAGCAAACCCAACTGGATACAATATATCTATATTTTAACTAAATTAGACAATTTTCCTTGTATACATAGTGAAATTATATTGAATCAGGTGTATACATCTGATGTATCTAATAATTGAGAGAGAGAGAGAGAGAGATGAATTACCTGGAGGGTAGAAGTGGAGCAGTCAAATTTGAAATAAGGGGGAAGTGTTAGCACGCACGTTTCCTTTTTAAGTGGCACACATAACACATCTTGTTTTATTTGAAAATACTATTATCTAAATTATTATAATTATTATTTTATTCAAAAATTAAACATGGGAGATGAGGTTTACAGTAACTACTTGATATCTTAAGACTAAGTCTCTTAAGACTAAGTCGTTGGTTTGAAATTCAGATGGAAAATTTTGAATTTGATTTGAAATTCAAATAAGAGATTTTGAAAACTCATAATCCCTTGATGGTAGGAAATGTGAGAGGAAATCTCTTAGTGTATGGGGTCTTGACCAGTCTATAAATAGGGCCTGTGATTAACCATTAAGTCACACATTGACTTATGGTAATATAGAACTGACCAAAAACCTTACTCCTTCTACTCTCCTGAAACATAGTGAGAGTAAAGAGAATTCTCAAATCTCTTTCTCTATTTGTCATAGTTCTCTTTCTTATTTCAGATCCCTTTCTTGAAGACTTGAGCAGTTATGGCTGGAGGTCAGATCATTGTTCTCTTCCGCTTGTAAACAATTATTTGTTTGTAGTTTCTGAAATTATGCTTTCAGGAAGCAGTCCTCTCTAGTTACTAGAGACTTGGGTTGGGTGATAACAACTAAAGCAGGTTGATTAATAATAGGACTACGTCCTCCATTGATAACCTTCTGTATGACTTCTCCTTTCAAATTACATCTTATGCTATTATTATTGTTATTGTTGTAAGTCTTCTTCTAGTAAACACTACTATGGTTAGAGCTCTTCTTCACCTCACCAATTAATAGCTAAAGCCGTCCTCTCTCAAAAAGAACCCACATGATGGTGGTGGTGATGAATCACCATTGATGGGGTTTTGCTACTTACTAGAGCAACATTCATGAGAGCCATTGATTTGTTCACAAAATTAAAATAAAGCCACAGTGTAAAGACTCGAAAAATAGTAATAATAAAAATACCAATAAAAAAAAAAGAAATTTGGTTTGGTGTAGGATCAAACCGTCGACAATTTGAGAAATCTTAGGAAAATCATCGACGATTTTGTATGAGCATGGCTTGGAGAGGACAAACCGTCGACGGTTTTAGTAAGCTCAAGAAAACCGTATTTACCGAGGGTTGTTAAGGGTAAAAATGCAGTAAAACGGTTTGGTTAAAGACCAAATCGACAGTTTCCTCTGGGCTAGCAGCCTATATAAAGGATTTTTGTCACGCCCCGAACCCGAAAATGGGATCCAGGATGTGATTTAGTAACCCAACCTGCTCTTGTATCATACAACATCCATGATACTACATAATATAAGAGTCCGACCCCGTAGGGTTCACGTATACCCTATCAATCATCACATACACAATATATATAGATGCAGCGGAAAATTCAACCTAATACATTCAAAAACCATACCGGAGTCTATACAACGTTAGGATCTAGTCCCATAATACAAAACAAAATCCCCGAGTATCCACATAACTCAAAATGACACCCCGACTACGGTTTAGTACTTACACAAGTACCTAGACAGTGCTAACCAACACCTACGCTCCTGAAACACTAGAACGCTAGGGTCAACTACTGTATGATAGGGGTGAGACACCTCTCAATAAGGGAGAAATAGGTTATATCAGTGTGTGGATACATGAGTGTTATTTCAACAATAAAACATAAACATTTCACAATTTCAGTATTTTCACAATACAGTTCTAGTATACATCTCACCAAAACACCTCGATCTAGTGTCATCACACTCTTTAGCATAAGCTCTCGGTAACCTGGCGTAGCCTAAGCCCCACAGCGTTCAATTGGTGCAAACATGGTACAAACTCATACCCTTTGGTGACCAACTGAAATCATAGGTGGTATTTTACACCCTCGGCCTCAAGCTGGATATCTGAGCTTACGGTAGTTAACCGACTCGGCCACCTACAGTATTATTCCGGCACGCCTCATTTATCAGCCTTCATTTGTTAACCAGCACACTTCGATTGTCTTAGGCCTTCAATTTTATCTTGACTTGACATTTTCACAAAACCTGGAACAATTTGGAACTCATGTTCCTATATCTCATTTCAATTAGACACAGCCTACGGTAGTTAACCGACACGTTTTTTCACAAAATACATCATTCACAGCCTACGGTAGTTAACCAACACATTTTTTCACAAAACACGTCATTCAATATATATCAGCTCATTCCACACTTATTTGGGTAAACAAGCAAAACCTCATATAAGATATTTCGAAAATATAATTTAAAATAATCAAAGGTACGGTTATCTCTATAGCATAGTTTAACCAAATATATAATTTTCCAAAAGAAACAGAGATGATACTCGAAATCCCCAATTTCCCCAAAAACTGTAAACTCGAAAGTCCTATAATTTCACGTGATAGATTTCTCCAAATAAGTGGCCAAAACATTCGTATAATCGTAACCCACAGTTTTATTGAATCAGATTATAAAATAACTGATATAAACAGAAACCTCTTACTTTTCTCCGAAAATCAAAACACGAACTAAACGGTTCCAAAACAGGCAACCAAGTTCCCAAAACCTAAGAATCGAAGAACACAATTTCAATATAATTCTATCTACTACATATCTACCAAATCAAAAATAAAATCGGACCCTTACCTCGATTTCAGGAGAAAACCCGAGAATCCTCAAAATGAAGATTCGATTCGCTATAACCGTAGAGATTCCTCCCCTGATCCTTGTAGTAATGTTGGATCGTCAATTCGGGTAAGAGATAACTCTAATCTTAGAGAGAGAGAGAGAGAGAGAGAGAGAGAGAGAGAGAGAGTTGGTTTGAGTTCTAGAGAGAGAGAGAGAGAGATGATTTGGGTTTCTTCTCCATTAAGCAATGAAATAAATAGTTATAACTTAGTTGACTCGGCTAGTCTCGTTGACGAGATGACGTCCTTGTTGACGAGCATAAGAAGTTAGTTCGTCGACAATAGAGTTGCCTCATTGACGAGCTTGAGGATTTAGAATTTCCAAAATCTCTCGGCGTTCACTCGTCAACAAACCGTTGAATCCTGTCGCCGAGCTGCAGAAGGGACTTCGTCAACGAGAGAAGGAGCGTCGTCGATGAGTCCTACTGATTTTCCATTTTTAAAATTTTCTTCTCTTTTCTTATTTATTTAATTCAAAATTCTCGGGACGGGTTCTTACAACCTCCCCTCCTTACAAAAATTTCATCCTCAGAATTTACAATCTCTCGCTCGTTAACTCACCAATACCTAAACACATACCCGACTCTAGGAAGAGTCGATGACTACCCACATAGAAGCCCCGTCCCAAATATATAACATACCCTCACTTATAACGAAGGAATACCGTGGTTAGATACATAGGATCTCAGGAGTTCACATTTATCACAAAACCCTCCCAGAGACTAACCACACATTTGCACTCTAAACAACAGATACATCACATACTTACCAAAACCGTACATGTAAACATTACTCCTTAGAACAAATGTGGATATTTTTGGCGTATTTTCGTCTCCAATTTCCAAGAAGCTTCCTCAACCGCGTGATTCCACCATAGCACTTTCACTAACAGTATCTCCTTGGTATGCAACTTCTGAACTTTTCGGTCCAGAATCTAAACTGCTCCCTCCTTATACGCCAAAGCATCCCCAATCTATAAAGACTCGTAACTAATCACATGTGATGGATCTGGCACGTACCTTCTCAACATGGATACGTGGAATACATCGTGGATAAGAGAGAGCGCTGGGGGTAGTACAATCTTGTAGGCTATCGGACCCACTCGTTCAAGTACCTCGAATGGTCCAATATACCTTGAGCCCAACTTGCCCTTCTTCCTGAATCTCATCACCCTTTTCATCGGAGTGATTCTCTGGAATATTTTACCTCCCCCCCCCCCCCCCCAAATTCCAATTCATGACGGCGCACATTCGCGTAACTCTTCTGCTAACTCAGAGCTGATTTAATTCAATCCTTGATCAATCTAACCTTCTTAGAAGCGTATTGTACAAGTTTGGGACCCAATATTTGCCATTCACCGACCTCATCCCAATACAGAGAAGACCGACACCTCTGACCATACAATGCTTCAAATGGTGCCATCCCGATTGTAGACACCCTATTTTTGCCTTAGCCAAATAGAATACCGGGTCCCCTCTTATTATTTTCATTATTATTATTATTACCTTATTATTATTATTATTATTATTATTATTATTATTATTATTATTATTATTTTCCTATATTATTAGTACTTTACTATTATTTTGCTAGTATTTTTATTATCATTATTATTATTATTTTTCATTTTTGTTATTATTACTAGTACTTTTATTATCTTTATTTTATTTTTACTTTACTATAATTATTTTTCATTTATTTTATTGTTTTTGATATAGTATTATTATTATTATTATTATTATTATTATTATTATTATTAGTAGCTTTAGTATCTTATTTTGGCTATTATTATTTTTATTATTTTTGGTAATGTTATTATTATTATTATTATTATTATTTATTACTTTTAATATTAGTATTATTACTTTATTTTTATTAATATTATTATTATTATTATTTTATCGATAGTATCTTCATTTTTATTTTTTACTATAATTATTTATTATTTACTATTAGTATTATTATTATTATTATTATTATTATTATTATTATTATATTATTACTATAATTATTATTATTATTATTATTACTATTTCCATTTTCATTATTACCATAAGAATAAAAGTAAAACAAAAAAAAAAGAAGAAAAAAGATAAAGAAAATCAAAAAAGGAAGTTTGTTTTAGGGTTTTGAAATTTTTTTTTTATATAATGGCAAAGAGGCCAAGCAAAGGGAGGGAGCGGGGGCGCACAGTCGGGCACGGCCAAAGAAATAAAAAAAAAAAGACCTAGCCTTCACTCCATCTCTCCCATTCTCTCCTTCCCTATGCAGCCCCCTTCTCCATCTTCTTCTTCTTTCCTCCATCACAACCACCAGTCTCTACTCTCTCTAATAATCGGCCGCAGTCCTCACAGCAGATCCGAAAGCGGCCGCTGCTTCTTCGGCAGCCAACATACCTCCGGCCACCCTCCCGCGCCCACTCTCCTTGCTCCGGCCATACCAGCAGCACTCTGCCACAGCCCACCAGCCGTGAGCTTCCAGATACGCACACGCCAGACAGCTCACAGCAGTCTCCACACACCAGTCCTCACGGCCCCCCCCTGCTCAGCCTGCAGCAGACCACCACGAGCACCAGCTCCTGCCCGCAGCAACCTGAGGCTTCTCCAACAGTCGCACAACCCACGAACCAGAGTCCTCCGACGACTCAGTGACTGCCAATATCACCCTCTGCTCCGGCTGGCCACTTTCAAGCTCACCCAATAATACCAGCTTCGGCGTATTCCTGCTGCTGCCGCATGAACCGCCACTTCTCCGGCCACTCATAGTCGCCGCCGCTTTCCCACGAGCCTCCAGCAACCATCGCCGTCTCCGGCATCCTCTCAGTTCTGCGGTACCCCCCACTGTAAGCCATCCTGCTCTCACACACGCATGCACTCACTCACACCCTCATACACACCTGCTATACACACTGTTGTACACACAACGCACATAAATATACATATATATTACTGTTAGTGTTAATATGTATATATTACTGTTAGTGTTAATAGGTATATATATATTTTCTTATATATTGATATTATTAAATATTATTATTCTCTATATATTATTATTAGCAATATTATGGTATTATTTGTGTGTTATTATCAATAGTAATGTTATGATATTATTATTTAACAATATTATTATTATGTTAGTATTAATATTATATTGTTATGTGTAGCAGCACTATTATTATTATTACACTTATATTGCATGGTAGTTTTTTTTCCTTAATAATTGTTATTTATTGTTATGAATTACCCTTATTATTGTTATATTGTAGATAATATTTATATATATACCCATGTTCATATTTTTAATTGTTTTCATATTTAATACCCATGTCTATATTTTTTTATTGTAAATATTAATTGATTTGTTCCCATTGTTGTAGGGTTTCTTTTATTTGCAGTGGTAAGTAGTCTATTGCCTTGTATCTAAATTGTGTGTATATTAATACATTGTTTGTTGTAGCATTTAATTAACTATGCTATTAATTGTGGTACGTTATTTACTTAGTATATATTGTGCAATTAGGGTTTAAACTATTACGTGTTGTATTTAGGGTTTTAATGGTATATTTAGGGTTTTGTTCATCATATGCTTTATTTAGGGTTCGATTGGTCTCTTATATTGTCACGATATATTAATGGTAAGGTTTCAAAATTATTTCCATAATTATTTTCGCGTGTGTTATTTGTTAATTCTAGGGTTTAAATTGCTTCCCATAATATTTGCTTGTGTAATAATTTCCATTATTGTATATATTGCATGTATATTATAGGGTTTAATTTGTTTCCACATTGTTAGTGTATATTAATGGTAAGGTTTCAATTTTTTCCATGATGAATATTGTATATATCCTATATTTATTTTAGGGATTAATTGTTTCCATAATGATTATTGTATATATCGTATATTTATTTTAGGGATTAATTGTTTCCATATGTGCATATGTTGAGAGTTAAATTAGGGGTTTTGATTATTCATAAGTGAGTATTATTATATTTATAGGATGTTAATATCTTACTATATGCTAGTGTATTATTATTATTATTATTACGTATGATATATCATTATTATTATTATTCTTATTCTTATTATTATTATTATTATTATTATTATTATAAGTTTAGTATTACATTATTATTCTTATTATTATGTGTATATCATTACTATCTATTAGGTTGGTTTATTATTAGGATATGTTATTAGGTATTATAGTGATTTATCAGTATATAGTATACATGGCATATAGTTGTTGTTATTATTATTATTATGTACTGAATTACTAGGGTATTATTACTACCATTATATTATCGATGTGTTATTATTGTTAAGCTAGGATTATATTATTATTAAGGCAGTGCTATTATGATTATACGTTACGAGCGCGTGTTATATAATTGTTATTTATGTAGTAGTGTTGATATTTATTTTTATTATTTTATAGTATTATTTATTTTCGTTTGTATATATCCCTATGATTTTATTGCGGGGGGTATTAGCCTTCGGGCTTCACGTACCTTTAAGCTCTGAGGGAATATATATATATATATATATATATATATATATATGTATATATTATATTTATTTATTTATTATTTTATTTATTTATTTATTTTTAACATGTATTTATAAATTCATAAAAAGGAGTAATTTAAAGACTTATTAGATTAACTTAGGGATAATTTCAAATTAATTAGGTACCGTTTGTAAGAACGGGCGCATAGGGGGTGCTCGTACCTTCCCCTCGCGTAACCGAACTCCCGACCTCAACTCTGGTAATGTAGACCAATTCTACCCCTAACGGGGTAGTAATCATGTGTTCTAACCGCACTAAAGGTTAGTGGCGACTCCGACATTCCATGTTTTTCCTTGAATATTAAAAATAATTTTAATTCCGCCGCCCGGGGCACACGCGCGCCCGGGACGTCGCGACACCGATACTAGCTTGAAAACTATTGTTATAGGTAAACTCCACTAATGGTAGAAACTAAATCCAACTACCATCGAAATCTAACACGCAAACCTGTAACATATCCTCCAAGATTTGTATCGTCTTCTTTGACTGTCTGTCAGACTGGGGGTGTAACACTATACTAAAAGTAAGCTTCGTCCCCAGTGCTTCCTGTAAGCTCTTTCAAAATCGAGAAGTGAATCTCGAGTCTCGATCTGAAACAATGGACACTGATACCCTATGTATTTTGACTATCTTCTACACGTATAGATCTGCTAGCCTACTCAAGGAGTAGTTAACCTTCATCAGTACAAAGTGAGCAGATTTTGTTAACTTGTCCACGATCACCCAAATTGCACTCTGCTCGTGAACTGCTGGAGGTAACCTGGTGACAAAGTCCATGGAGATATGCTCCAATTTCCACTCCGGGATACTCAATGGCTCCAACGGCCCTGCCGGCCTTTGATGCTCAGCCTTTGTCTATTGGCACATCAGACATTGCTCCACAAATCGAGCAATCTCCATTTTCATGCCACTCCACCAGAAAGATTCGCGCAAATCTTAATACATCTTCATGCTATCCGGATGTACCACATACAAAGAATGATGCGCCTCCTCCAGAATCGTCCTCCTTATCCCCTCATCGTTTGGAACACACAGTTTGGTTCCAAACCTTAATACACCTCCCTCTGAGATGTTAAAATCTACAGCCAGCTCCTGCTGCACCTTCTCTGCAACCTCGACTAACCCTTCATCATTAGCTTGCGTAACTTTAATCCTCTCTAATAGTGTTGGCTGGATCACCAAGCTAGTAATGAAGCTTGATGATTACCATCCACCAATTCCACGCCATGACTCTCTAGATCCCATCTGATATGATGCTGACCTACTACTGCAAATACTGTTGCATGCTCTGACTTTCAACTCAACGCATTAACTACCACATTAACTTTCCCCAGATGATAGCTAATGGTGCAATCGCAGTCCTTGATTAGTTCAGCGACCTTCTTTGCCACATATTCAATTCCTTTTACGTGAAAAAGTATTTGAGACTCTTGTGATCCATGAAGAATTCACATTGTTCATCGTACAAGTAGTGTCTCTAGATCTTCAGCGCATACACCACTGCCTCCAACTCCAGATCATGCGTGGGGTAATTCTTCTCGTACCCTCCCTATTCTCGGAGACTTTACCTAGATACATAATCCGAGGGCTTATTGAGAAAGGTGAGTGCCCTGGTGTTAGCACTAGAGTAGAGGGAATCTACTTGTATGGGCGGGTAGACTTCCTTATTTTCGAGAATTATCAGTAAAAATAATTATGTTTGTGTGAATGTGATTGGGAGACAGAGAAGTCAACAATGATGTGATTATGAATGAGTTTTCTTGGTTGCTATGGATAGTGAAATACAATTGTATGTATATTTTGAAATTATATTAAACACTTCAGTCATACACTGTTATAACTTATTTCTTCCTTACGGAGAGGTGTCTCACCCCGACGATTATTTAATCTTTTCAGGTCTTTCAGGTGATCGATCTTAGATAGCTCTAGGGCGGGATTAGTTTTTGTGAGTAGATATTAGAACGGTTATGTGTATAGTTTTATGTTTAATATATTTTATGTAATAAGAAGAATGAGATTGTATGTTATGAGTTTGCATATGTAAATATAGAACTCTGGTATTTTGTTTGAGGTTATATAATTAATTCTGCTGCGTGAATGGTATCAGAGACGTATGATTGGTCTCATAACACTCCGGGCCCCACGTGGCGGGTCTGGGGTGTTACAAGTTTAGTCCACTGCCAAGTGAGTATGTTTTACTTCCATGATTTTGAAATTTCAGAAATAAAAAGAAATTTAAGGGAAATGATACTTCAGTGGCCTCTATGATTAGAAATATTCAGTCGTAAATTTTCAGAATTCTTTATGCAAAATACCTAGATTTTTCAGTCTTGGAAGAATGCTGGAATTGGCTTGCTTTCTTAAAATGGTTGATTTTGTTTTAGCATTGCTTTTCCTTTGTAGTTGATTGCTTCAGCCCTATTGGCCTTCATGCTTTGTGTTTGTTCTTTTGTCTTGAACAGTTTTGTTTGGCATTTTTGGCCCTTAGGTATGCCCAGGTTTGATGTTTTTTTTTTTGCTTGGGAGCCTTGGCTTCCTTTCTCATGGGTATGCCCAGTAGCACTGTACATATCCTTTTTGGTCTATACAATTTATATTTATTGACAAAAAAAAAAAAAAAAATAACGTCTAAATTATTTAAAATTCAAAATATGTGCATGTTGTTCTGAGCCAAACTATTGCCGGTTTCAGACAGGATTGAAATCTTGCCCCTGTCGCATTGCGATTTCCTTCATGCTTTCCCTTAGTATGTGAGACATAATTCACAACAATATATATGTGCGTGTGACATTTATTATTTTAATAATATGTTTGTTAAATGTTTTTATTAATCTAATATCATCTTTTCTCTTCAAGTTTTTTTATTACTACACTCAATCTCAATCATCATCATCTTATATATGATCATATATTAAACAATATAATTAAATATGATCATTTATAACAAACCTTGTGCACATCCACATGCAAGGTCTAGTTGTGTATGTATATGCTGTTGAAGATTAAACTTGAAGACCGGCAGCCCACCTCCATTGAAGACCGGCAGCCCACCGTTGTGGACATTGGAGATTTGCAGGCAACCTACTCCACCTACCAGCCCACCTCTATTGAAGATTTGCACCCACCATTGTTGATTATTTGATTTCTATAATTACTATAAATAGCTGAGTTGTGTGTGAGTAAATGTGAGCAAAGTGTGGTGTGTTGAGAGTTGAAAGCCAGTGAGTGAGCGAGAGATTTTGTTTTTGAATTCCTCTGTATTATTGTTTTAGATTGAAATATACTTGTTTGATATTTATCCTCACTGAGTTTCAGTCACATCCAGTGACTGAGTGTTCCTCTCCACCCATAAGTGGTATCAGAGCGTCTAGGTACGCCGGAATTCGCCAAACAGAGGCGAACAGAGGAGAAATTCAATTTTCTTCTCAGTTTTGAAGTTGCTCCAAATCCCAAATTAAGCCTGCCATTGTGCAATTAGACTCTAGACGATTCCAACGGTGGAAATTACGTCTCAAACGGACACTGGGTGAGTCTACACGCGCTCCCGCGCGCCTCCCACGAAGACAGCGCTCTTCCCACGCGCTGCACGCGCCGACGAAGACTTCGGCAGACGGCGACACGCGCCTCACGCTCCCGCACGCGTCTTCTTCGCCCGATTGGCGAGATCCGACCTGGACATCGACCCGCAACTCGGCCCAGCGACCAGCAACCCGGATCCGTACCCTCGCCTTGACCCGCATCCGACCCGCTCCCAGCTGCGACACGCGGCACGCGCAGAGAACGCCACGTGGCGTAACGGAAAAATTAACGCCGTTAAGCGGCCGTTAAGTTAAACCGGTTAGTTTAAAAATTGACCAGAATTTTCCTATAGCCGGTTCGGTGATTTTTAGACCGGTTCTTTGCAAACCAAAACCGGTTCCTAAGGTTTTTAAATCTTCTGAATTTATTGGTGCGATTAGATTTACCAAAATCAGTCCCCATCTCTCTGTTTTTTATATATTAAATTTGATGGCTAACGGTACTATCCAATCGGTCATTCCAAAATTGACCCGAGAGAATTATGACAACTGGTCGATTCAAATGAGAGCCCTTCTAGGTTCTCAGGATGTCATGGACATCGTTGAAGATGGGTACAGAGAAAGCCCATCAAAAGAAGTCGAAGCAGCTATGCCCGAAGCTCAAAGAACGACCTTGCGAGCCGATCGAAAGAAAGATTGCAAGGCAAAATCCATAATCTACCAAGGCCTTGATGAGGCCACGTTTGAAATCATTGCCTCCGCGAAGACATCTAAAGAAGTCTGGGACTCTCTCCATCGAACACACAAAGGTGCAGATAAAGTAAAAAAGATTCGTCTTCAGACATTGCGAGGTGAGTTCGAATCTCTCAAAATGAAGTCTACTGAATCCATTTCAGACTACTATACACGAGTAATGGTAGTATCAAATCAATTAAGAAGAAATGGAGAAATTCTCAATGATGAGAGAATTTGTGAAAAAATTTTGCGATCTTTAGATCCAAAATATGATTATATAGCTGTGACCCTGGAAGAAACAAAAGACTTGGAAACAATGTCTGTAGAAGAACTTGTGGGCTCACTCCAAGCCCATGAGCAAAAAGTCAATATAAGAAGTGATGATAAAGCACTGGAGCAAGCTCTCCAAACGAAGTTGTCCCTCACTACAGATAGATACGACAAAGGGGGGACGTCACAACAAGGAAGAGGACGAGACCGAGGATCTCGTGGAAGAAATTCTGGGAATTTTAACTCCAGAGAAGGTGGCAGAGGCAGAAGAGGTCCCACTAGAGGAGGACGAAATCAACAGAGCTATGTCCCACAAGGTAGAGGACAAGGAAGAAGAGGAGGATATAATAATCGCTCAAATGTAGACAAAAGAAACATTCAATGCTACAATTGTCACAAGTATGGACACTATAGCAATGAATGTTGGGGGCGACAACAAGAAAAGGTTAGCGAGGAGGCCAACCTTGCCGAAACTGATCATGCAGATGGAGAGTCGTTGATGCTGATGGCACACAATGCAACTCCTCAGGACCAGAGTGTTTGGTACCTTGATTCTGGAGCTAGCAATCATATGACTGGCAGAAAGAACTTATTCTTTGAACTTAATGAGAAAGTTCAGGGGGAGATCTCTTTCGGCGATAATTCTAAAATCCCAGTCCAAGGGAGAGGAGATGTTTTGATCAAACAAAAGTCTGGAGATCATGCTTACATCTCCAACGTCTACTATGTGCCAGCCATGAAGACTAATATACTTAGTCTCGGACAGCTCCTGGAGAGAGGCTATCGAATTAGCCTCAGTGATAAGCAGATGGTGATAATAGATGCTCGAGGAAAGCTTGTTACTCGAGTTCAAATGGCAAAGAATCGAATGTTTCCGCTCGCCATCCAACATGATACGCCAAGGTGTTTGAGCGCTATCATCAAAGACAAAGACTGGCTATGGCATCTAAGGTATGGGCATCTAAACTTTGAAAGTTTGAAACAATTGGGAAGCAAGAAGATGGTGAAGGGCTTACCCAATATTCATCATCCAAATGTGATATGTGAAAGCTGTATTTTGAGCAAGCAACACAGAAACAGCTTTGGAAAGCAAACCGACTGGAGATCAACCATGCTGCTCCAGCTAATACACACAGATGTGTGTGGTCCATTAAGACCATTTTCGAATGGACAGAATCGATACTTCCTCACCTTCATCAACGACTACAGCAGGAAGACCTGGGTCTACTTCTTGAAAAGGAAGTCAGAGGTGTTTGACAAGTTCAAAGAGTTTAAAACTCTTGTGGAGAAACAGAGTGGCTTCCGCATCAAGTCACTTCGGTCAGACCAAGGAGGAGAGTACAAAGACGAAGCTTTCCTGGAATTCCTTAGACAACAAGGAATTCAGAAACAATTCACACCATCATACACTCCCCAGTTGAATGGTGTAGCCGAAAGGAAGAACCGCACAATCCTTAACATGGCTAGAAGCATGTTAAAGGATAAAAATGTGCCCAAGAGTTTTTGAGCAGAAGCAGTGTTATGTGCAGTCTATCTGCTCAATAGGTGTCCGACGAAGAGCCTTGACACAAAGACACCATATGAAGCCTGGAGTACTCACAAGCCCAGTGTGAGTCATCTTAGGGTGTTTGGCTCCATAGCCTACGTCAAGATCCCAGAAGCAAGAAGGACAAAGCTGGATGATAAAGGAGAGAAGTGTATCCTTGTAGGATACGGTGACAGCACCATGGGATATCGACTTTACAATCCCATCAATAAGAAAGTCTTTCACAGTCGGGATGTCATCTTTGAAGAAAATGAATCCTGGAAATGGGACCAGGTTGAATGTTCCAAAGATGCGGAATTGACACTTGAAGGAGAAGAACCTACACAGACAAGAGAAGTGGCTATCGAGCCACAAATTCCTGAGCTGCAGACACCTCCACATGGTTCACCACAGAGGAATGAAGCTCCATCACCAATTGAGCGTGAAATCTCAGACATGAGACCTAGAGGAGCTCGAAATCTAGCCGACCTGTATGAAACTACAGAACCAATTGAAGAGTATGTTACTCTTTACTGTCTATTGTTAACCAGCGACCCGGTTAGCTTTGAGGAAGCTAACGAAGAAGACAAATGGAGAAAAGCGATGGATGAGGAGATTCAATCCATCGAGAAGAACAAAACTTGGGAGTTGACAAATCTCCCGAAGGGCCACAAAACCATTGGTGTGAAATGGGTCTACAAGACCAAAAAGAATGCTCAAGGAGAAGTTCAGAGATATAAAGCAAGACTTGTCGCCAAAGGCTACAAGCAAAAAGAAGGGATTGATTATGGAGAAATCTTTGCCCCGGTTGCCAGACTCGAAACCATCAGATTACTTATTTCACTTTCAGCACAAAATGGTTGGAAAATTTACCAGCTGGACGTGAAATCAGCATTTCTGAACGGTTTTCTGGAAGAAGAGATTTATATCGATCAACCACCTGGATATGTAAAGAAGGGCAAAGAAGATAGAGTGTACAAGTTGAAGAAAGCACTCTATGGCTTGAAGCAGGCACCTCGTGCGTGGAACATGAGGATTGATGACTACTTCCAGAAGAATGGATTTGAGAAGTGTCCCTACGAGCATGCACTATATATAAAGATGGAGACAGATGGAAGCATGCTCATAGCCTGCCTATATGTTGATGATCTGATCTTCACCGGCAACAATCCAGAGATGTTTGCCGCTTTCAAAAGGAGCATGGTCAAAGAATTCGAAATGACAGATATTGGCCAGATGGCTCATTTTCTTGGCATAGAAGTCATGCAAAGCGAGAAAGGAATTTTTATCTCCCAGAGCCACTATGCAAAAGAAATATTGAAGAAGTTTGGGATGGACAAATGCAACCCAGTGACAACTCCAGTTGAAACAGGATTGGAGTTGAGAAAGAATGAGCAAGGAGATGTTGACCCCACATATTTTAAGAGTCTGGTTGGAAGCTTGAGGTATTTGACGTGCACCAGACCAGATATACTCTACGGAGTTGGACTTGTCAGCAGGTACATGGAGACTCCTGACCAGTCCCACCTGAATGCAGCGAAAAGAATACTCCGATATGTCAAAGGTACCATCATCGATGGTATGTTTTATTCATCAAGAGGTAATTGCAGACTTATTGGCTATTCAGATAGCGATTGGGGAAGAGATCTTGATGAAAGAAAAAGCACAACTGGATTCACATTTTTCATGGGAGATACAGCGTTTACATGGTCTTCAAAGAAGCAACCCATCGTAACGTTGTCATCATGTGAAGCTGAGTATGTTGCTGCCAGCTCGGCTGTTTGTCATGGTATATGGATTAGGAATGTACTGAAGTATCTGGGATTTCTTGAAGGTAACCCCACAGAAGTTTACATCGACAACCGATCAGCGATTGCACTTGCGAAAAATCCAGTTTACCATGAAAGAAGTAAACATATTGATACTCGGTATCATTTTATCAGGGAGCATGTCAAAAATAAAGAAGTGGAATTGATATCTTGCAGAACGTATGATCAGATTGCTGACATTTTCACAAAACCACTCAGACATGATATTTTTGCAAGACTGAAGACAATGCTCGGAATGACAAAATTAGGAGAGTCAAGTTTAAGGGGGGATGTTGAAGATTAAACTTGAAGACCGGCAGCCCACCTCCATTGAAGACCGGCAGCCCACCGTTGTGGACATTGGAGATTTGCAGGCAACCTACTCCACCTACCAGCCCACCTCTATTGAAGATTTGCACCCACCATTGTTGATTATTTGATTTCTATAATTACTATAAATAGCTGAGTTGTGTGTGAGTAAATGTGAGCAAAGTGTGGTGTGTTGAGAGTTGAAAGCCAGTGAGTGAGCGAGAGATTTTGTTTTTGAATTCCTCTGTATTATTGTTTTAGATTGAAATATACTTGTTTGATATTTATCCTCACTGAGTTTCAGTCACATCCAGTGACTGAGTGTTCCTCTCCACCCATCATATGCATGCATGCATGTATGTATATATATATATATGAAAGAAATAGGTAGTTTGGATCAAAGATTTTTATTGAGAAAAAAAAAAAGAAAAATAAGAAAGAAATTTATTTTTATTACATTTTCTTTTTATGACATATACTACTAAAAGTGAGAATTTATTCTAATATGATTAAAAATTAAGATTATCAAACACTAATGATATGTAAAATTAAAATTTTATTCATAATTTTATATATTTTTTATTTTCTTTCTCACTTTCTTTCATAATCAAATATAAAAAAAATAAGTTCCTTCGTGTTTTACTCTCTTTTTCCTTAATTTTTCAAATTCCAAACATGACCTAAGGATTTTTATTTTAATAACATATTTTTTATTCATAAGTGCGCTCTCCTAAATAATGTATGATATTTGCAAGTGCATATATAACTGTGCTTTTGACCGCTGATGTTTTGTTTGTATGTGTATATGTTATATGTGAAAACTCCAAAATAACCTTTAGACCAAATATATTCAACTCTTGATTGGACTAAATTTAGTGTCACAATTGGCCATTACATTTTTTTTTTTGGAATCTAATAATCTACACTACTAGAAAATGTGCTTGCAAAGCACAACTTTATTTGCAGGCATCTGGATATACCCGGATGATAAACCAAGGGGCAGGGCCGTTGTCCCGGAGATTGATGCCGCACCAGGGGGTTCGAAGGGCTCGTTGGTGGCTCGAGTCCCCTTGTTATTAAAAAAAAAAAAAACCCAAAATTAAAAAGTAGAAAAGTACTGCCCATCAAACTTCATATCCTTATTACTTGATCGAATTATTTTAAATGTGAAAACCGTAATAATTTATTTGTCAACATCTTGAATTCTCAGGCATTGAAAGAGGGATCGTAAGATCACTTGGATGAACCCAAGAACGAGTTGAACCACCTTGCAGACTTCTTGGGGACCCGGTTCAAGTTGTTGAGGTAATCCGTGTAGTTAAGCCCGAACCGGACTTCGTAACCCGAACCCATTTCCATGCAGTCCATCAGAGCCCACATGAAGTACCCTTCAACATCTGCCCCTTGCCTGCACCCAAAAAATTAACCCAGACAATCCCTTCATCCCATTTGATTCATACCCATAGAAGTTACACTAATGACATGTTTGGTTTGCAAAATGAAATATGGTAAAAAGGAATGGAATTAAAAATTTTTGAATGGATCTCATGATGAAATCAAGTGAAAAATTGGATTGCATTCCTCCCTATTCCTGCGCACCAAACATGTAGCAACACTTACTTCCTGGCTTCTGAAACTGCATATAGATGACTGAGAATGTGTTGAATTCTGGAATCATCCTGCAGGGCACTCTCAGTCAACATCGTGTCGTCTCTTTTCTCCGGATAACCTGTTCGAAACGGGTTTTATAATTTTAGAACCGATAAATTGATCATTAAGACTCTGTTTCGAACTCGAAATATACGAAAGGGGATGAAAATATTAAGAATTTTACATTTCCTCTATAAATATTGTATGGTAAATCAATGAACAAAAGAAATCATAGGCAAAGTAAATTGATAGTTGAAGAATTCCTTCGTAGACATGTGACAATGTTTGAAAATGTTAGAACAGAGGTGAAAATTAGCAGTTCTTACCATTTTCTGTAATGTACATTTTGGGATTGCAGTACTGTTTCTTTATGTAGACCAGAGCATCCCTTAGCCCTTGTGGATACACATAAATGGCATCACTTCCAGGTGCCTAAAACAGAGTGGCAAAAACAGAGGATCAGATTATTGCGTTAACATGAAGTGTTAGGCTTTAGTCTCTTGGAGCATGAATGTTCTTACCAGCTCACCAATGGGCTTTCCATTTCTGTCGACTGGCAGAGACAAAAACATCTTAGCCATCATAACCATTAATCATTAAAACTATAGCTACTAAAAATATTATAAAATGAAAATAAAAGAAGAAAATTTTCTACATAAATATAGAAAAACGAAAAGAAATAAATTTTTATTTTTTATAAAAAAATCAATACTTCTTCTGCCAGTGAAATACTGACTTGAAAAAAATCCCATGCCCAAATAGGGCATTAGTTCTTCCATGTTTGGAGGTTGAAGCATATACCTTTCAACTCAACATGCTGGAATTGATCATAGCTGGTGTATTCAGTGTCAGGGCTTATGGGGAGAGAGAGTGCATATCTGGAAGTGTAGTAATTGATCCCTATGAAATCAAAAGACCCTTTTACCAAATCCTTCTCCTCCTCTGTAAAAGCTGGCAGCCCATCTCTCACAAGGGCTTTCATTATAAATGGGTAATCCCCAAACATCAATGGTTCCATAAACCTGTTTTATTATCAAACAAAAAAGTGAATTACCTTAACCCTGTGTTTGCAGAGTACTTGAATTTGGAGTTGTATTGCGATTTGAATAAAATATAGTATAAAATTGTATTAAAATTTGTCAAAATTCAAATTCAAGATATTAAATTCATGCTCCCAAACACTACCTAAGTTTTCTATCTTCTCTCTAGTGTTTTTTTTATGCTGTCACGCCGAAATGTTTCAATTATGGATAAATTACTACATTATTCTAAAAATCAAACCATTAAAATTAAATTTACTGACCATCCAACCAAGAAATCAAATGCTCTCTCAGATGCTTCTCCATCGAGCCGTGTGAGCCCATGTGGCTCGAACCACTGAGTCACTATTGATATCCCAATCTCCCCACCTTGACTAGCCTGTGAGAAATAAATTTTTTAGTTATAAATAAAGAAAAATAAAAAATTGGGCAGAAACCCTAATTGAACTCGTGAACCCTAATCGAGCTTATAAACCCTAATCGAACCCATAAACCCTAGCGATTAATTGAATTTGTGAGTTGTATACTTGTGTCACCTGATAATTTTGTTTGTAGAGCTTAGCAGCAGCAGCATGTGCCAATAGGATGTGGTGGGAAGCAAGGAAAGGGTCCGTTGCAGGATTTGCATTAGCGTTAGAGGCCATTCCAACTTTATAGCCATACTGCCCAAACACTTGAGGCTCATTGATGGTTGTCCAGTGCTTCACTCGGTCCCCAAAAGTTTTGAAACAGAGGTCTGCATAGGCTTTGAAGTCATCCCTGATAGTTAAATGGAAATAAAATTTAATTAGGTAATTTATAAACCAAACAAGGAACAAGGAAATTTAATGGGGACTAAATTAAACTGCAATTAAAAAACATAAAGCTTGTGTAGATTTAGATTTGTGTCGATTTAGAAGAAACTTATCAACCCAATTCCGTGTTTCGCTTCCGTCCAAATCCATACAAGTCCAAACTCTAGGCTCACAAACAGTAAGATTGCATTTGAGAGCATAAATTTTGAATCTTGAATTTAGATTTGAATGAATTTATATAAAACTTAATACAAATTGGTATTACATCTTTTCAAATTCATACAAATCCAAATTTAAGTATCTTCTAAAAATGCGATAAGGTGAACGTAAAAAGAAATTAGAAATAGTACACAATCTGACTGCTCAAGAAGCCTTTGTACTCGTCCTGCAATACTTGTGGTAAGTCGAAATGGAAGAGTGTCACAAATGGAGTTATCCCTGTATTAAATTAAAAAGAAATTCAATATATTATTTAAAAGATGAAGGAAATATATATTGATAAGAGATGGGGAGAAGAAGAAATAATTAGGAGTTTTTTGACATTAAGGCTTCGTGTAAGATAAAAAGAAATAAGAAGATGAATTTTCTATTGTATTTTCTCCATATATGTTTGAAATATTACTAAGGATGTACTATTATCTAAGTTTGGTTAAAAAATAATAAAAGTATTAAAGATTAATAATAGCATATGATATCAAAATTTAGTTTGTTGTTTCATTAATATTTTATTTTCTTTCTCATTTGATTTTAACAATTAAGTGGGAAAAGATATATTTTCAGGCAAAAGACACTCAGCTTTCCCAAGGTTTGACAAAAAGACAGATACCTGCCTTGCCCTAAGGTCTCAAAAATGTCACAAACTTTTCTAGAAATTTCAAAAATATTGTAGACCTGCCTTGACGTTTGCAAAGACTTAAGGGAGGTCTTTGAAAATTTTAAAATCTTAGAAAAAGTCTCAGAAAATTTTGAAATCTCAGAACAGATCGTTGTCTTTTTGTCAAA
Organism: Malania oleifera; assembly: GCF_029873635.1. Classification (NCBI taxonomy): domain Eukaryota; kingdom Viridiplantae; phylum Streptophyta; class Magnoliopsida; order Santalales; family Ximeniaceae; genus Malania; species Malania oleifera. The sequence goes on from NC_080427.1 coordinate 48,397,561, forward strand.
TATTCTCAGAGAAGATTAATGTTAGAGAAGATTAATGTCTTTTACGTTAGATTATTTATATATAAGAAACACAAGCATTGAAAAGATACCGTTCTTTATTAGTTCATCAATGAACTTGTTGTAGAAATCAATGCCTTCTTGGTTTATTCCACCACTCATTGTTCCATCTGCAACAATTCAAGATACAATTTATGCGCATAACTCGTGTGCGATAATAATGGAAAAATTGTCATCTTGAGAAAAAATAAAAATAAAACAAACCTCGAAGTTGTATTGGATTTGAATAATATGTAATATAAAACTATATTAAAATTTGTCCAAATCCAAATTTAGGATAAAAAATCTATGCTCTTGAAGACAGTTTTAAGTTTTGATTTTGAATTGGATTTGTATAATTTTTGAATAAAACTATAATGGAAAATTATATTAAATTTTGTATAAATTCAAACAAAAAAAATGTAAACTCAATAAAGTTTGAAATCGATATATACTCGATCCCAAAGATGATCTAATTTTTTTTTGGATGAAGGATAGATCGGAGTTTATTACATGGAAGAATCCTTGGCCAAGCAATGGAGAATCGATAGGTGTCGACGCCCATCTTCTTCAAAAGTTGTACATCATCCTATAATTAATATATATATATATATATATATATCAATTAAAAAGGAAAAAGAAAAAAAGAAAACCAAACAATGGAATTAGTATCTTTAATTAATCAATTCATGCTTTTTATTTCAACATGTGTGTGACTCACAACACATTTCTAAAATTTAGAACAAACTCATTTTCAATATTATTGAGTATTTCTCTCTTAATATATTTTAAATAATTTAACAAAAAATTATTTTAAATAAGATTTATGAATAGCAATATATATATATATATTAAGAGTAATCATATACATACTTTGTAGCGATTGTAAGAATCAACAGCAACATCCGTGTCACCCTTTCCATCTTGGATAAAGCTGTCCCAAGTGCTGGCTCCTCTCCCTCCTTCATCTCCAGCTCCTTCTGTCTGTACCAATATTTAGGATATGCGCTCTCAGTCCATTTCATTTCAGTATATTTAAACGCAGACCACAAGTCAAACAAGGCGAGAGAGAGAGAGAGAGAGAGAGAGAGAGAGAGAGAGAGAGAGAGAGAGAGAGAGTGAACCTGGAGGGCGGAAGTGGAGCAGCCAAACTTGAAATCGGGGGGGAAGTCTTTTCTGGTGACTAGGGTTTTGGGTTGGGGGATGACGGCGGGCTGAAGCGCCGGAGCGGCGGGAACTGCCCCTCCGTTGAGCAGCTTCTCCAGCACCGCCGGCGGCGCAATCTGGACGTGCCCTTTCAAACACCTTATGCAATACTTATTACTATTATTATCATACTTTGGGCGAATGGTGTTCTTATAATACTTAACATTATTCATATTCCTGCAGCGATCAATCATCACACCCATTTTGAACGAAGAGAGAGTATTTCCTCCTCTCTCCAATGAACCCACTTGATGATGATGATGATGAATCGCCATTGATGGGTTTTTTGTGCTCAAACATGCAACTGCATTAACCACAGCCATTTCACTAAGAAGCAGAAGAAGAAGAAGAAGAAGAAGAAGAAGAAGAAGAAGAAATTGGATGTGGGGAGTGAGCGAGAGAGCAGAGCTATTTATAGAAGATCTTAATTTCCACTATTCATTAATTAATCTAAGCTAGTAGGACTCTGCTGTATCTTGACTTCTCATATATAATTAATAAAAGTTTGCATGTAAATTAATTATAATTAAAATTTTATATCGCGATGACTGATTGCTGAGGGAGGTGAATCGATTGAATGAAGTCATTCTTTAAACATCACTGTCTCGTGCAGCTCGTTGGCCGGCGTAAACGCACAAACATAAATCGTGTCTGCAGTCGGTGCATGCAAGAAAATTATTACAAGAAGATTTTACATGAAATCTTATAATGAACATATAATTAATTAATTTGTTAAAAATTTATTGATATTTTTTTATTTAATAATTTCAAGCAAATCATAAAGAAAATATTTAATAATTAATTCAATCGTAAATTATATAATTATATATATAAACTCAATAAAGAAAATATATAGGGCTTAATTGTGGAAATAAGTTTTTATTTTTTATTTTTGTATTTTTAAAATTATTTAAAAAAATTTAGCTAATTTTGTTTGCAATATTTGTATAAAATAAATGAATGATAATGAATAGTTTTAATTTGATTTATTTGTGGAAATAATTTAATTTTTAATTTTTAGTTTTTCAAGTCATTAAAAAAATACCATCTTATTTTAAAATTTTTTAAATTTATATAAAAAATTAGAAACTATCAGTTCATTACATTATAATTTTCTAATTCTTCATTCTCAATTCGTACGAATCTAAATTCAAATCCCAAAATTCATAATTCTAAATATTATCTTTGATATGCCCATAATTAATCACGCTAATAAGGGCAGGTCAACACCCGTCTCATACTTTCTCCAAGTCTGACTTTCTAACAAGTGATTAACTCCGACCTAATAAAGAGAAAGAGAGATTCACGCCGATGCCCTTATTAACCGAGTAATAGGCGCACGCACTTATGGCCGAAGAGCGATTCACGCCCCCACGTAATAAATCCAAGCCAACCAGCGGTCAACTCAAGCCCCTATAAGTAGGGACTGGGGATACAAGCAAAGGTAAGTGATAAGACACTACTCTACTGTTGCATTAAGCCTCTTTGAAAGCTTCCCTCTTACTTAGGCATCAGAGAGATCCCCCGGAGTACACCCCGGGTCCTCCAAGCCTCTCTTTTCTTCCTATTTCAGGTCAACAAGAGTCAAGGAGCATTCCAACCATTTTTTTTTTTACCCCGCAACAGTTGGCGCCGTCTGTGGGAAGCTACTTTTAGGAGGCGATATTATCTTGCTCTTGACTTTCAAACATTCAAGCAATGCCAACCTCACGCAATTCCACCTCCTTCCCTGATAACAAAGAACCATCCCAATCCATCCAATGGACCTTCGATTCATTTGGTGTCAGTAGGGAGGAGTTCCTTGCCTTCCAGAAGGAAATGAAGGACATGCTCAACCAACTCTTACAACAGAAGAGTCAGGAGGGGCACGTCCTTCCCCAACCACAAAAGAAACCCAGCGCAGACAAACAAGCTGACGAACTAAGGGAGAAAGAAGAGAAAACTCAACCCAGCAAGAAGGTAGAAGATGCAAATAGCGTGGACGTCAACCAACAAAGATCCACCGAGCTCGAGGAAAGAATAAAGAAGATAGATTACATAGAGAAGATGATGAAAGAGGGCAGAACCAGGCCCTACCATGGGGAAACATCCCTAAAGTGCGCGGAATCTCCGTTCAGCAAAGAGATCATGGAAGCTCCATTGCCCAGCAGATTCAAGATGCCCACCTTTGAGAGATACGAAGGTTTGTCTGATCCCATTGATCACCTGGAAAATTTCAAAATGTTAATGCAGCCGCAAGGGGCTCCGGACGCCATTATGTGCCGAGCGTTTGCTACCACCCTTAAGGGTACTGCCAGAGACTGGTATCGAACTCTTAGACCAGGATCTGTTGGTTCCTTCCAAGGGATGGAGCAAATGTTCATTGGCCACTTCCTCAGTAGCCGGAGAGTTGCCAAAACAACAGGCCATCTAATGAGTATGGTGCAAGGGGACCGGGAGACTTTAAAGAACTTCATGCACCGTTTCAACACAGCGACCCTAGAAATCCGCAACTTGGATATGGGGGTAGCTTTGGCCGCCCTGACAACGGCTCTCCAACCCGGAAGTTTCTTATACTCCCTTGGGAAAAAACCTCCATTGGACATGGGGGAGTTCATGATTCGAATAGAGAAATACATAAACCTGGAGGAGATGATGGACACGAGAGGAAATCGTCTAGAACGGAAAAGGAGAAACAACGGCAGAGAATCTGGAGACGCGTATAGACCTACAAAAAGGTAAGAAACTAGTGCGCTACAAACAGGTCAAAAGAGTAGAGGACAGCACAACAAGTTCTCCACCTACACACCTCTAAATGTACCGCGCTCAGAGTTGTTGATGCAGATCAAAAAGAAGGACTATGTCTCATGGCCCGAACCTATGCGAACGCCTCTACACAAGCGGAACATGTCCAAGTTCTGCGCATTCCATAGGGATCACGGCCACGACACAGAAGAATGCATTCAGCTAAAGAAAGAAATCGAAGTCCTAATAAGAAGGGGACATCTGTCCAGATTTGTCAAGAAAGAAAATTCACAAAGGGAATCAACCGAACAGAGGAGGCACGGCGCAAAAGAGAAGGAAGAGCAAGCTATTGGGGAAACTGCGGTGATCTTTGGAGGATCCGCCAGTGGAGGAGATAGTGGAAGTGCACGTAAAAGATATGCTAAACAGGTGCTGACGATAGAAAAGGGGGAAACCAGTAGCAAACGAAACAAGAAAGGTGACGCCATAACCTTTGACAGCGGAGATGAAGAGGGAGTGCAGCAGCCACACGATGACGCACGAGTGCTCTCCCTACTTGTAGCCAATTACATGGTTAGGCGTATACTGGTAGACAATGGGAGCTCGACCAACATCATGTTCTGGTCGGTCTTGGTAGGGATGAAGATCGGCAAGGAACGATTGAAGCCGGTCTCGACCCCTTTGGTAGGATTTGGGGGAGACACTGTTCACCCTTTAGGAACCATCACGTTACCAGTGACAATAGGGACGACCCCGCAGCAGGTAACAACGTTGACAGAGTTCCTGGTGGTTAACCGACCTTCGGTGTACAATGTCATCTTGGGTCGTCCATTCCTTAACGCAGTTCGAGCGGTAACATCAACATACCACCTCAAAGTTAAGTTCCCTACACCACAAGGAATAGGATATGCCAAAGGAGATCAGGCCGCTGCCTGGAGTTGCTATGTAATGGCCTTGAAAGGGAAGATGGAGGCCAAAGAAGCTCTAACAGTGGAAGACCTGGAGGTCAGAGGAGAGTATCCCCAGATCAGTACATTACACGAAGATATCAAACACGTACCACTACAAGGCCACTAGGAGAGAAGTGTACAAATTGGGAATCACTTGCCCGATACTTTGAAAGTGGAGTTGACTGAACTCTTGGACGAATTCTCTTATTTGTTCGCATGGTCAGTTGCAGACATGCCCGGCATCGACCCTGCTGTGATAGAGCACAGGTTGCAGGTCAACCCTAACCACCGACCTGTAAAACAGAAAAAAAGGAGCTTTGCGATTTAACGGATCAAAATAATTGACGAAGAGGTGACGAAACTGTTGCAGGCCAACTTCATCCGAGAAGTGGACTACCCCGAGTGGCTGAGCAATGTGGTCCTGGTCAGAAAACCCAATGGAAAATGGCGCACCTTCATAGACTTCACGGACTTAAATAAAGCGTGCCCAAAGGAAAGCTTTCCTCTCCCTCGAATTGATCAGCTAGTGGATTCGACCTCGGGACACGAGCTCCTCAGCTTCATGGACGCTTACTCAGGGTACAACCAAATCCCTATGAGTCCTGCGGATGAGGAAAAAACTTCTTTCGTCACCGAAAGGGGTTTATATTGTTACCGTGTGATGCCCTTCGGCTTAAAAAATGCAGGGGCCACATATCAGAGGCTAGTGAACAAGATTTTTAAAGAACAGCTCGGAAAGACAATGGAAGCTTACGTGGACGATATGTTGGTGAAGAGCATGGAAGCAGGGCAACATTGTAAGGACCTGAGGGAAATGTTCGAGCTCCTCCGTCGGTACCACATGAGGTTGAATCCCTCGAAGTGCGTGTTCGGCGTTTCTACAGGTAAATTCCTGGGCTTTATGGTGACTCACAGAGGTATAGAAGCAAATCCGGATAAAATACGAGCGCTGCTGGAGATGGAAGCTCCAAGGACTAAAAAGGAGATACAAGTTCTGACCGGAAGGATAGCCTCCCTCAGTAGATTTATCTCCTGCTCAGGGGATAAAGGCTTACCTTTCTTTAGAGCACTGCGGAAGAAGGGAGGATTCGAATGGGGGGAAGATCAGGAGGTAGCCTTCGAGCAGCTTAAGCAATATCTCGGATCCCCTCCTCTCTTGACAAAAGCAAAGAATGGGGAAGACCTCTACTTATATATAGCTTCCACAGAGAATGCCGTCAGCTCGGTCCTAGTCCGGGAAGAAGGTAGAAAGCACCAGCCTATATATTATACAAGTAAGGTGTTAAGTGGCGCCGAGAAGAACTATTGTACGGTGGAAAAAGCCGCCTTCTCCATCATCTGTGCAGCGCGCAAATTAAGACCCTATTTTCAAGCCCATAGGATTGTCGTGTTAACAAACCTGCCCATGAGACAAATTCTACAGCGACCGGAGAGTTCGGGGAGAATGACGAGGTGGTCGGTAGAATTAAGTGAATTCGACAAACAGCATCAATCGAGGCCCGCGGTCAAGGCTCAGGTACTCTCGGATTTTACCGCAGAAAGGCTCCCCGAGTCATCCACCAAGTCGGAGGAGTGGACACTGCACGTTGATGGGTCCTCTAATGCTGCTGGAGGGGGAGCCGGGTTCATCCTCTCTGACTTGGAGGGCAATGAAACTCTCTTCGCCCTAAAACTGGAGTTCACAGCAACCAACAACGAAGCGGAGTACGAAACCCTGTTAGCCGGCCTGCGACTGGCAAAAGCATTAGGGGTGGCACAGATCAAAGTACTGAGTGATTCCCAGCTGGTGGTAGAGCAACTCAAAGAAGAATTTGAAGCTAGAGATCCAAGAATGAAGAAATATCTCTCCAAGGCAAGAGAATACATAGAGGCATTCGTCCAGTTCGACATAGAACACGTACCGAGAGCAAAAAATAAAAAGGCGGACGCATTAGCGAAATTAGTCTCGGCAACCGGTTCGAAATGGAAAGACACTATCTATCTTGAACGCATAGGAAAACCCTCATACGAGGAGGACAGAATTAACTCATTGGCGTCCGAATTCAGCAAGGACGACTGGAGAGCGTCCTTATTCCTGTACCTCCAGGACGGATCCTTACCAATAGATAATAAGGAGGCTCAAAAGGTGAGGAGGAAAGCGGCAAGATATACGTTGATGGGCCGGGAGCTCTACAGGCGATCCCTTACACTGCCCTACCTCCGATGTTTAAGCAAAGACGAAGGGGAATACATACTACGAGAAATCCACGAAGGAGTATGTGGAAACCACCTTGCCAGTAGGGCTCTAGCTCACAAAGCTATGCGACAGGGATTTTACTGGCCCATAATGAGGAAGGACGCGGTTGAGCTCGTAAAAAAATGTGACAGATGTCAAAAGTGCGCAATTGTACCACGCGCCCCCTCAAGTCTACTCTCTCCTCTAACCAGTCCCTTCCCTTCTGCTCAGTGGGGGATAGATATCATTGGACCTCTTCCACAGACGACTGGCCAGAAAAAATTCTTGTTGGTAGCAATAGATTATTTCACTAAGTGGGTAGAGGCCGAACCCCTAGCCACCATAACAGAGCGGAATATTACACGCTTCGTATGGACCTCATTAGTTTGTCGCTATGGCATTCCCTTAGCGATAGTTACAGACCACGGGAAGCAGTTTGACAACGAGCGCTTCAAAAAGTTCTGTTCGGATCTATCTATTAAGCTTCTCTTCGCGTCAGTAGCGCACCCCCAGAGCAATGGACAAGTAGAAAACATGAATCGGACGATTCTGCACGGACTGAGGACCCGACTCGAATCTATGCAAGGTAGATGGACAGAGGAGCTCCCTTCCCTTATATGGGCGTACCACACTACCAAAAGAGCAGCAACAGGGGAAACCCCGTTCATGCTTGTTTTCGGCGCAGAAGCAATCATCCCAGCAGAGGTGGGCATACCCTCTTGGCGAAGGAAATACTTTAACGAGCAGACCAACAGTGAGGAGCTCAGGTCATAAATAGACCTACTGGAAGAGAGACAGGATCAGGCAAGTTTAAAAGTTGCAGCGTACCAGCAGAGGGTAGCAAAGTACTACAACAACCGCGTCAAAATAAGAAATTTCCATTCAGGAGACTTAGTCCTGAGGAAGAGGCGAAACAACCCGTCCGAGCAGGGGTCGCACAAGTTAAAGCCTAACTGGGAGGGCCCATACAAGGTCACAACAGAAATAAAACCCGGAACATACAAGTTGGAAGATGTAGGGGGAAAAGAAGTCAAGAACACATGGAACTCTGAAATGTTAAAGAAATACTATTCTTAAAAAACTGCTTCTTGCAGCGCTGTAATAAAAGTGTCACTTACAAAAGTTGCACTACATCAATAAAGGATGAAAAATTCAAAATACATATTTTGTCCCTAGGAACTAATTTGCTTTGCTCCCTTCTCCAGCTTCCTCCTCCTCCTCTTCTTCATCCTTTTCCAGATCCTCCGCAGACTCGGGGCTCTCCTCGCCATAGCCATGAGAGCTTACACCATCAAGAGGGATCTCGGGATGTTTAGTCCTTACTTGATCACGACACCTCCTGAATCCAACTCGGTAAGCTTTAGAGGTGTCGATAACAAATTGGTTGGAGTCCTTGTATTTCTTCACTGCAGTTCGGGAAGCAGAAGCAGCAGCAGTAGCTTCTCGGGCAGGAAGTTCCTCCCTACGAAGGCGATCGATCTCTGCCTTCAAAGCTTGCTTGCGGAGCTCGGCCTCGTGTAGCTCGTTCTGAGCGAGGACATATTTTTCCCATGCATCCAGTGTCTGGCGATACATCTCCGCGACTTTCTCCTCCTGGGCCAGAGCCATCGTCGCCAGTTGGGGAAAAATGCTAGGTATGGAACAGTTAGAAAGAGCTCGCATAAGTAAAAAAAAAAAAAAAAAATTATAAAGCAAGTAAAGTAGACACCTGGTACGAAGTATGGCGGATTTTCGCCGAGAGAGCGTCAGGAAGGGTATATTGGGCCTGCACAAAGTCCTCAACGTGCACAGCCCGACGAAGAGCAGACGCAGAACGGGTCGGCTCGTGAAAAATGGCTTCCACTTGAGCCTGCGAGTGCGTAGGAGGAGCAGCATGGACCTCGTCAGTAAGTGCGCCGGAATCACCTACTGCAGGGGCTTCCCTTTGAGAGGATTCTCCTTCGACCTCTCTTCTCTTCTTCCTACTCCTACTCACCCTTTGCTTTCTAGCTTCTCCCATGAGCGATTCATACCTGGTGAAGTCCATATCTGCGAGTATAAAAGAAAAATGGAGTAAGAACACCCACAGTAAAGATAACACCTGAAAATACTCATACACAAAATTAGGGGAGAGAATGACTTGAGGAAACGGGGCTGATTCCCCATTGCACAAGGACACGCTCCTGGAGTAGCTTCTCATGAGGGATAATACCCCGTTCACCGAGTGTACGAAGTTCTTTCAGGGTGGCCTGCTCTTCGGGGGAAAGTCTGGGGAGGAGATGGCGCACCTGAACTACAAGGGAAAAAGGGGTGAAAGGAGAAAAAATGGGTTAGACGGATAACCTACTTGTAAGCCTTGAAAAAGAGGGTGGGGAAAGATAACAACGTTACCGTCAAGAGGAGAAGACCAGACAAAGGATCCGTTGTAATTCAACTCTCCCGAAACAAAGAAGTAACGGGTCTTCCAATTATGGATGGAAGAACTGCCTGGTGAGAAGAGTTTATAACCTGGTAGAGAGTTGAAATAATACAGCTCCTTCTCTGCAGAATGAGACCGCATTTGGAAGCAACTTCTAAAAAGTGGGACGGTAGGCTGATGGCCCAAGCGGAGCAGGAGCACAGCAAAATAGGTGAGCGAAAGATAAGAGTTCGGAACGAGTTGTGATGGTGCTATGCGATAAAAATGTAGTACGCTAGAAACAAAAGGGGAAAAAGGGAGCCTAAGACCCAAGTCTAGATAATCGGTATAGAGGCAGAGCTCCTCGGATTTTTGGTCAAGAGCTGACTCAGTAGCAGAGGGTAACCTAACAGTGATATTCGATGGTACGACAAAGAAATAATGGGTGTTCTGCAGGTCAGACGAGGAGAGCTCACAACGAGCGCTCCGAACTGTTATAGGTACCCTAAAGGGCTGTGAGGACGTCTCCATAGGAAAAAACAAGCCTGAAGGAAACACTACCTAGACCTAAGGGTCAAGCAGAGCAAGCAACAGCAAATATCAAGAAGAAAGGAGGCCAACACAGATCAAGACAGTAAAATTTCACACAAACAACAAGGCAATCTTACAAGACAAGATCAAACATACAAAGCTAGCGCAAGAACAATGAAGAACATGAAGAACAACAAGACAAAAATACTATAGAAAGGAAAGCATACCTAGCACCGAATAAGGGACTTGTGGAATGGAGAGGAGTAGAGAAGGAAGCAATCCTCTTGGAATGAAGACGAGTGCGGAATGAAGGAGTCCACTGGCCTTTATATAGAGAGGAGGGCACGAATCCCTGTGGCGGGAATCTCAAGAATTTTCATTTACGAGAAGGACTACGTCTCGAGGGAGGCATAGGAAACAGAAAATCTCTGACAAATGCACAGACGAGGCTTCCCGAGGACAAACGCCACTTTGGAAACACCAAGTCCTCGGACACAGCGACGGACGGATGGCCATCAATAATGCTTTCCTCCAACCCACTTTCCAAGGTAGGACGCATTTAATACCTGCGTTTTGATATCTCTCGCAGGACAGAAGCGTGCAAGTGCCTCGGGAAAGCGCGAAGGACGACCCAACAAATGAGCACGACTCATCGGCGCAAGGCCCAAAATGACGAGCACGACTCGTGAGGCCAGACCAACCAACAGATGAGCACGACTCATCAGGAGGATGGCCCAAAATGACGAGCACGACTTGTGAGGCCAGAACAACCCAACAGATGAGCACGACTCATCAGGAGAATGGCCCAAACTGACGAGCACGACTCGTGAGGCCAGAACAACCCAACAGATGAGCACGACTCATCAGGAGGATGGCCCAAACTGACGAGCTCGACTCGTGAGGCCAGAACAACCCAACAAATGAGCACGACTCATTACGCGAAAGCCTAAACTGACGAGCCGACTCGTGAGGCCAGGACAACCCAACAAATGAGCACGACTCATTATGCGGAAAGCCCAAACTGACGAGCCGACTCGTGAGGCCAGGACAACCCAACAGATAAGCACGACTCATTACGCGGAAAGCCCAAGCAACGAGCATTATTTGTAATGTCGCACAGCCGAGTAGGTTGGTCAGCTCGGCCTGATTGTTCAAACAGCTCGGCAGAAACAGCTCGGCACGAGTCCTGCTTCAAAGAGCTTGGCACGAATCCTTGTTCAAACAGCTCGGCAGAAACAGCTCGGCACGAGTCCTGCTTCAAAGAGCTCGGCACGAATCCTTCCCCGAACAGCTCGGCAGAAAACAGCTCGGCACGAGTCCTGCTTCAAAGAGCTCGGACAAAAGAGCTCGACACGAATGTTTCCTCGAAGAGCTCGGCCCGAACAGCTCGGCAGAAACAGCTCGGCACGAGTCCTGCTTCAAAGAGCTCGGACTAAAGAGCTCGGCACGAGTCCTGCTTCAAAGAGCTCGGACAAAAGAGCTCGACACGAATGTTTCCTCGAAGAGCTCGGCCCGAACAGCTCGGAAGAAACAGCTCGGCACGAGTCCTGCTTCAAAGAGCTCGGACAAAAGAAGCTCGGCACGAATCCTTCCCCGAACAGCTCGGCAGAAAACAGCTCGGCACGAGTCCTGCTTCAAAGAGCTCGGACTAAAGAGCTTGGACTAAATAGCTCGGCACGAGTCCTGCTTCAAAGAGTTCGGAAAAAAGAGCTCGACACGAATGTTTCCTCGAAGAGCTCGGCCCGAACAGCTCGGCAGAAACATCTCGGCACGAGTCCTGCTTCGGAGAGCTCGGACAAAAGAGCTCGACACGAATGCTTCCTCGAAGAGCTCGGCCCGAACAGCTCGGCAGAAACAGCTCGGCACGTGTCCTGCTTCGGAGAGCTCGGTCAAAAGAGCTCGGCCCAAACAGCTTGGAAGAAACAGCTCTGCACAAAACAGCTCGGCGCAAACAGTCGGCATGAGCTACTTAAGTATTCTACCAAAAAAAAAAAAAAAAAAAAAAGAAGAGAGGAAAGACGAGGAAGTGTTAAAACCGAAAGATGCAAACACAAATAATGATTCAAAATTCTATCCAGAAATTTGAAACTGGGGGGGGGGGGGACAACTGATATGCCCATAATTAATCACGCTAATAAGGGCAGGTCAACGCCCGTCTCATACTTTCTCCAAGTCTGACTTTCTAACGAGTGATTAACTCCGACCTAATAAAGAGAAGGAGAGATTCACGCCGACGCCCTTATTAACCGAGTAATAGGGGCACGCACTTATGGCCGAAGAGCGATTCACGCCCCCACGCAATAAATCCAAGCCAACCAGCGGTCAACTCAAGCCCCTATAAGTAGGGACTTGGGATACAAGCAAAGGTAAGTGATAAGACACTACTCTACTGTTGCATTAAGCCTCTTTGAAAGCTTCCCTCTTACTTAGGCATCGGAGAGATCCCCCGGAGTACACCCCGAGTCCTCCAAGCCTCTCTTTTCTTCCTATTTCAGGTCAACAAGAGTCAAGGAGCATTCCAACCATTTTTTTTTTTACCCCGCAACAATCTTATATAGATTTTAAAAAATTAAAAAATAAATTATTCTTTTGTGATTATATTAAATCTAAAATAAAAAATAAAAAATAATTTTATATTATTAAGCAAATTATTTATTATTTCTTTATTTAATATAAGTATCAATAAATTAAAAAATAAATTAGAGTTTTTATAATTAGGGAAGGACGGGGCCGGCGGCCTGACTTTTGTCCACTAAAGAAAATTAATTAAAGGGGCCAATTTCACCATACCAAACACAGCTTATCTTATAATTAATTATTATTATTATTATCCTTCCCATTCCCATTTTATAATATTAAATTTTGTTCAAGAGTCAGCAGAGAGGGCCCACTGATGATCATCATGAATCATCCCTGATCGCCAGCATTGATTATTTAGGCCATTGTAGGTCAGTCCATAGCTTTGCACAAAGGTGGAGAATTTTTGAGTAGAAAGCTTAATAAGGATTGTCCCCTTGCATATTATGTATAGAGTGGTTCATTAATTAATTAATTGGATTTGATTTATTTGGAAGATAAATGATTATATTTTAAAAATAATTTAAAAGGAAATAAATTTAGGAAATTATTAGAAAGATAAACTTGATAAATTGGATAAAAATCCATTAATTTGGATCAAATCTGACTTACTTAAACTGACTAATAACTAATTCTTATAATAAATGAGTTAATTATGATTTAAATTTTTTTTATTCACTCCTAAACTGACTCATAACCAATCTTTTTATTACTGACGTTACACTGCCACGTGGGAGAAAGCCACTGACTTGGATTAAAGGGCATGGATCACTGACGTGACAGTGAGATACAGACAGGGGCTGGAGTAGGGGGGAACATGATCATTTAAGAGTAGCCTAGGGAGATACGGGTTTACAGGGGTAGACACCCTATTTTGTCTTAGGCTCTATATAGTAAGAGTTAGACCATTCAAAATCTTATTTATTTGTACAAATCTAAATAAAAGATAAGTAAAAGATATAAAAATGACATAAAAAAATAGAAAAATGAAGAAACATAAAATCTGGTAGGCTAGCATCTTCATGCTTACACTTGCAAGAGATTTCAATTAGACATGTGAATAATTGCACAATTAGACAAGCGAATAATTGCAAAATCATAATTTAAAGTAGACAAAAATTAACAAATCCAGTTTAATTTGATTGATCAATCAAATTCTGATTGATTAATCATAATTAATTGGATTGTTCCCTCTTTAAGCCTATAAATAGTCAGTTTCAGAAGGGTGAAGTGGGAAGCAAATTGGAGAAACATTGGAGAAAGAATTTTGCGAGATGAATTGGAGGGAAAATTTGAATACTAGAGGTGAAAGGAAAGCCGAAAGTTTGCGAGGTTGAGGTTTGGAGAGGAGGAGAAGGAAGGTGTGTTAGCCTTATTGGTTACATAATCATATTTAATGTGTTTTGATGATATTAACCTAATTTTTAGTTCCAAGTTTAACCTATCCCTGCAAATCAAGTTAGTACAGATACAAGTGACAAATACATGAAGGTATTAGATCAAATGTAAAGATCGGACCAAGTGGACATTTGAGTAAGAAAAATCAAGGTGGACACCCACTCGGAAGAATTCAAGCACAACCAACAAAGCCATAGTATAATAGAGAGTGTTTTGAGATAGGAACTACTGTAACTCTTGTGGAATTGTTTCACGCAAGATCATTGAGCAAAAGTTGAGTAAATGCATTTCATATTAGGTTATAAGTATATAGGATATCACTAAACCCTTAGAACAAAAGTTATTGAGTTTTCAAAAAACAAAAACAAAGATCGAGTTTCATAAGGGATAAGTTTTAAACAATCCTACTGTTGTAAATCTTTTAAATACTTGATCTCGGTTGGGTTAAAACTATTTTTATGCACCTAAGTAAACAAGAAAATCAAGTTTGTAAAGAAACAGGACAAATTGTCGACAGTTTGGCCCATGTACATCGACGATTTTAGGCATAAAGTAAAATGTATTTTTTGCTTGAGGAAACTGTCGATGGTTTGCGTTGGAGTTCCACACCCAACAACTATATATGACTAGTTTTCAAAGTAAACAAATATATATTAGCCCAACAACCATAAAACGACTAGTTGCTTGTTTTGTCTATAAATACAAGTCAAAATGCATGTTTAAGATTTGATCAAAATAGTTATATATATATCATTTGCAAGCACACTTGATTTAGTTCATCATCTTTGTGCTCAACTTCTCTCTTACTCTTCAATCTTAGTGTGATACATTACTTTGAGAGAGTTGTGTGAGGATTTGATTGTATCAATTATTAGCTCATTCAAGGAGCATTTATATATATCATTTGCAAGCACACTTGATTTAGTTCATCATCTTTGTGCTCAACTTCTCTCTTGCTCTTCAATCTTAGTGTGATACATTACTTTGAAAAAGTTGTGTAAGGATTTGATTGTATCAATTATCAACTCATTCAAGGAGCATATATTTTGTAAATCATTTTCATCATCTTGTTGTATTAAAGTTCTTGGTGAACCAAAGTGAGAGGGTTCTTGGTAAACAAAATTGTAAGGGTTTTTGGTGAACCTTGTTGGAAGACTCTCTATAAGCGTGAAGGGATTTGTTCCTATTGTGTGAGGCTTCTCCGCCAGTGAAGGAGGTTGTTTAGTAGATTGTGGAAACCTTGAGTGTGACTCAAGGTGTGCACATAGGCAAGGGGCTGAACCACGTTAACATCGGTATTAAGTTTTTCCTCCCTTCTCTTTATTTTATATCTTGTGCATGATTTACTTTGTATTTAATGTGATATAATCATTTACATCTTGCCAAGGTTTTATATTTTGTACAGAAAAGCAAAAATAAGTGAAAGAATCTATTCACCCCCCTCTAGACTCGACTCTAGGGCTAACAAGGTGGCATATTGGAAGCATACTGAGCTCTGATTTCAGAAGAGAAGAGCAAAGACAACAAAGAGATTGAAGATTTAAGATTCAAAAACAAGAGGAGTGAAAAGGTTAGTCTGTTTGTTTGAAGTTTATGATCCAATTGTTCATGAATAAATTCGCTAACTTTTTATTAATGCAAAATACATAAAATTATTTGTGACGAAGGAAAACAATCACTAAAATGTTAATTTTGACGAACACTGATTTGTTACTAAAATGTTAATAGTGACAAATTTATTTTATTACTATTCACTAAAAAACCGTTATTAATATATTAGAGTCATGCTTAGCTCGGAAAAAATTTCTTGTAGTGATAAACTTAGTAGTGACGAAAACTAATTCGTCACTCCTGAGTCTTTAATATTAGTGATGGAAGTTTTTAATTATATTTGTTTGCTATTTATTATTTTACATAAAAAATAAATTTAATAGATTTAATAATTACTACGCTAACTCAATATATGATCATATATTGAATAATATAGTTAAATATGATCATATATAACAAACCTTGTGCATGTGCAAGGTCTAGATGGAATTCTTCGTCCCAACCTCCACTTTTTCTTAACATCAAAATGAATGTGCATATATGGTATTATTAACAAATGTGCACATGCAAGGTCTAGCTGGAATTGTTCTTCCCCACCCCCAACTTTTTTAAAAATGGGAAGGAATATCTTGAATTATTTTGTGTTTTGGCTATCGCCTCCATACCCCACCTCGCCGTCATAACATTCTAATAAAAGATATTTTAGACTTTATTTTCAAGAGGACATGTTCTAGTTGTAAAATTTTGAAACTTCGTCAAAATTAGTCTCAAGTTCAAATTCTCGAAGGAGTGAAAACAATGTGAGATGTGAGATTTGTTACCTTCTGTTTTATAGCTCAGATATAGTCTTTCAATAGAGCAAAAAAGAATAAAGTAAAATACCAATACATTGAGTTTTCACGTGGAGTTGTGTGTACTTGCGGCAAAAAGTCTAAGCAATTTTCCCCCACGGCATAGTGAAAATTTCATAAAAGCTTCGAACATGTAGGTATGCTAACGATCAAATTACTAAAATTCTTATTTCGTTATATATTTCTTTTGATTTGCTATACATGTGTTCATAATCTTAAAGCCTGTTTTACACTATTACTAATTTATACTTGGAAAGAATCACAATATACTAGCAAGAGACTTTGTGTCCTCCTTTACATACTACTTAATACATAAGACATACACTTTATATGATTAAAATTTTGACATGTATTATACCATAAGACTAATGAATGAAATTAATGATGTGGGTCGTTTTAAATGTGTTTTTTTTTTAAAATTTATTTTGAGCTCAAATATTAAATACCTAAGTACTATACACTTTAGTACACTTTGGGACCTTACTTTTCCTTTTCAACTTAGCTGTCAAATTATTTAAATATAATTGTCTTGTCATTGTGACATTCTTTTTCTTTCTCCCCACCATCCCATATTCCCTTAATTTTTTTTTTTTTGGATATCGTCCGAGTGTCCCCAGCCGGCATCTACCAGATTACCCTGCGATGCATCACAGCCGAGACTAATCCCCATGCCCCACAGAACCCACCCCAAGACCCTGCAGGGAGGTAAATCGGGATTTGCTCAAGGCAGCAGGAATCGATCCTGAGCAGCTAACCTGGGTCACAGGCTCAGCCGGGTCGCCCTTGGTTCTTAAGCTAAATGTCAAACATGTGTGAAAATCCATTTAGATTTTTATATGTGGGTTGTTAGCTGCCTAAATAGAAAAGGCAAGGCGAGGGCAACAAAATTTTGTCCTCCCCCTCTAGACAAATTTATTAAGTAATCTAAATTTAACACATCATACTTATTTTAATTCAATAGATGATGTTAATTCATATATTAGATCAATAAATAAATTATAATTAACTTTCATTTTAAAACAAATCAAAAGGATTCATTAGTCATTATTATTTTATTGAATTAATTTATAGATGAGTCTATCTAATAATTTTTCTTCCTTTCGCTTATAAAAAATTCCTCATCTCACTTGTCACGTATTTGGTCTAACTTTCGCGAAACATTATTCATTTCGACTCTTCGGATTTAGGAGTGGCAAAACAGGTCGAAACTCGACGGGTGACCCATGACCCTCCCGTTTAAATCAGATTTGAGTCAATGTAAGTTGACCCATTTATAAACAAGTGAACCCAGACTTAAATTTTCTTAGTACTGGTTGATGGTTTCTTACCGTCACTTCACACAATCCCACAACATAGAATCAATTGAATTCATGAAATAATTATCTAGACAGAACTTCGATATATATCAACGATCACGGGTCAAACACTTCACACAATGTGAAGGGCCAACCAACCAATTCTATTGTTCCATTAGAGGAATAGAACAGAGCAAAAAAAATACCTTGTTCATTCAAATGCTTCAAGATACCAAAATGAATCAACTCTGTGCAATTGTTCATGATTCAAAGCTTACAACCTAGCTTGCTTCCTAAAATTCATATTCCCATTGAGACTTTTATAACCAATGTTCAATAACAGGGCTGACAAGCAATTCCATGGCACCATTTCAAGTTTCAACCATCTATTTAGAATGTCTAGGAAACACTGATACCAACAAAGGACGTGGACATGACACAATATCAACACAGTGATGCAACAACTTTGAGAAAATGAGGATGCGACACAGAATGTAGTGACCCGAAAAATAATAGTATTTTAATAATAAGAGGGAGAGAAAATAGATACAGAAACAGAAGGAGGCCGTAGACTTCGTCAACGACATTGCATTTTGGAGATTATAGACACCCTATTTTTGCCCTAACCAAATAGAACACGGGGTCCCCTCTTATTATCTTTATTATTATTATTATTATTATTATTATTATTATTATTATTAGTACTTTACTATTATTTTGCTAGTATTTTTATTATCATTATTATTATTATTTTTCATTTTTATTATTATTACTAGTGCTTTTATTATCTTTATTTTATTTTTACTTTACTATAATTATTTTTATTTTTCATTTATTTATTGTTTTTGATATATTATTATTATTATTAGCATTAGTATCTTATTTTGGCTATTATTATTTTTATTATTTTTGGTAATGTTATCATTATTATTATTATTATTTATTACTTTTAATATTAGTATTATTACTTTATTTTTATTAATATTATTAATATTATTATTATTATTATTATTATTTTTTTATCGATAGTATCTTCATTTTTATTTTTACTATAATTATTTATTATTATTATTATTATTATTATTATTATTACCTTATTGATCCTTATATTATTATGATAATTATTATTATTATTATTTCTATTTTTATTGTTACCATAAGAATAAAAGAAAAAAAAAGAAAAAAAAAATCAAAAAGGAAGTTTTTTTAGGATTTTCTAGAATATTTTTTTTTATAAACGGGGGCGCGCACAGCACATAGCAGAGGAGGAGCAGCGCAGTCCAGCGCTGAAGGGAGCAAAAATTTTCTTTTTTTTTCTTCTTCTTCTTCTTCCGGCGCATCCTTCCAGCTCCAACCTCCATCGCAGCCTCCAGCCTGCATCAACAGCCCACGGACCTCTCAGCCTGCTGCAAGCTCCGGCGAACCTCCCTGCAGCAGCTCCTGCCTTCTCCAGCCACGAGCCACACCAGCAGAGAAGCTTCCACCAGTTTCCCTCTGAACCCAGCAACCCGACAACCCCAGCCTCTTCCACGGCCAGCACCACCTCCTACAGCTCCTCACGTAGCACAACCTCCTCCAGCCGCAGCCCCAACCTCACAGCAGCACCCGCAGCAGCTTCATCTTTTCCAGCTCCGACCGCCAACAGCCAGCCACCGCCGTGAGCACCAGCCGAGACCCTCATCATCTCCGGCCATCATCAATCTCTCCCCAGGACCTCCGGCCACGCACAGCCTCTGCAGATCTCCCCGGCGAGTCCCTCTCTAAGTACCCACTGCCAGCCCCAGTGTGCACACGCACACACACATGCATGTGTGATGTTTAGGTAATTTGTTTATTTATTTATTTATTTTTTCTCTTATTTTTATTTTATACATATATTGTATTATTATTGTTTTATTCAATGTTTGGGATTGCTTTTGTTTTGTTTTTATTAATATTGTTTGTATATTGTTTAGGGTGATTTAGTATTTTATTATGGTTATTTATTTGTTTGTATATTGGTTAGGATGGTTTAAGGTTGTTAAATATTTTTATTCCTATGTTTATTTAAGATGCTTTAATATTGTTGTGTATGTCATCATTGTTATTCCTTCATTTTTTTTATATGGTTTGTATATTAATTTAGGACATTTAATTTTGTTGTATTTTTTTTTTTTACCATTATTACATATTCATTGTTGTTGTCTGGGGCATTTTTAATATTATGGTATATTTCATCATATCTATTTTTTTATTTGTATATGTATTTAGGGGGTTTATATGACAATATATTTATTTTTATTTGTATATTTATTCAGGATGTCCATATTAATGTTTAATCGTTTAATGCTTTATCCTTATTACATATTTGTGTTTATTGATATTGTATATTATGGCATATTTAAAATTATTGCAATACTGTTATATATTTTTAACATTTATTATCATATTTTGATTTATTGTATTGTCATTGTTGTTTGTCTTAGGTTATTATGCATATTAATGTTAGGGTTGATTTGTTGCCATAATTTCATTAATTGTTTTCTATATTTATTATTGTATATTTACATGTTAATTTTCAGGTTGATTTGTCTCCATAATTTCAATTATTTCCATGTTTATTATTTTGCATTTGGCATATTAATATTTAGGGTTGTAATTATGTTATGTTACTATTTAAGCATATTTTAAGATTTTTATTAGTTTCCATATTAAGGCTCATTGTTTCATATTGTTTTATTATCATATATACATATTCATATCTATTATGGTTTGTCATTGTACATATCTATATAATATTATGATTTATTATTTTGTGTTGTATATACTATGGTTCATTATCATGTAGTAGTATTGTTAGGGTCTTGATTATTTAATGTTTATATTTAACAGAATTTTAAGTATTTCACATTAGCACGGTTTAGGTATTTTTTTTAGAGTTTGGATTATGTCATGTTCATATTTATTAGGGTTTTGATCACTTCATAGTATCTTTGTGTACTTTTAGGTTTGAAATTGCTTCCATATAAATTATGTACTTAGGGTTTTTGGTCATTATTGTACTTACTTTATATTTAATATTTGTATAGTTAAGGTTGTGTGTTAATTTTGGTAGTCATATTGAATAGGTACGTATTAATTTTAGAGATAACTTGTTTCCATAAATTCAATCATTTTCTTGCCATTTTCATTAGTTTACATATTTTAATCCTAAGTTCGGTTTGTTTCCTTAATTAAGTGTTTACATATGTGTGTCTTGTGCATATCTTATTACTATTATTGTCATTTATTATTATTATTATTATTATTATTATTATTATTATTATTATTATTATTATGTGCTGAATCATTATGGTATCATTACTATTATATTATTGATGTGTTATTATTGTTAATATGAGATTACCATTAGGGCAGTGTTATTGTGATTATGTGTTGTTAGTGCGTGTTATATAATTATTATAATATTATTATTTATGTAGTAGTGTTGTGATATTATTATGTACATGCTATTATAGTATCCGGTTGTATTATTAATGTAATATTATTAGTTTAGGGTTGTTATTATAGTAGTATGTCTCTATTATTGTTACCATTGTTATCATTTCCTATTAATATCCATAGTAGATATTCTTAGTATTTTTGTTTCTATGGCATATTTATATTTTGTATTATGTATTATTGTATTTATTATTTTATAATATTATATTATTTTCATGTGTGTATATCCCTATGATTTTAATGCTTGGGTATTAGCCTTCGGGCTTCACGTACCTTAAGTTCTGAGGGAATATATATGTATATATTATATTTATTTATTTATTTATTCATTTATTTTCCATGTGTATTTATTTATTCATAAAAAGGAGTAATTTAAAGACTTATTAGATTAACTTAGGGATAATTTCAAATTAATTAGGTACCGTTCGTAAGCACGGGCGCGTAGGGGGTGCTTGTACCTTCCCCTCGCGTAACCGAACTCCCGAACCTAACTCTGGTAACGTAGACCCACTCTACCCCTAACCGGGTAGTAATCATGTGTTCTAATAGCACTAAAAGGTTAGTGGAGACTCCGACATTCCCTATTTTTCCTTGAAAATTTAAATTTTGATTTTTGATTTCGCCGCCTGGGGCACACGCGTTCTGGGACGTCGCGACAAAGATAATATTAAATAATCATAAATTCAGGAAATTGCCAAGTTTCGTCGACGAACATAGGATTCCGTTGACAAAGGTCTTCAGAATTTCATCGACGAACACAGAGCTTCGTCGACGAGAAAATACCGAGAGAGGTTCTGGGGCGGTCTGAATTTCGTCGATGAATATAGGGTTTCGTCGACAAATTTATTGAAGGATTCGTCGACGAATCTGATAGTATATAAGGCGGGAAAACAGGATATTTTTCATTTCTCTCGCCGCTCTCTCTCTCTCTCTCTCTCTCTCTCTCTCCTCTCTCTCTTCTATGACTCTCTCTCCCTTCTCTCTTCGTTTCCGACCCCACCAGTCGCTAGATTGACGATCCGAAGCTACCACAACGCTCTTGGCAGAGTTCTCTGCAAGACTGACAGAGCGGATCGTCGGGAAAATAGAGTTGGATTTCATCCCAAACTCAGGGTAAAGACTTTTATCCAGTTTTTGACTTCCTGGAAGTTATAGGAAATGATGTAGGCAGAAAAATACTGATATTATGTTTTGGCATATGTTGGTTTTAGGGTGTTTTGTAGGAGGCCCTGCGGGTATCAGGCTAAAGTACAGTAGGGGCTTTTCAGAGTCAAGGTAAGGGAAATATGCTATGCTAGAAAATTTCTAAATATTATACAGTGTATTTATTTACGAAAATTATGTATTAAAGTATGGTGTGACTTGTGATTATGTATGTAGTACGGGGATATGTTTTAGGAATTGTGGTTTCATGATTTTTATGAATTTCAGGACTATGATTATGTGAACTTCAGTATCATGATTTTACGGATTTTATTACCATGATTATAC
Organism: Malania oleifera; assembly: GCF_029873635.1. Classification (NCBI taxonomy): domain Eukaryota; kingdom Viridiplantae; phylum Streptophyta; class Magnoliopsida; order Santalales; family Ximeniaceae; genus Malania; species Malania oleifera. Next base: position 48,420,243 of record NC_080427.1, read on the forward strand.
GAATCTCAATACCATGATTATACGAATTCTAGTATTACGAATATGCAGTTCCATGTTATGATTATTCAGATTTCAGTACGTTATGCAGCATCATGGTTATTTCAGTACTTTAGAATCATGGTAAATCAGATAGACATGTATATAGAAATATATTATACGATATCAGACCCTGTTGGACTTGTAGCTACAGAGCACGGTACCGTTGCTACAGATACTATGTTACTTTATGAGTGCAACCACCTATTCAGATAATATGTGGTAAAGTCGACTACCTAGGCCCTCGAAGAGGTTAGACTCCCCATCCAGATAGGGTAAATCCAGCCTATGGATCACACAACCTCGTCATGAGGGGCATGTCATGACACAGATAGCCATAGGGAACAGTTTCAGTTACTATTACATACGTATAGATTTACGGAAACAGGGACCCTACTTATGTACACTAGAAGTATTTTGAATTATAACCTAAAATACTGCTATATTAAGTAACATGGAAAGGGGTGGTGCATTATATTATTTATACTGCACTTCTACATTCAGTTATTCATGTTATATGAAAACAAATTACATGATATATAGTAGCTCATTTGCCACATACTAGTAATAGCATATTTCTTCTCACTGAGCGTTGGCTCATTCCAGTGTTGAAACATTTTTCAAGTGATCCAAGTAGGCAAGCAGACTAGACTCGCAAATAGAGGGGCGACTATAGTGCCCTGTTAGAGAGTGAGTATCATTTTTGGGAACGTTTTTGTATAGCCCTCACCAGTTGAGGATATTTTGGGAATGTAGTTATGTTTGTATATATTGGAAAACATTTCAGAACTCTAGTATTGTATGTAATGGTTATGGTTATGTTTATATGATTATATTTCTCGCTGCTTAGGTTAACACTATGGTATCAGAGTATGTTATTTGCTATTATGAAAAAAAAAAAATCAATTAATTAAGCAGGTCGTTACAGAAAGGTTATGTTAACTAATTAATATATAAATGCATATATTTAAGCATGTTTTTTTTTTCTTTTAGATGACAAATATTAAGTAAATTTTAATTTAAAATGAAATATAAGCAATATCCATGCACAATTAACAATTCCACATTTCACAAACTACATTTATGTGATCATCAAATTCAACGAAAAATCCAAAAAAAAAAAACACTTAAGGGAGTAGCTCATCAAGAAATTAAAAAAGTAAATAAATAAATGAAGGATTAACATAGAGTTGCGAATTGGTGATGGCTTTAGAAACAGAGGTTGATTCTAAGGGAGCTCCGGCGATGCTCTGCAAGGATGGGACAGTGGTGCTAGAGCTTCAACTTCAAAGTGCAACAATCCCAATGTCAAAAAACACTTGACTCTCATTCGCATAAACTCCCCAAATGAAATCAAAGGAACATTTCCACACCTTAGTACGAACTACAAATAAACAGAAAAGGAGAAATAGGATCTCCTGGCGAAGAACAGCAGCGGCGAGAAGAAGAAGAAGAAGAAGAAGAAGAAGAAGCAAACCTAGATCTTGGCGAGGAGCAGCGGTGGTGGTGGTTGGAGTAGCGAACGGCGATGGGCGAAAGCTATGCTACGACGGTGACGGGCGAGGGAACGGCGAATGGCGACAAAGAGAAGAGGATCGGGAGGGAGGGGCTATGACAGAATCGAGGGAATGAAAAAATTTGAGGGAAAAAACGAGGAAATAGAGATTGGGGAGAAGGGGCCAATAGTGACGAATTTGTAAATTCGTCACTAATAGTTTCAGATAAATAATTTTTATTTTTTTAAAAGGGAAGTATTAGTGAAGGTTCTTAAAATCCGTCACTAATAAGGGGCCAATAGTGACGAATTTACAAATTTGTCACTAACAATTTCAAATAAATTATTTATTATGTTTTTTAAAAAAGGAAGTATTGGTGACGGTTCTCAAATCCGTCGCTAAAAATGGGCCAATAGTGACGAATTTACAAATTCGTCACTAATACTGTGAAGTAATTTTTTTTTTTTTTTAAAAAAAATGAAAGTATTAGTGATGGTTCTCAAATCCGTCACTAATAATAGATCAATACTAATGAATTTACAAATTCGTTACTAATACTCTGAAGTAAAATTTTTTTTTTTTTAAAAAAGGGAAATATTAGTGACAGCTCATAGTGATTAATTTAGAAATTCGTCACTAATATTTTGAACTAAATTTTTTTAAAAAAAAGAAAGTATTAGTGACGGCTTACAAATCCGTTACTAATAATGGGTTAATAGGGACGAATTTAGAAATTCGTCACTAATACTCTGAACTAAAATTTTTTTATTTTTATTTTTAAAAAGGAAAGTATTAGTGACGGCTCCCAAATTCGTCACTAATAATGGACCAATAGTGACGAATTTACATATTCGTCACTAATACTTTGAAGTAAATTTTTTTTATTTTTTTAAATAATAGTAATGACAATTATTTAATCGTCACTAATGTTAATCTTTTAGTGACGGATTTAATTCATCACTAATACCATAGAAATCGTTGCTAATATTTTACCAGGATAATTTCTGGGCGAAAAATTTTTTCGCGCGATATTTTTTAGTTTTTAGTGACGAAACTATTAGTGACGGATTAAATTTCTTCACTAATAGTGCCATATTAATTACGGTTACGAAAACCGTCACTAATACCCGATTATTTGTGACGAATTTGAATCCTTCACTAATAATTTCGTTACTAAAAAGTAGTTTTTTTGTAGTGTAAATAGTCATATGCTTTCGACTAGTTGGCTAGTACTAAGTATTTTAATTAATTCCATAATAACCCTTGACAAGATGTGAAGTATTTGGTCGCAGCTAAGATTGTAGCCCATCTTTTGAGAGAGAGAGAGAGAGAGAGAGAGATGGAGCAACATGTTGATTAAGGACTAGAAAAGGGACTAGAAAAGATTGAAAAGGTTTTAGGTTCTCCAACAACTCTGCATGTCCAACTAGTTTAAATGAGAATCTTTTCCAACACAATAATTATAAGAACCACATGAACACAATTCTCTTCAACAAATTCTACAGCATAAAATGTGCTTTGAGGAACACTTTATTTGCCAAGAACAAAAGAGACAGAAAATGCTACTCACTAATCACTTATTAATCTTTTTTTCCCCTAAATAATGCATAGGATTGAATAGGGTAATGTGCCCATTTTCTTATTCATAAAATTTTGTAGTACAACATCAACTAAATCAGTGCTCCTCATGCGACATCACTTGGGTGAACCGCCCAAGAATGAGTTGAGCCACTTTGCAAACTTCTTAGGGATCCGGTTCAAATTGTTGAGGTAATCCGTATAGTTAAGGCCGAACCGGACCGTGTAACCCGAACCCATTTCCATGCAGTCCATTAGAGCCCACATGAAGTACCCTTCAACGTCTGCACCTTTCCTGCACCAAAAAAAAATTACCCCAAACAATGCCTTTAGCCCATCTTATCCACGCCCGTAAGCAAATTCAAAATGTCTATTTGAGACTCGTTTGGTACATAAAATGAAATGCAAATTAAAGGAATGAGATTAAATTTATCATTTAATTTTTGTTATATTCTTTATTCAAATTTTCATTTTGCAAACCAAATTATAAGAGCAACACCTACTCTCTGGCTTCTGAAACTGCATATAGATGGCTGAGAATGTGCTGAATTTTGGCATTGTCTTGCAGGGCTGTCTCGATCGGGATTGCGTCGTCTCTTTTCTCCGGATAGCCTATTGGAAATGGGTTTTAGAATAGAGAATTTAATCATCAACTTGAAAAATACAAATGAAAGAAAGATATTAAGAAATCGCTTTATTGCTTTTCTCTAAATTATCGAAATGGGTTTCAGAATAAAGAAGCAATATGATCGTTGAAGGATTCTTCCTTGACATGTGACAAAGTTTTGAACCAAACCTAACTACATAGTTTTAACCCTAGAAGATATTAAAAGATAGACAAAATTAAAGAAGTAACACTCACCATTTTCAGTGACGTACATTTTGGGATTATTGTACTCTTTGTTTATATATATCAGAGCATCTCTTAGCCCTTGTGGGTACACATAAATGGCATCGCTCCCAGGTGCCTGAAAGAGATCAAATAACAAAAAGCAAATGATCATTAAATTACACACACATTATACAAACGATTCAACTGTGAATTGATCAACTTCCTTGAAAATCTTGAGCATAATAATCCGATTACAGGTGCTTATTAAGAACAAATTTAGGAATGTTAATCTCTCCAAGTTAAACATGATCTTACCAGTTGACCAATGGGCTTTCCATTTCTGTCCACTGCCAGACACAATAGACACAGTAAGAAGTGGATCAGCAATCCATAAAACCTTGAACACTAAGGTTGTGTTTGGTTTGGTGATAGATTGGACAAAGTGGAAGTAAAATGGAATGAAAAAGTGAATAAAAAAAAATGTTTGGTACCTTTGAACTCAACACGTTGGAATTGGTCTTGGCTGTTGTGTTCATCTGGGTTTAATGGGAGGGAGACTGAATATCTGGAAGTGTAGTAATTGATCCCTATGAAATCAAAAGACCCTTTTACCAAATCCTTCTCCTCCTCTGTAAAAACTGGCAGCCCATCTCTCACTAGAGCTTTCATTATAAATGGGTAGTCTCCAAACACCATGGGCTCCATAAACCTATATTTTGAAAAGAAAAAAAAAACAATAATTAATCTTAATTTACTGCATATTTTGTCTGTTGAAATGGAATGAACTTAAATTTATCATTTGATTTTTTCATGTTTTCTGTTCAAACTTTCATTTTATTTCTTTCTTATTCTCATTTCATTCGTAAATCAAACATGACCCAGATCAACATAATATTATAAAAAACTAAGGTTACCTTTGATGAGTAAATTATACTAGTATTACAGGAAAATTTTAATTTATTAATTAAATTTACTAACCATCCAACCAAGAAATCAAAAGCTCTTTCAGATGCCTCTCAGTCAAGTCGGTTGTGTGCATGTGGCTCAAACCATTGAGTCACCAGCGATATCTCAATCTCTCCACCTTGACTTGCCTATAAAAACACATATAAGGAAAATAAAAAATTAAACAAATGTATTTCAAAAAATAAATAAATATATAAAAATTATATATTATGGAATAGAAAAGCAATTAAAATAAATTGTAATTTTGATAAAGTTGTTTTCCGATTCCTTCTATAGTATCTTTCACTTATTGTGTATTACTTTTATGAAAAATGTTTACGCCCTTATAAAAAATGGAGTAGAAACCGAACCGTAAACCCTAATCAAACCCATAAACCCTAGCGATTAATTGAGTTTGTGAGTTGTATATATGTGTCACCCAATAGGATGTGGTAGGTAGCAAGGAAAGGGTCAGTTGCAGGATTTGCATTAGGGTTAGAGGGCATTCCAACTTTGTAGCCATACTGCCCAAACACTCGAGGCTCATTGATGGTTGTCCAGTACTTCACTTCCCCAAAGGTTTTGAAACAGAGGTCTGCATAGGCTTTGAAGTCATCCCTGATAGTTAAATCAAAATAAAATTTAATTAGGTAATTTAAAACCCAAACAAGGAACCAGGAAATTTAACGGGCAATTATATATATATATATATATATATATATATATATATATATATATATATATATATGAGAATGAACAAGATTGATGCATTACACAATCTCACTACTCAAGAAGCCTCGGTACTTGTTTTGCAATGCTTGCGGTAAGTCAAAGTGGAAGAGTGTCACAAATGGGGGGTTATCCCTGTATTCAATTAGGCTAAAGAAATGAAAAATTGACAAAGAAGATAAAAGAGAAAAGATCGGAGAATGGAACTTTTTAACATTAAGGCACTATTTAGATACGAACTTGTAATAAATAAATAAATAAATAAGAATCGGAGATTTTTATTGTATTTATGTGTATTTGAAAATGCTATTCAAATATAATTGATAATTAAGGAAAAAGAGGTTAATGACATGTAAATAAAAAAGTCGTTTATAATTTGCTAAACATTTTATGTCATTTCTCATTTTTCTCGATAACCAAATGAGAAAAGGCTAATATTTTCATATTTTCTTTAATTATTACCTTTCATCCATATTTTTCAAGTTTTAAACAGAGCAAAAATGGTAACTAGTTTCTTACCATTTTTCAATAGTTTAGCAATAAAATTGTTGTAAAAATCAATGCCTTGTTGGTTTATTCTGCCACTCACAGTCCCATCTGCAACGATTCAAATACGTAGTATTTAATAATCGTAACAATACCCACCAAGGATTCAAGATTTATATATAGTATAGATAGATAATAATAAGAACAGCGATAACAACAATAACCACAACAACAACAACAACAACAACAACAATAATTGACGAAGGGTAGATTTGAATTCACTACCAGGGAGAATCCTTGGCCAAGCGATGGAGAGCCTATAAGTGTCAACCCCCATCTTCTTCAAAATTTGTACATCATCCTTTAATATAACGATTAAATAACAATTAGCATAAGAGAGAAAACAAAATAATGTCTTCTATGAGATATTCCAATGGATTTGAAAGTGTTTACAAGCATAAATTTCAAGGCTTGAATTTGAATTTGTATGGATTTAGAAGATAATCAATTTTTTCCATAATGGTGCGGAATAATAGTATCATTGGAGTAGATACATGAATTGCTTTAAATATAAGAAGCCCGACAGACGGATTGGTCCGAGTTGAGGGGAGAAAAAAAAAAGATTGAACTTAAAATCTTTTCTGGAGATATCCATTTTCCTGAAAAAATAGATAAGATATCCCAACAATATAGTGGCGTCTTGATACCATCAGGAATGGGAAAATTTTGTACTATATTTTATTCAAATTCATAAAATTCAAATTCTCGATCCCCATTCTATCGCTCCCACATTAATACGATATTAAAAGCTTAAATTTTATTCAATCAAATTCACTTAGATTTTTGTTTTGTTTTGTTTTATTTGGACTTGTAATCCGGTATTTGGCTGGATGTTGGGTTTGTTCTTTGGGAGGTTTTTAATGTGTTGTCTTTTGTTATTTCCTATTGATTGTCTTGTAACCACGATATTCCTCCGCCAAAAATGAGGGGTTATCAATAAATAATTGGAGGAGCCGTCCTTTTTAAAAAAATAAAATAAAAATTCGCTTGGAAAAGTAAAACTTGTAATTTATATTTTCAAACATAACCTTAATGCATGAAATTAATCACCAACAAAAACAATTAATCATACCTAAGTAGTGCACACTAAAATACCAAAAAAGAATTCAATTTTCATGATTATATATCATAATTAATAATGTTGGCATAAAACTTTTTCCCAAAAAAAAAGAAGAAGAAAGAATCAATTATTCTTGAGGAGTGCATTATTGAATTAGAAGGATCACGTGAAGAATAATTTGAGTACCCATAAGGCATAATATTTATGCATGAATGAATCAATCAAGCAGGGAGTTACGTACTTTGTAGCAATGGTAGGAATCAACAGCAATATCTCTATCTCCCGTCCCATCCTGGATAAAGCTATCCCAGGTGCTAGCTCCTCTCCCTCCTTCATCTCCTGCTCCCTTTGTCTGCACCAATTCACATATACATATATACACAAATTAATACATACCAAACTAAATGTTTTTTCTATATGGTTTCAACTAGCTACACTTCCCAAATTTCGTATTTTGAAAGATAATGTCAAACTAGAATTAATGTATATTTAATAATGTTTAAAACTACTCGAACATTATGTCTTTTGGTCAGGAATATAGAGGCATATGATTGATTTGGAAAGAGAATTATGAAAAATGGGTCTCAAGATTCAAAGTCGATTGAGACTTGAAGAAAATTTTGAGTTATCAGGTCGGATCTTAGTCACTTTTCATATACAGGTAGGGATATTTTGAAAATAATCCAAAAACACAATATCAGAATATTAATTAGAATCAATTTTTGGACCGATATAAGGATCATTCCATTATTATGTCTTCTGATCATGAATATAAGGATACATGTATAATTTGGGAAGTGAATTATGAAAGATGGATCTCAAAATTTGGAGTCATATGTCTCGATATTTTGAGAGTAGACCAAAAACACGATATTGGAATATGAGAATCAATGTTTAGATATATGGTTCACTCCAATATTACGTCTTCTGACCAAGAATATGGAGATACATAGGGGCTGTCGAGATCAAAGATGTTATGAGGGGAAAGAAAAAGGATGGAAAATTAAAAAAGGAAACTCATTTTTCTCTTGTATTTTCCTTCTCTATTAGATATTATCAAAAATGAAAATTTGTTTTAATACGATTAAAAATTAGAAAAAAAATAAATATTAATGATTTGTAAAATCAAATTTTTGTTTATAAATTTGATATATTTTTTATTGTCTTTCTCATTTTTCTTCATAACCAAACATGGAAATAATGATTCCTTGATATTTTTTCTTTCCTTTTTTTTTTTTTTTTTAAATATTTTCTTGCAAATGGTTCATAATAAATTAGGGAAGGGAATTATGAAAAATTGGTCTCTGAATTCTAAGTCGATGAAGAGTTAAAAATTGACTTATATATCAGTACTGGGATCTCCGTCACCTTTCCTACACATGACGTCTCTTAACCCTAAATTAAAAAATGAAGTAGCATGAAATTGCTTTTTGAATTGAATTCCAAGTGCTACCTAACAAATCATGAAACCCACTAGTCATACAATATTATCCAAATGTGTGAGAGAGAGAGAGAGATGGATAATAATTACCTGGAGGGCAGAGGTGGAGCAGCCAAATTTGAAATCAGGGGGGAAGTCTTTTCTGGTGACGGTTTTGGATTTGGGGATGGGAGTGAAGGAGGGTTGATCGCCGGTAGGTACACCGCCGTTGAGCATCCTCTCCAGCACCGCCGGCGGTGGAACCACATGTCCTTTCAAACACCAGATGCTACTATACCCCTTATTACTATAATCCTTAACGTTAACATTCCTCCTCCCTCCACTTATATAATTATAATTAACATTAATGATATTCCTGCTGCGGCCAATAAGAGATGACGATGACACATTTATATTGGCATGAAAGATTTTGAGAGGCCAAACCTTATTTTAATGTTATTATATTATTGTATTAGGTAATTTGGAGTGCATGTAAGACTCAACAAAAGGTTTGTAGTCCAAAAGTTTGAAATAAGTAATATTTTTGGGTCAAGGTCATTGTTTATATTTAAAATTAAGCAATACTATGTGGATAAATTTTGCATCGAGAAAACCTGATGAGAAAATTATAAATCAAATGGAAAAGACAGTTCATTCTGAGTATATATTGTGGAGATCTTAATATGTAGGTGTGGACTATGTTTTAATACTTAACCAAATTTAACTTGAGACTATTAACTTTTTAAATATTTTAATAATGTTATTTTTTTTTCCAGAAAATAAAGAGACAATTGTTGCCCCCTTCTCCCTTTTAGAAGTAGGCCTCTACTTAATTTTGTTCATTTTACACGATATTAAATAAAATGAAGTAAGAACAATTTCTTTTTCTTATATCCTATAAATTATTCTAACTTATTTTGCCTTGGAGAAAAGTGAAGATAATTTTTTTACTGTAAAAAGTAAAAACAAGATAAATATTAAATTTCGGTCCCAACTAACATTCAATACAGTTGCTAGAGTTTTGACATTGGATCTAAGGAAACCTAACTTCGACTATTTTTATATTAAAATGGATCTAGCTAATTGGGTCGATAAATCGTCAATGGATTTACCATGGTTTTTTGAAACTTGTGACTGATTCAGAAAATCACAAAAGTCCGTCAATAGATTTCTGCCTCCAAGCTTCCAGACCAAAACTCATCTTACCCTACCCACTTATATCCCTATTTTATCTCAACCTATACTCTGGTAATTATCAATTCTCAAAATCTGCAGAACCTAGCAAACCTAGGCTCTGATACCACATGTAATGACCCCGACCCGCCATGTGGGTCGGAGTGCTACTTTAGTGTCTTCTGTGTACCTAATACCTTGTTCATCATACATAAAACACATATATGCAGCGGAAATAAAATACAAAATCCTAAAATTACATTACCAGAGTTCTAACTATCTTTATACACAAATATATATCCATTTTTACATAATTACATCCCATAAAACTAAACAAAAATAAAATCTCTATCGACACACTACCTACATAAAATTTACACCACTAGCCCGACTCCTCTAACTTGCTAGACCCGATCTCTAGGATTTCCTAAAAAGACAGTTTGTAAAGTAGGGATGAGACACAACTTAGTAAGGGAGAGACTAAGTTAATGTTAGTGTGGCCAACATGCATTTAGTGTACAGAAAATAACTAGTTCACTAAGTAGATGAACACATTTATGAAAACATTTTTATTTTACACTCACATAGACAATTAGTCGAGGATAGAGAAGATTACCTGCCCATACAAGTAGCTTCCCTCTGCTTTAATACCATTACTACTACTAGGACACTCGCCTTTCTCAGCAAGCCCTGAAAATTATCTTATTAATTATTCGTATTCACATAAATTAACATATATGCATATAAGACACTCCTTTTGACAAAGACGCCATTTACTTCCCCCATGAGATGGGTTGTGCGGCCCAAAAAATGGACTATTATCCTGGGCGATCCACGCAGACAATAGTCATCTGTACTCTCCGCTAACATACTCCGCGGGTCTATGCAGGTCCAACTGTTGGTCTGATTGCCCTCACCCAAGGGGGGTACATTCACCTCACGTAGGCAAATCGGATAAGGCCACCTTATACCTCTCAGCATAGGTGTGGGTGCACACAACCACATAACAAATCACTAGCAACGGTACCGTACTCACAATACATTGGTCCCCAGGGTTCCTAAAGCATATCATGCAATTTAGATAATAGAAAATACCATTTAAAACATCAATTCACATATATTTCCTGTTATTCCAAAAACCTGGCCCCCGGCCACAAAATACAACCCAGCGTATAGCCGTTAATTAAAAATCGGCCCTTGCTCGTCATACCAAATTCCTTCATTATTCACAAGCAGTTCTAGCATTTTTCGCAACAATTCCAGTATTTCACAAATAGTTCCAATATTTCGCAAACAATCTCAAATCCAGTTAAACAATAAATCATGCCAAATAATCATCGGCCACACGATTTTAACATTTAAACATAACCATATAAACAACCAAACTTTCCACTGTTCGTTTCTATTCAAAATATCATACCATATATCCTAAGTCTGTAAAATTTATTTTGAACGGTTGGTTTTCGAAATAACCTTCAAATTCTTAAATAAATAAATAAATAAATAAATTCTTTTCGTCGACGACAACCTTGTGTTCGTCGATGAGTTCTTCATAACATTCGTCGACGACGCCCTGTGTTCGTCGATGAGTTATGGTTCTGAATTCAGATGCCTCTCGGTTTCTTTTGGTCTGCAAGAACCCTGTGTTCGTCGACGAAGGTATGTGTTACACTCGTCGACGAAGCACTGTGTTCGTCGACGAGTCCTTTCTTCTTTAAAATTTTTCTTTTAAGTTCTTAGAAGGTCCTTGTCCATTTGGGGGTTTCTTTACACACTTTTAAATAACTTTACTTGTTTTTGTTATGTGTGTGTGATATGCCCATTTCTTGCTCTTAGTTTTGAGTTTACTCTGTATGCAAGAGATTTACAAAATAGTCTCTCTCTCATTCTCACACTCATCCTTTAGATCACTTTGTGTGGCGTCCATGAATGCTTTGAGAGACTGTGCTTTTGGTCTTGGCACGAGTTGCTTCGACTAATTTGAGACTTGTTGGTTCTAGTGCTATTCTGTATAGCTGAACATGACTTAGAGAGAAAGGTTAGTAACCTTGAAGAACTGCTAATGAGTTGTTGTCATCAAAACATAGTAGGAATGAAAGACCTTTAACCACTCGGTCTAACACTCATCATAATACATGGTGGATTGACTCGGCTACTACAATTCACATTGTAAATGTCATGCAGGGCTTTCTCAGCCTAAGGAAACCAACAGGAAGTGAACAAGGCATCTATTCTAAAAATGGGATGCGTTTGCACGTTGAGGCAGTGGGGACTTTTAGGCTTGTTTTAGAAAATAAATTTCAACTAGATCTTGAAAACACTTTTTATGTACCTTCTTTTTCGAGAAATTTAATTTCAATTTCTAGACTAGCACATTTGAAGTTTCAATTTCATTTTGTAAACTTTACAATTTGTTTATCTAAAAATTCAGTTGCCATAGGCACTGTAAGTTTAATAAATGGTTTGTACAAATTAAATCTAGATCCAGTCTATGAGCAAAGTCTCCTAACAATGCATGATAATGTTGGTACTAAACGTACCATTATTGATGAATCCTCCTCTACATTATGGCATCAAAGATTAGGTCATATCTCCATTGAAAGAATGAAGAGTTTAGTTAATGATGGAGTCCTCAAAACTCCAGATTTTTCTAATTTCAACACTTGTGTTGTAACGCCTCGACCCTTTTTTTCGGGTCCAGCGCGTTATACCTGATAAAATCCCTGATGATCCATAATCTACGTATACGCAGCGGGAAACATAACCATAATCTCCATATAACATAATACTCGAGTTCACTAATTCTAACTACCAACCATAATAAATTAATCATCCACCAGTATTCAAATATATACATATCTCCAAAACATTATTCACTAATACCAGTAAGTTTCACAACCATCTATATCTTATAAAACTTAAAACATAAATCATAAAACATAAAATATACATATCAGAATTAACATAAAAATATACCCTTTTTCTTATATCTTCAAATAAAATGTTATAAAATCTTGAGCTCTCAAAGCTCGATCTCGAGAAACTCCTGAAAAAGATAATTTCATATTCGGGTGAGACACATCTCAGTAAGGGAAGAAACAATATATTAAACTCAGCGTGTGACCATCATGAGATTATACATATCATTTTATAATATTTGCAAATCATTAATGTCGCGATGTCCCGGGAGCGTGTGTGCCCTGGGGGGGCGAAATTAAAAATCAATTTGAATTTTCAATTAAAAATATGAAAGTGTCGGAGTCGCCACTAACCTTTTAGTGTGATTAGAACACATGATTACTATCCCGTTAGGGATAGAATGAGTCTACGTTACCAGAGTTAGGTTCAGGAGTTTGGTTACGCGAGGGGAAGGTACAAGGACCCCCTACGCGCCCGTTCTTACGAACGGTACCTAATTAATTTAGAATTATCCCTAAGTTAATTTAAAAAGTCTTTAAATTACTCTTTTTATGAATTTATAAATACACATGGAAAATAAATAAATAACTAAATAAATATAATATATACATATATATTCCCTCAGAGCTTAAAGGTACGTGAAGCCCGAAGGCTAATACCCTAACATTAAAATCATAGCGATTAAAAATAAAAAATACTTTATAAAATACACTCCCAAATTTTAGAAATTTTATGGGTTTTCCTAAGTATGAAAATACTAGTTTGGAAGGTTTTGGATAATAGATATAATAATTTAAACATAATAATAAAGATAAAAAATAGTAATATACTAGAATATTAGGATACCACAATACATACTAATCAACATATATAATACAAGTTAAAATACTAAAACTAGCACAATACAAAACACTAGATATAAATATATGATATTTGCTAAGATTCTACATATAACACCATACCATAAAACTAAATATATAATAGGAGCTAAAATATCTAACATTCCAATAATAGTAGAATATAAAATATATAATATAGACTAAAATAATGAACATACCATAATATTAAAATACCACATGTACTTTGTAAACAAAAATACTCAAACATACCATAATACTATATATATTAATATACTAAGGATACTATAATAAATCTCACCACATGTAAACATAATAGAAATACTATAATACTATCACTATATACATTAAAATACTAAAAACACCATATATGCTAAGGTCCTAAAAATTCTAAAAATACCATAAACAATATGAATTAATCAAAACCCTAAGATATATACATAATTATCATAGCAATAGAGAAAAAGCCAAGGTATACGGTATTAATGCAACAATACTAATAATCCAAAATATACCATATTAACAAAATCATAATAATAATCCAAAATATACAATATTAATAAGAAGTAACTGAAGCCCTAATAAGTATAAATATGGGATAATCAACCCTAAATAAAACTATATAAACAATCATGAAACAATGTAGACCTTAAACAAAACTTAAACAATATTAATGTGAATAATCTAAACTAAAAATACCCAAGCAATATTAATCATGAAATAATAATGGACATAAATATAACTAGTAAATTAACTAATATACCAAACGTACTAAACATAATAAATAATAAAAGTGAAGGTAATAATAAAAATATAAACTTAATACATAAAAAAAAGAACACCATATACATATATATAAAATACCTAAAGATACCACCTTTCGTACTGATTTACATTGCCAGGGACTGAGGTGGAGGTCGTCGGGGTTGCAGAAGTCCGTGGTGGCCGGGATTGGTTCTGTGAGGATGGTGGCCGGAATGCTAACCTGCTGGAGTGCTGCTGCAAGATTGGTGATGAACGGAGAAACAGCAGTGACGGTGAATGGTGAGAGGCGAACACGACGGAGTCTGAGGAGCGACGGCCCTGGGGGATGACGACAGTGGTGGCTGGCTGGGTTGCTGTGCGGGTGCGGCCGGCGGAGATGGTGGCGGACCGCGCCTGTAGTGATGGCTGCCTCAGCTGGAGAGGGCTTGGAGTGGTGTTGGTGGTGGCTGGTTCGTGGAGCAGGGGAACTCTTCGAGGCTGAGCGTAGAGCAGAGCTGCAACTGCTACTGCTGGAGAGCCGCTGGGGCTGGCCTGGAGTCGTGGAGTGCAGAAGGAGAGGGGATTGAGATGGAAACAGAGGAGAGACAGGGAAAGAACAGAGGACTGAGAGAATGAGAGAGGAAGAAAACAGAAGGAGATGGAGAAGGTGAGGCTTCGGGAAAGAAGACAGGGAGCAAAGGGGGGGGCGCGGGGCACTGCTGTTAGTGAGAATAGGGGTTTTTTTTGTGCTTGGCTCCCTTTTGGCCTCTGCCCCTGCTGGACTGCTGTGCGCCCCCCCATTATATATATATAAAATTTCTAGAAAACCCTAAAAAAGCTTCCTTTTTGATTTTCTTTTTTCTTTTTTTTTTCTTTTATTCTTATGGTAACAATAAAAATAGAAATAATAATAATAATAATTATCATAATAATATAAGGATCAATAAGGTAATAATAATAATAATACTACTACTAATAGTAAATAATAATAAATAATTATAGTAAAAAATAAAAATGAAGATACTATCGATAAAATAATAATATTAATAAAAATAAAGTAATAATACTAATATTAAAAGTAATAAATAATAATAATAATAATGATAACATTACCAAAAATAATAAAAATAATAATAGCCAAAATAAGATACTAATGCTAATAATAATAATAATAAAATAATAATAATAATAATATATCAAAAACAATAAAATAAATGAAAAATAAAAATAATTATAGTAAAGTAAAAAATAAAATAAAGATAATAAAAGTACTAGTAATAATAATAAAAATGAATAATAATAATAATAATGATCATAAAAATACTAGCAAAATAATAGTAAAGTACTAATAATATAGGAAAATAATAATAATAATAATAATAATAATAATAATAATAAGAGGGATCCCCGTGTTCTATTTGGTTAGGGCAAAAATAGGGTGTCTACAATTAACATAATACTGAAAATCATTTTCTGATCCTAAACCACATGCAAATATTTAACCCACGAGATTACCCGAGGAAAAGGGTGATTACCCGCCCATACAAGTAGTACCCTTATGCTCTGATACATTTAGCAACCCGAAGGTCACAATTTAAGCATACTAGGGCACTCACCTTACTCAGTAAGCCCTCAAGTGTTAGATTGATCTCGTACTCACGCATTCAACAATAATTTATCGGCAAAGGCCCTAAGGATAGGGAAATCTACCGACCCATACAAGTAGGTTCCCTTTGCCCTAATACGTTATGCGGCTTGTAGACACCCTATTTTTGCCCTAACCAAATAGAACACTGGGTCCCCTCTTATTTTATTATTATTATTATTATTATTATTATTATTATTATTATTATTTTCCTATATTATTAGTACTCTACTATTATTTTGCTACTATTTTTATTACTATTTATTATTATTATTATTATTATTATTATTATTATTATTACTAGTACTTTTATTATCTTTATTTTATTTTTACTTTACTATAATTATTTTTGTTTTCCATTTATTTTAGTATTATTATTATTATTATTATTATTATTATTATTATTATTATTATTACTTTTTGTATTATTACTCTATTTTTATTAGTATTATTATTATTATTATTATTATTATTATTATTATTTTACTGATAATATCTTTATTATTTTTATTTTTATTTTTACCATAATTATTTATTATTATTTACTATTAATAGTAGTATTATTTTTATTATTATTATCTTATGGATACTTATATTATTATGATAATTATTATTATTATTATTTCCTTTTTCATTATTACCATAAGAATAAAAGAATAAAAAAAAAAAAAGAAGAGAAAATCAAAGAAGGAAGGTTGTATTAGGGTTTTCATTTTTTTTATTATAAAGCAAAGGGGAACACACGGGGGGCAGGGCACAAAGAAAAAAAAAAAGAAAATTCTGTTTTGCCTCTCTCTGGTTCACGGCAGCAGCGGCAATTCCAACCGCTGCTCTTCAACTTCTTCATCGTCTTCTTCTTCTTCAACTTCTTCTTCTTCTTGCTCCAACCAGCCACCATCCCTCACGGCCACTTGCTCGTCCATCCTCTCATCCCATGCAGTTCTCCCTCACGCCAGCCACCATACCGGCAACACCAGCGAACAGCCCCTGCTGCCACCGTCCCAACTCCTCGGCCACATCCAACAGCCACTGCAACCACAACCGAGCACAGCCACAGCCACCCTTCAGTTCCAGTAGACCTGAGACACCATCGACCAAAACCAACGGCCGAGCACAGCCCCTTCTCCGGCCAGCCCCACCTCTGACCACGCACAGCCTCTGCAAATCCCCCGGCAGCCCCCTCGGTGAGTGTATTTCATTCAAGCCACACACGCGCACGTGTATATGTGAAGTTTAATTTTTTATTTATTTATTTTTTATCATACATTTAATTGATGTTATATATATATACTAACTTTAATTTATTTTTTTGCAGGATTTTATTTATTTATTTATTTTTCATCTTGTGTAATAATATTTATGCAGGTTCTATATATATTTGATGTCCATTTGTTTATTTGTTAATTAATGAATTTATTTATTTCTCTGTTTCTTTTCTTATTTTGACTTGTTTTAATACTTAAAGCTTAAGACTTCATTGTATAGGTGTTTATATTAATATGTTATTTATCGTAGTAAGTAAATATTCGCATTTAGGCTTTCTATTATATATATGATAAATTTTTTAAATATTGTGTTCACGATCTTATTTAATCGCGGTGATGTTTGTTTAATTTTTTTTTTGTGATAATTATTATAAATATTACCCGGTTTGCTCTCATTATTGTTGTCCTATCATGTATATAGTTTATCATTTTAGTTCCTTATTGTTATTATGTATTTATGATATATAGTTTTGTCATTGTTACATATTTGTGGTATATTATATATTATGGTGGGTATATTATCATAGGATTTTTTATCATTGTTATATATATCTAAGGGGTTTGTATATCATGTTGTTGTGTAGATATTATTTAGGGTTTCGGTGTATTTAGGATATTTATCATGTTTATTTTTCATACGATGTTTAGGGATTTTGTTTATTATTTAGGATTGTAATATTTATGCACATCTAGGATTCTTGATTATTTACATTGTTTTCATAATACGACCATTTAGGGTTTTGGGTTATTGTTTTATTTTAAGATTTTGGCTATTTCACGTTATTAGGGTTTTGAGTAGTGTTTTATTTAATTTGCTTTATTGCGTATATATTTATGTTCATTATTGTTAATTATTTATTTATTTCTTGTATACGATTGTATTATTATTTTGTCGTGTTCATAACATTGTTGTGGAATTTTTAATGCTATAATATTTATTTGAATAAGTGATATTTATATTTAGCAACTTAGAATTTTAAGTAACATTATACATTTAATTTAGTATTTTAGGTGACCATGTACATTTAGTAATATAGCATTTTAGGTAATATTATATATTATTGTTATATTTTTAGTATGTTAATATACAAGGTATTATTTATTATGCTAAGTTTGGAATTTTAGTTAATAATGTATATTTGGTGTTTTGGTATCATGCCATTATATGGTATGTTTAGTATATATAGTATCATAGTAATTTATTACGTATTATATTATTCGTGGATATTTATTATTATTATCGTGATTATGTGTATTATGGTATGTTTAAGTATTTTTGTTTATAACGTACATGTAGTATTTTAATATTATGATATGCTCATTATCTTAGTCTATATTATATGTTTACATTCTACTATTATTGGTATGTTAGATATTTTAGCTTCTATTATATATGTTGATTAGTACGTATTGTGGTATGCTAATATTCAAGTTTATTACTATTTTATTTATTTATTTATTATGTTTAAATTATTATATCTATTATCCAAAACCTCCCAAACTAATATTTTCATACTTAGGAAAACCCATAAAATTTCTAAAATTTGAGAGCGTATTTTATAAAGTATTTTTGATTTTTAATCCCTATGATTTTATTGCGGGGGGTATTAGCCTTCGGGCTTCACGTACCTTTAAGCTCTGAGGGGATATATGTATGTATATATATATATATATATATATATATATATATATATATATATATATATTATATTTATTAATTTATTTATTTATTTATTTTTCATGTGTATTTATAAATGCATAAAAAGGAGTAATGTAAAGACTTGTTAGATTAACTTAGGGATAATTTCAAATTAATTAGGTACCGTTCGTAAGAACGGGCGCGTAGGGGGTGCTTGTACCTTCCCCTCGCGTAACCGAACTCCCGAACCTAACTCTGGTAACATAGACCCATTCTACCCCTAACGGGGTAGTAATCACGTGTTCTAACCACACTAAAAGGTTAGTGGCGACTCCGACATTCCATGTTTTTCCCTAAAAATCAAAATTGATTTCAATTTCGCCGCCCGGGGCACCCGCGCTCCTCGGGACGTCGCAACACGGCTACTGCCACATCTGTAGCTACCAGTGCACTCGCCTTACTCAACAAGCCCTCAGGCGAAAGGTGCGCCTCGCCTAATCGTAACATGTTTTACGTACATACGTACTTCTAATATCATAATACATCATTCTTTTCTATCATTATACATTCATGCATATTCGTTCCTGTTCATAACTTAACTTTGTATTTCGTTTCACTTTAAGTGACTCTTTCCCATTTACATCATTTACCTTTGTCATTTCATTTCATTGTCATTTCGTCATCATTTCATTACATAACATTTCATTTTATATCATTACTTCGTACTACAGCTGGTCTTTAGCCATCATTAGTTAGTCTACGTAGAAACGTGCTAGATCTGCTAACACGGCTCCTTTTAGCTGTCATCAGTTAGTTTACACAAAAGTGTGCTAGATCTACTAACATGGCTGTCTTTCAGCTGTCTTACATTTACATGCTTGCATTTAATATACATAGGCAATATTGTCCATATCATATTTTATTTTCATTGCTTTACTTACTTAGCCTGCATCTCATACATTTAACATATATTTGCACAGAATATCATGCCACACAATTTAACAATAAAATTCATACACTGCTTGTAAAATAAGTCAACCAACATTTAATATTTATATACTGAAAATACCTTTCATTTCTTATTTAATTATCCTGAAAATATTTCTCACTTTCATCAGTTCATTTTCGCATATACATATCTAATAAACAGCCCTAAACTTGGAAAAAAAAATATAATTTAAATAGTTGGCATTTTACCCATACTGAAACATATACACGTACATATAACATAATTTATTTTTCCATTAAATTCATAAAAATTCTGATTTAATATATATTTTTCCCCTTACCTGGTTTCTTGAACTACACCAACAGGAACTCCGAAAAATACCTGCGGCGCTCACCCGGACCCTAAATCAAAAATTCCTAACTGCAATAAATTATTCATGAATAAAATATTATTTAAATATTTCCTAGGGCTATAATTCCTAAATAAATAAATATACCCTTAATTTTAGTCAAATTGCCAAATTTCCCAAATCTCACTCTCGCTTTGGAGTAGGGTTTAGAAAACCCCAATTGAAAAATTACCTACGTCAAAATGACAATAACGACGATTTGGACCCCGTGGTGGTACTTGATCGTCGATTCAATAGTAGATTTAAAGCAAAATTGAGAAAACGGAAAAAAATTACCTTTCCCCAGGAGCAGTACTTAAGCTATTCCCACAACAAATCTGCTCCCGTAGAAATGTCGGTAGCGGAGTTACGAATCCAACGACACCTTCCGTTTTCTGATTGGCCATAAACTCGTCGAGAAATAAGGGAAGAGAGAAAGATGGAGACGGCGACGGTGAAGGAATTCCAGAGAGAAGGGGTGGGGGGGGGGGCGCAGCTCTCTACAAGTCAAATTTCAGATTTCAATTTGAAATCTGAAGCTTCCTTTCCCTTTTGTCTTTTTCTTTTTTTATCTTTTTTTTTTTTTATCTTTTCTTTAACTTAACATAATAATATTATATCATATATATATATATA
Source organism: Malania oleifera (assembly GCF_029873635.1). Classification (NCBI taxonomy): domain Eukaryota; kingdom Viridiplantae; phylum Streptophyta; class Magnoliopsida; order Santalales; family Ximeniaceae; genus Malania; species Malania oleifera. The sequence continues at coordinate 48,441,100 of NC_080427.1, forward strand.
TATATATATATATATATATATATATATATACATCTTTATTCCTTTTTTTTTTCTTTACTATTTTATATATTTATTTATTTATTTAATAATATTTAATTAATTCATTAATTAATTAATAATTATTTTTTTTATATTATTTATTTTTATTTATTTATTTAATGAATTAATTTAATAGTGTTTAACCAATTAATTAATTAATTATTTTTTCTCCAAGTTATTACTTGTGTGGGTTGCATAAAGGGTAAGCAAACTAATAAGACAAGTAAAGGTACCAAAAGGAGTAATGAAATACTTGGGATCATACACACTGATATCTATGGTCCATTCAGTACCCCTTGTCCAAATTGTCAAAGAAACTTCATCTCATTTATTGATGACCATACTCGGTATTTGTATCTCTACCTTCTATTTAAAAAAGCTGAAGCACTAGATGCATTCAGGACATTTATGAAAGAAGTAGAAGGAAACACAGAATAAAGAAAATGAATCTGTGAATAAGGGCAAAATGATTATCTTTCAAGAAAATCAATATGATGTCTTGGAATAACAATCAAATCAAGAAATACCACCTCCACCTCAAGAGAAACAAGTCAATATAGAGGCTAAAGTACAACACCCACTTGATATGGGTGACACTCAAACTCAAGTTTTAAGGAGGTCTTCAAGGGTAAGAAGATCTGCTATTCCTAACGACTATTATGTATACTTGATAGAGTCTGACGTTGATGTTGGACTTAAAGATGATTCCATCTCGTTTTCACAAGCCATGAGTGGGGAAATTCAAGTGTTTTGTATGATGCCATGAAGGAAGAAATGGATTCTATGGCTAAAAACCAAGTCTGGAATATCATTGAGTTACCTAAGGGAGTCAAAGTTGTAAGCTGCAAATGGGTCTACTAGACTAAAAAAGACTCAAATGATAACATTGAGAGATATAAGGCCAGATTGGTAGTTAAGGGATTCACTCAAGTAGAAAGCATTGATTACCATAATACTTTTTCTCCATTTTCTAAGAAAGACTCATTTAGAATAATCATGACTTTTGTAGCTCATTTTGATTTAGAGCTATCTCAGATGGATGTGAAAACAACATTTTTAAATGGGGATCTTGAAGAAGATGTATACATGAAAGAACCTGAAGGATTTTGTTTTGATCAAGACAATAATTTGGTTTACAAATGAAAGAAGTCAATATATGGACTAAAGCAAGCCTCCCGACAATGGCATCTAAAGTTTCATGATGTTATTACTTCATTTGGTTTTACGGAGAACATTGTGGATAATTGCATATACCTCAAGATTAGTGGGAGTAAAATTATTTTCTTAGTCCTATATGTGGATGACATCCTACTTGCAACCAATGATTTGAGATTGCTATATGACACCAAACAATTTCTCTCTAAGAATTTTGAAATGAAGGATTTGGGTGAAGCCTCTTATGTCATTGGCATAGAAATTCACAGAGATAGGTCTCAAAGGACATTAGGACCATCTCATAAGACCTACATTGAAAAGGTTCTTGAGAAATTTAGGATGAATGAATGTAAGCTGAATGCGGCACCCATTTTGAAGGGTGACACATTTAGCTTAAGTCAGTGTCCGAAAAATATTTTGGAAAAGGAAGAAATGGAAAACATTCCTTATGTGTCTACAGTTTACAGTTTGATGTATGCACAGTTCTGTATAAGACCAGACATAGCATTTGCAGTAGGAATGCTTGGAATATATCAAAGTAATCTTGGAATGGATCATTGGAAAGCTGCCAAAAAGGTTATGAGATATTTACAAGGAATCAAGGATTACATGCTTACTTATAAGCATGTAGACAATCTAGAAGTGGTTGGATATGCAGATTCAGATTTTTCCAGATGTCAAGATTCAAAGAAATCCACTTTTGGATATGTCCTTATGCTAGTAGGTGGTGCTATATCTTGGAAGAGCACCAAAAAGACAATAGTTGGATTGTCTACTATGGAGGTAGAGTTTATAGCATGCTTTGAAGCAACTTCACAGGCCAAATGGTTAAATAATTTTATCACAGGGTTTCAAATTGTGGATTCAATATCAAAGCCATTAAGGATTTACTGTAATAACTCGGAAGCATTGTTCTTTTCAAAGAACAACAAGAGTGGGAGCATAAGTAAGCACATTGACATAAAGTACCTTGCTGTCAGAGAAAGAATTAAAGAACAAGAAGTGACCATTGAACATATAAGTACTGATTTAATGGTGGTAGATCCTTTGACGAAAGGGCTCTCAATCAAAGTGTTTACAAAACATATGGAAAGCATGAGATTGATTAGTAAACTTTGTTCTTGATCTCTTATTTAATTGTCTATAACATCAATTTGTGCACATATAGTATATGTTCCTAAAATTGTCCATTGGGACATTAGACCCACAATGACTTATAGGAAGTTATGCATAAAGAGTTACTACATAAAGTTTTATTAAGAAAGGTCGTACATTGTGATACATGGAAGGAATTGTTTACTACATTAAAAACAAAACCGCCATGATTCATGTATTATCTTTCTATAAAAGTTAAAGTCGTTTTGTGGCCATATTCAGTTTTGAACTTCTCATCCCATAAAGTCTTCAAGATGTATCATGTGAGCCAAGTGGGAGAATGTTAGCGCACATATTTTGTGAGGACCCGAAGAATAAGGGTATTTAAATAATAAAGAGGGATAGAAATGGGAATAGAAACAAAGGCAGCAAACTCGCGTTCGTCGACGATATTGCATTTTTGGATATAATAACACAAAGGATTTTCTAATGGCCTCATCGACGAACACAAGGGATTCATTGATGAGGGTACAAGAGGGCCTCGTCGACAAAGGCAAGTTTCGTTGACGGCAAGATACCGAGAGAAGATTTTTGGAAGTCTGAATTTCGTAGACAAGGGTGTAGGTTCGTTGACGAACTTTCTACAGGACTAGTCGACGAGGTGACGTGTCTCGTCGATGAATCCGACTTTATAAATATCTGAAAGTTGGATTATTTACATAGAAATTTACAGAAATTCACTCCCTCTCTTTCTCTCTCTCTCCTATGGCTCCACCTCCATCTCTCTTCAATTTTGGCCCCGTCGTTGCCCGGATCAATGATCTGAGGCCACCACGACGCTCTTGGGAAATTTCTCCCTAAGTTTGTCGGAGCAGATCGTCGGTGGGACAAGGTTGGATTTCAACCCAGATTTAGGGTAAGGTCTTTTATTCGAAATTAGGCTTTTTGGCAGTTGTAGGAAGTGTAAAAGACGTAAAAATAATGATGTTTTGTTATGGGATTTATGGTTTTTAGGGTGTTGAGTGGAGAACCCTATGGGTTTAGGATCCGCTATAGTAGAGAGATTTTAGCAGAAATCAGGTAAGAGAAATATGCTATGCTAGGTAATACTAGTATGATTTCAATATGAATTATATATTTTTATCAGATTATTATTTCACAGTATGAATTTATACAATGTATCAAATACGTTTAAAATGTTTTAAATTACTGTGTGACATGAGAATATGGATATAGTACAGAAACATGTTTTTACAATATTTTTAGGATTTTGTTTTACAGAATATATAGACAGTAGATATGTTTTATAATATTTTTAGAATACCAAGATTATACAGTTTTCAGTACCATGACATACATTTTTACAAATTATTTCAGAAATACAGTTGATACAGATATAGTTTATCACAGCGTCCTGGTTAATACAAATATTACAGAATAATGGTAAAACGGATAGATTGTATTTATTAATGTATTATTTAGTATCAGACCCTAATGGATCAGATTCAGCAGAGCACGATACTGTTACTATATACATATATTCAGTATAGAGTGCAACCACCTATTCAGAGAATATGTGGTAAGTAGGTCGATCAAATGCCCAGGAGCAGATATGCTTCCCATAAGATATGGGTTGAGGAGGGCTGATCAGACTGATGAAGTATAATGGTTTATTCCTGTTTGGCCAGCCAGGGTAGATCCCGCCTTTGGGCCACACAACCCTATCATAAGGGGTTAAATCATGACATACAACCGTCCAGGAAGTTTTCAATTATTATTCTGTATGTACAGTTTCACAGAAACAGGGAATATATGTTTATGTATATATATTTAAAGTATTATGTATAGAAACCTAAAATACAGATATGTTAAGCAACATGGGAAGGTGGTTGTTATATTATTAGTACTGTATTTTCATATTCAGTTAAATGTGATTATATAGAAATAGATCTTCTCAGTATTGTAACTCATTTGCCACACACTAGCAATAACATATTTTGTCTTATTGAGCGTTGGCTCATCCCATTACTTTAACATTTTTCAGGTGATCCAGGTTGGCGAGCATATCAGGCTCGCAGATAGAGGGGCCTTAGTACTGTCCTGTCAGTAGAGTGAGTATTTTTTAGAATATTTATGTATAGCCCTAGCTCAGTTGAGGGTATTTTTGGAAACAGTCATATATGTATATTTTGGGGACACATTTTAGCACTCTAGTATTGTATATTTTCTAGATGGTGTTTATATGGATTCCGCTTCCTGTTGCTTAGGTTGATGGTTTGGTTTAATTTAGTAGGTATCAGAGCATTATAAATTTTATAGTATATATATATAAACCCAGTTAAATAGGAGGTCGTTACAATTTAATATTTGAGCAAAGGGCTAGTTACCCTGATTCCCGGGAACTCTAGCTTATGAATGATTGTGGCAAAGTAAGACGCTCAGCCTGGGGGCTTACTGAATTAAGGGACGACGATACGTAATGCCTCAATCTCAGTGAGTGCTCTGATAGGTACCCGTTGTTGCCAAGGGCGCAAGGCCCATAAGGAAAGTGACAACGCCTGAAAGGGGGACGTTACATGTCTCCTTTTTAAGTGGCACACATAACACATCTTGTTTTATTTGAAAACACTATTATCTAAATTATTATAATTATTATTTTATTCAAAAATCAAATGTGGGTGATGAGATTTTACAGTAACTACTTAATATACTAAGACTAAGTCTCCTAAGACTAAGTTGTCGGATTGAAATTCATATAGAAGATTTTGAATCTGATTTAAAACTCAAATGAGAGATTTTGAAAACTCACAATCCCTTGATGGTAGGAAATGTGAGAGGAAATTTCTTAGTGGATGGGGTCTTGACTAGTTTATAAACAGGATCTATGATTAACCATTAAGTCACATATTGACTTTCGGTGATATAGAACTGGCCAAAAACCCTACTCCTTCCACTCTTCTGAAACACTGTGAGAGTAAAGAGAATTCCCAAATCTTTTTATCTATTTCTCATAGTTCTCTTTCTTATTTCAGATCCCTTTCTTGAAGATTTGAGCAGTTATGTAATGACCTGCTTAATTTAACATAAATGAAACATAAATAATAACAATCTCAACCCAAACCCGTGGGTAGCGGGGATAGCCTGATATAAACAGCGAAAACCTAAGCAGCAGTAAGAATAAAATCTCAATCATTCAACCATAGAACATAATACCAGAGTTTACTACATCATCAAAATACTATACATATTTACATCTCCAAAAAGTCAAAATAACACTAGGATCATATAATGAAAATCTCCTAATCCTAGTTCAACGCTTACCCTTCTAGTAGGGAAGCTAAACCCACTCAACGGCGGCCTTGACCCGCCGGTCCCTTTGGGTTTCCTAAAAATGATTTAATATTCGACGGTGAGATATTTCTTAGTAAGGGAAATAAACTAAATACAACTGTGTGACAACATGAACATTTAATGCAAATATACATATATATAATACATTTTATATATCGGTAAACATTCATCATAACATACTAAATTCTCATATACTTTCATATTTATTAATAAACCATAACGTACATAAAGCATTTGTTATAACTGATTATATTGAAAACATACCCAGGATGAATAGCTAGCTGATGTCATGTATTACCCCCCATGTCGGGTTGTGCAACCTGAAGGTGGGACCTGACAATGGCTGGCCGACCACTGCCGAATCAAATATGTCTGTAAGTACAATGGGCCCGTCACACCTTGGTCCGAATTGTCAGACGGATATCTACAACTCTACACTGAAAGTCACATCGACTATCCATCTCTCACCCCCTCGTGGGGTGGTTAGCACAAGTCTAAACATAGATATCTTATCTATATAGCTACGATACCGAGCTCCTAATACTGAACTAAACTAACATCCGGGTTCTGATAACATATAACACATAATATTATAACATCTTTCATAATTTCATGATTACGGCCTTGCACCGAATATTTCATAATTACGACCTTGCGTCAAATATTTCATAATTATGGTCTCATGCCAAATATATCATAATTACAGCCTCGTGCTGAACATATCATAATTACATACGTCATTCTGAAAATAATCATTTAATCATATATTTGTCATAATCATAATGTACTATATACTTTCATAACTTCTCAAATCATACTGCGTTCATATCATCATCATATCATAATATTTTTCCATGTAAAATAATATTATGCCACACATTTGCTGTATAAAACTATACATTGCATTTTAAAATCATACTGTCTATCATCTCATACATATATATACGCATGCCAACATATAGCAGTATTTTCTCAAACATACATTTCCTTCGTAATATATAGATATAATATATACTTTTCCTGAAAATAACTTTTCTCATAATTAACAATAGTTTGTAAGAAAGTAACTGCTTTAGTTTATTTCCTTACCTGGATACTAAGAAAGCCCCTAAAATATCCTAATCTAACCCCCGTAGGATTTCCCGATCAATACCTTGAAACTGAAAACTCCTAGTATTAAACTTCGGTATTTCCATGTGTTTATCATTTCTTATAACTGTCGTAAGACCAAATTTGACTCAAAAAGCCTTACCTCAATTTAGGGATGATTTCCAACTTGCTTTCACCAACGATCCGCTCCGGCAGATTTGGAGAGAACTTCCCCATGAGCATCATAGTGACTTTAGATTATCAATCCGGCGAAAATATGACCCAAAATCGATGAGAGAGAGAGAGAGAGAGGGCCGAAGGGAGGAGAGAGAGGAGAGAGGTTGCTTAATAATGAAGTTAAAAATCAAATTTTTAATATTTATAGAACATGGTTCGTCGACGAGCCACGTCATTCGTCGACGAATCCTTTAATAATTTCATCGACGAAATTCAGTTTCGTCAACTAATTCAGTTGGCTCAAAACCTCTCTCGGTATTTCTTCGTCGACGAAATTCAGTCTTCGTCGACAAATTCTCTTAAGCCCTCATCGACGAATCCCTTGTATTCGTCGACGAAGCCCTGATGATCCCCCCCTCGGTTATTCCTTCCAAAGTGCAATGTCGTCGATGAAGTTGAATTCCTCCTTCTATTACTGTTTTCATTTCCCTTCCTCTTTATTATTTAAATTCCATTTTTATTTGGGTTGTCACAAGTTATGGCTGGAGGTCAGCTCATTGTTCTCTTCCGCTTGTAAACAATTGTTTGTTTGTAGTTTATGAAATTATGCTTTCTGGAAGTCCTCTCTAGTTACTAGAGACTTGGGTTGGGTGATGACAACCAAAGCAGGTTGATTAATAATAGGACTACGTCCTCCATTGATTACCTTCTCTATGACTTCTCCTTTCAAATTACACCTTATGCTATTATTATTGTTATTGTTGTAAGTCTTCTTATAGTAAACACTACTATGGTTAAAGCTCTTCCTCACCACACTAATTAATAGCTAAAGCCCTTCCTCTTTAAAAAGAACCCACATGATGGTGATGGTGATGAATAACCATTGATGGGGTTTTGCTACTTACTAGAGCAACATTTATGAGAGCCATTGATTTGTTCACAAAATTAAAATAGAGTCACAGTGTAGAGACTCAGAAAATAGTAATAAAAAAAAATTTGGTTTGGTGCAGGACCAAACCGTTGACAGTTTGAGAAATCTCAGGAAAACCTTCAACGATTTTGTGTGAGCATGGCTTGGAGAGGCCAAACCGCCAACGATTTTAGTAAGCTCAGGAAAACCGTCTTTACCAGGGGACGTTAAGGGTAAGTATGCGGTAAAACGGTTTGGTTAAAGAGGAAACCATCGACGATTTTAGGAAAACCGTTGACAATTTCCTCTGGGCCAGCAGCCTATATAAAGGATTTTTGTCACACCCCGAACCCAGAAATTGGACCCAGGGTGTGATTTAGTAACCTAACCTATCCCTATATCATAAAACATCCACGATACTACACAATATAAGGGTCCGACCCCATAAGGTTCATGTATACCCTATTAATCATCACATACACAATATATATATATATATATATTTATACGCAGCGGAAAATTCAACCTAATACATTCAAAAACCATACCAAAGTCTATACAACATTAGGATCTAGTCCCATAATACAAAACAAAATCCTCGGGTATCCACACAACTCAAAATGACACCCCGACCATGGTTTAGTACTTACACAAGTACCTAGACAGTGCTAACCAACACCCACGCTCTTGAACTCTAGAACGCTAGGGTTGGCTACTCGAAGGACCTGAAAAACATTTGTATGATAGGGGTGAGACACCTCTCAGTTAGGGAGAAACAGGTTATATCAGTGCGTGGATACATGAGTGTTATTTCAACAGTGAAACATAAACATTTCACAATTCCAGTATTTTCAAAATACGGTTCCAGTATACATCTCACCAAAACACCTCGGTCTAGTGTTGTCACACTCTTCGGCCTAAGCTGACCGCACGACACGGCGCGCCCTGTAACCTGGTGTAGCCTAAGCCCCGCAACGTTCAACCGATGCAAACATGGTACAAACTCATACCCTTCGGTGACCAACCAGAATCATAGGTGGTATTTCACACCCTCAGCCTCAAGCCCGATATCTGAGCCTACAGTAGTTAACCGACTCAGCTGCCTACGGTATTATTCCGGCACGCCTCATATCTCAGCCTTCGATTGTTAACCAACACGCTTCGATTGTCCTAGGACTTCGATTTTATCCCGACTTGGCATTTTCACAAAATCGGGAACAATTTGGAACTCATGTTCCTATATCTCATTTCAACTACACACAGCCTACGGCAGTTAACCGACACGCTTTTTCACAAAATACATCATTCACAGCCTATGATAGTTAACTGACACGCTTTTTCACCAAACACATCATTCAATATATATCAACTCATTCCACACTTATTTCGGTAGACAAACAATCTCATATAAGATATTCCGAAAGTATAATTTAAAATAAGCAAAGGTACGGTCATCTCTATAGTACAGTTTAACCAAATATATAGTTTTTCAATAGGAACGGAGATGATACCCGAACCCCCAATTTTCCCAAAAACTGTAAACCCAAAAGTCCCGTAATTTCACCCGATAGATTTTCCCTAATAAGTAGCCAAAACATTCGTATAATCGTAACCCACAGTTTTATCGATTCAGTTTATAAAATAACTAATATAAACAGAAACCCCTTACTTTTCCCCAAAAACCAAAACACAAACTAAACGACTCCAAAACAGCGAACCGAGTTCCCAAAACCTAGGAATCGAAGAACACACCTTCAATATAATCCTATATACTACATATCTACCGAACCAAAAACAAAATCGGACAATGAAATAGATATTTATAACTTAGTTAACCCGGCCAGCCTCGTCGACGAGGCAGCGTCCTTGTCGATAAGCATAAGAAGGGAGTTATTGACGACAGAGTTGCCTCGTTGACAAGCTTGAGATGTCATATTTCCCAAAATATCTCGGCATTCACTCGTCGACGAACCGCTGAATCCCGTTGCCGAGCTGCAGAAGGGACTTCATTGACGAGAGAAGGAGCCTCATCACCAAATCCTGCTAATTTTCCTTTTTTAAAAATTTTCTTCCCATTTCTTATTTATTTAATTCAAAATTCTTGGGTTGGGTTCTTACAACCTCCCCTCCTTACAAAAATTTCATCCTTAAAATTTCCATTCTCTCGCTCGTTAACTCGCCAATACCTAAAAACATACCCGACTCTAGGAAGAGTAGGCGGCCACCCACATAGCAGCCCCGTCCCAAATATATAACATACCCTCACTTATGGTGGAGGAATACCATAGTTACATACATAGGGTCTTGGGAGTTCACATTTAACACAAAACCCTCCCAGAGGCTAGCCACAAACACACTAAACAACAGATACATCACATACTTACCTAAACCATACATGTAAACATTACTCCTTAGAACAAATGTTGATATTTTTGGGGTATTTTCGTCCCCAATTCCCAAGAAGCCTCCTCAACCGCGTGATTCCGCCACAACACTTTTTCTAACGGTATCTCTTTAGCACACAGCTTCTGAACTTTCTAGTCTAGAAGTTGAACTGATACCTCCTTATACACCAAAGAATCCTCAATCTCTAAAGATTCATAACTAATCACATGTGATGGATCCGACATATACCTTCTCAACATGGATATGTGGAATACATTGTGGATCCGAGATAGTGCTGGGGGTAGTACAATCTTGTAAGCTACCGGACCCACTCGTTCAAGTATCTCGAATGGTCCAATATACCTCGGACTCAGCTTGCCCTTCTTCCTGAATCTCATCACCCCTTTCATCAGAGCGATTCTTAGGAATATCTTACCCCCCACCTTGAATTCCAATTCATGACGACGCATATTTACGTAACTCTTTTGCCGACTCAGAGCTGATTTAATTCTATCCCTGATCAATCTGATCTCCTTAGAAGCTTGCTATACAAGTTCAGGACCCAATATTTGCCGCTCACTGACCTCATCCCAGTACAGAAGAGACCGAAATCTCTGACCATACAATGTTTCAAACGGTGCCATCCCGATACTAGCTTGGAAACTATTGTTATAGGCAAACTCCACTAACGGTAAAAACTGAATCGAACTACCACCGAAATCTAATACGCAAGCCTGTAACATATCCTCCAAGATCTGTATCATCATCTCTGACTGTTTGTCAGTCTAGGGGTGGAACGCTATATTGTGGCATTTTAGAAATAAAAAGAAATTTAAGGGAAATGATACTTCAGTGGCCTCTATGATTAGAGTTATTCAATTGCACACTTGCAAAATTCTTTATGCAAAATACCTAGATTTTTCAGTCATGGAAGAATGCTGGAATTGGCTTGCATTCTTAAAATGGCTGATTTTGTTTTAGCATTGCTTTTCCTTTGTAGTTGATTGCTTCAGCCCTGTTGGCCTTCATGCTTTGAGTCTGTTGTTTTGTCTTGAACAGTTTTGTTTAGCCTTTTTGGCCCCTAGGTATGCCCAAGTTTGATGTTTTGTTTTTATGTTTTTATGTTTTTCGCTTGGGAGCCTTGACTTCCTTTCTCACGGGTATGCCCAATAGCACTGTACATATCCTTCTTGGTCTATACAATTTATATTTATTGATAAAAAAAAATAACGTCCAAATTATTCAAAATTCAAAATATGCGCATGTTGTTCTGAGCCAAACCATCGACGGTTTCAGATAGGATTGAAATCTTGCCCCGACTGCACTGTTGCACTCTGATTTCCTTCATACTTTCCCTTAGTATGTGAGACATAATTCACAACAATAAATATGTGCGTGTGATGTTTATTATTTTAATAATATGTTTGTTAAATGTTTTTATTAATCTAATATCATCTTTTCTCTTCAAGTTTCTTTATTATTACACTCAATCTCAATCATCATCATCTTATATATGATTATATATTAAACAATATAATTAAATTGTATGTATGTGTATATATATATGAGAGAGAGACAGGTCGTTTGGATCAAAGATTTTTATTGAGAAAAGAAAAAGAAAAATAAGAAAGAAATTTATTTTTTATTACATTTTCTCTTTATGACATATACTACTACAAGTGAATATTTATTCTAATATGATTAAAAATTAAGATTATCAAACATTAATGATATGTAAAATTTAAATTTTATTCATAATTTGATATATTTTTTATTTTCTTTCTCACTTTCTTTCATAATCAAATATAAAAAAAATAGGTTCCTTAGTGTTTTACTCTCTTTTGTCTTAATTTTTCATATTCCAAACATGACCTAAGGATTTTTATTTTAATAACATATTTTTTATTCATAAGTGCGCTCTCCTAAATAATGTATGATATTTGCAAGTTCGTAACTATGCTTTTGACCGCTGATGTTTTGTTTGTATGTGTATATGTTATATGCGAAAACTCCAAAATAACCTTTAGACCAAATATATTCAACTCTTGATTGGACTAAATTTAGGGTCACAATTGGCCATTACATTTTTTTTTTTTGGAAGCTAATAATCTACACTACTAGAAAATGTACTTGCAAAGCACAACTTTATTTGGAGGCATCTAGATATACCCGGACGATAAACCAGGGGGGAGGGTCGTTGTCCCGGGGATTGATGCCGCACCAGGGGGCCCGAAGGGTTCGTTGGTGGTTGGAGTCCCCTCGTTATTAAAAAAAAAAAACCCAAAATGAAAAAGTAAAAAAGGACTGCCCATCAAACTTCATATCTTTATTACTTGATCGAATTATTTTAAATGTGAAAACCGTAGTAAATTATTTGTCAACATCTTGAATTCTCTGGCATTCAAAGAGGGATCGTAAGATCACTTGGATGAACCCAAGAACGAGTTGAGCCACCTTGCAGACTTCTTGGGGACCCGGTTCAAGTTGTTGAGGTAATCCATGTAGTTAAGCCCGAACCGGACTTCGTAACTCGAACCCATTTCCATGCAGTCCATCAGAGCCCACATGAAGTACCCCTCAACATCTGCCCCTGGCCTGTACCCAAAATATTAAGCCAGACAATCCCTTCATCCCATTTGATTCATACCCATGGAAGTTACACTAATGACATGTTTGGTTTGCAAAATGAAATATAGTAAAAAGGAATAAAATTAAAATTTTTTAAATGGATCTCATGATGAAATTAAGTGAAAAATAGGATTCCATTCCTCTCGATTCCTATGCACCAAACATGTAACAACATTTACTTCCTGGCTTCTGAAACTGCATATAGATGACTGAGAATGTGTTGAATTCTGGCATCATCCTGCAGGGCAGTCTCAGTGAGCATCGTGTCATCTCTTTTCTCCGAGTAACCTGTTTGAAATGGGTTTTATAATTTTAGAACCGATAAATTGATCATTAAGACTCTGTTTCAAACTCGAAAGATACGAAAGGAAATGAAAATATTAAGAGTCTTACATTTCCTTTATAAATATTGTATGGTAAATCAATGAACAAAGGAAATCATAGGCAAAGTAAATTGACAATTGAAGGATTCCTCTGTAGACATGTGACAATGTTTGAAAATGTTAGAACAGAGGTGAAAATTAGCAGTTCTTACCATTTTCTGTAATGTACATTTTGGGATTGCAGTACTGTTTCTTTATGTAGACCAGAGCATCCCTTAGCCCTTGTGGATACACATAAATGGCGTCACTCCCAGGTGCCTAAAACAGAGTGGCAAAAATAGAGGATCAGATTATTGCACTAACATGAAGTGTTAGGCTTTGGTCTCTTGGAGCATGAATGTTCTTACTAGCTCACCAATGGGCTTTCCATTTCTGTCGACTGGCAGAGACAAAAACATCTTAGCCATCATAACCATTAACCATTAAAACTATAGCTACTAAAAATATTATAAAATGAAAATGAAAGAAGCAAACTACAGCTGGCAGCCCATCTCTCACAAGAGCTTTCATTATAAATGGGTAATCCCCAAACATCAATGGTTCCATAAACCTGTTTTATTATCAAACATGAAAAAGTGAAATACCTCAACCCTGTGTTTGCCAAGTACTTAAATTTGGTATTGTATTGCCTTTGAATAAAATGTAGTATAAAATTGTATTAAAATTTATCAAAATTCAAATTCAAAATTCATACTCCCAAACACGACCTAAGTTTTCTATCCTCTCTAGTGTTTTTTATGCTGTCACGACTAAATGATTCAATTATGGATAAATTACTACATTACTCTAAAAATCAAACCATTAAAATTAAATTTACTAACCATCCAACCAAGAAATCAAAAGCTCTCTCGGATGCTTCTCCATCGATCCGTGTGAGCCCATGTGGCTCGAACCACTGAGTCACTATTGATATCCCAATCTCCCCACCTTGACTAGCCTGTGAGAAATAAAATTTTAGTTATAAATAAAGAAAAATAAAAAATTGGGCAAAAACCCTAATTGAACTCGTAAACCCTAATCGAACTTATAAACCCTAATCGAACCCATAAACCCTAGCGGTTAACTGAATTTGTGAGTTGTGTACATGTGTCACCTGATAATTTTGTTTGTAGAGCTTAGCAGCAGCAGCATGTGCCAATAGTATGTGGTGGGAAGCAAGGAAAGCGTCAGTTGCAGGATTTGCATTAGGGTTAGAGGCCATTCCAACTTTATATCCATACTGCCCAAACACTTGAGGCTCATTGATGGTTGTCCAGTGCTTCACTCGGTCCCCAAAAGTTTTGAAACAGAGGTCCGCATAGGCTTTGAAGTCATCCCTGATAGTTAAATGAAAATAAAATTTAATTAGGTAATTTAAAAACCAAACAAGGAACAAGGAAATTTAATGGGGACTAAATTAAACTGCAATTAAAAAACATAAAGCTTGTGTAGATTTAGATTTGTGTCGATTTAGAAGAAACTTATCCACCCAATTCTGTGTTTCGCTTCCGTCCAAATCCCTACAAGTCCAAACTCTAGGCTCACAAACAGTAAGATTGCATTTGAGAGCATGAATTTTGGATTTTGAATTAGATTTGAGTGAATTTATATAAAACTTAATACAATTTGGTATTACATCTTTTGAAATTCATACAAATCCAAATTTAAGGTATTTTCTAAAAATGCGATAAGGTGAACATAAAAAGAAACTAGAAATAGTACACAATCTGATTGCTCAAGTAGCCTTTGTACTCGTCCTGCAATACTTGTGGTAAGTCGAAATGGAAGAGTGTCACAAATGGAGTTATCCCTGTATTAAATTAAAAAGAAATTCTATTTATTATTTAAAAGACGAAGGAAATATATATTGATAAGAGATAGGGAGAAGAAGAAATAATTAGGAGTTTTTTAACATTAAGGCTTCATGTAAGATAAAAAGAAATAAGAAGATGAATTTTCTATTGTATTTTCTTTATATATATTTGAAATATTATTAAGGATGTACTATTATCTATGTTTGGTTAAAAAATAATAAATGTATTAAAGCTTAATAAAGCATATGATATCAAAATTTTGTTTGTTGTTTCATTTAATATTTCATGTTCTTTCTCATTTGATTTTAACAATTAAGTGGGAAAAGATATATTTTCAAGCAAAAGACACTCAACTTACCCTGAGGTTTCAAAAATGTCATAAACTTTTCTTGAAATTTCAAAAATATCGTAGACCTGCCTTGACGTTTGCAAAGACTTAAGGGAGGTTTTTGAAAATTTTAAAATCTCGGGAAAAGTTTCTGACAATTTTGAAATCTCAAAACAGATCGTTGTCTTTTTGTCAAATATTCTCAGAGAAGATTAATGTTAGAGAAGATTAATGTCTTTTACGTTAGATTATTTATATATAAGAAACACAAGCATTGAAAAGATACCGTTCTTTATTAGTTCATCAATGAACTTGTTGCAGAAATCAATGCCTTCTTGGTTTATTCCACCACTCACTGTTCCATCTGCAACAATTCAAGATACAATTTATGCGCATAACTAGTGTGCGATAATAATGGAAAAATTGTCATCTAGAAAAAAAATAAAAATTAAACAAACCTCAAAGTTTTATTGGATTTGAATAATATGTAATATAAAACTATATTAAAATTTGTCTAAATCCAAATTTAGCATAAAAAATCTATGCTCTTGAAGACATAGTTTTAAGTTTTGATTTTTAATTGGATTTGTGTAATTCTTGAATAAAAATATAATGAAAAATTATATTAAATTTTATATAAATTCAAACAAAACAAATGTAAACTCAATAAAGTTCGAAATCGATATATACTCGATCCCTAAGATGATCTAATTTTTTTTTTTTGGATGAAGGATAGATCGGAGTTTATTACATGAAAGAATCCTTGGCCAAGCAATGGAGAATATCGATAGGTGTCGACGCCCATCTTCTTCAAAAGTTGTACATCATCCTACAATTAATATATATATATATATATCCATTAAAAAGGAAAAAGAAAAAAAGAAAACCAAACAATGGAATTAGTATCTTTAATTAATCAATTCATGCTTTTTATTTCAACATGTGTGTGACTCACAACACATTTCTAAAATTTAGAACAAACTCATTTTCAATATTATTGAGTATTTCTCTCTTAATATATTTTAAATAATTTAACAAAAAATTATTTTAAATAAGATTTATGAATAGCAATATATATATATATATTAAGAGTAATCATATACATACTTTGTAGCGATTGTAAGAATCAACAGCAACATCCGTGTCACCCTTTCCATCTTGGATAAAGCTGTCCCAAGTGCTGGCTCCTCTCCCTCCTTCATCTCCAGCTCCTTTTGTCTGTACCAATATTTAGGATATGCGCTCTCAGTCCATTTCATTTCAGTATATTTAAACGCAGACCACAAGTCAAACAAGGCGAGAGAGAGAGAGAGAGAGAGAGAGTGAACCTGGAGGGCGGAAGTGGAGCAGCCAAACTTGAAATCGGGGGGGAAGTCTTTTCTGGTGACTAGGGTTTTGGGTTGGGGGATGACGGCGGGCTGAAGCGCCGGAGCGGCGGGAACTGCCCCTCCGTTGAGCAGCTTCTCCAGCACCGCCGGCGGCGCAATCTGGACGTGCCCTTTCAAACACCTTATGCAATACTTATTACTATTATTATCATACTTTGGGCGAATGATGTTCTTATAATACTTAACATTATTCATATTCCTGCAGCGATCAATCATCACACCCATTTTGAACGAAGAGAGAGTATTTCCTCCTCTCTCCAATGAACCCACTTGATGATGATGATGATGAATCGCCATTGATGGGCTTTTTGTGCTCAAACATGCAACTGCATTAACCACAGCCATTTCACAAAGAAGCAGAAGAAGAAGAAGAAGAAGAAGAAGAAGAAGAAGAAGAAATTGGATGTGGGGAGTGAGCGAGAGAGCAGAGCTATTTATAGAAGATCTTAATTTCCACTATTCATTAATTAATCTAAGCTAGTAGGACTCTGCTGTATCATGTTCTTCTTGACTTCTCATATATAATTAATAAAAGTATGCATGTAAATTAATTATAATTAAAATTTTATATCGCGATGACTGATTGCTGAGGGAGGTCAATCGATTGAATGAAGTCATTCTTTAAACAGCGACACTGTCTCTTGCAGCTCGTTGGCCGGCGTAAACGCACAAACATAAATCGTGTCTGCAGTCGGTGCATGCAAGAAAATTATTACAAGAAGATTTTACATGAAATCTTATAATGAACATATAATTAATTAATTTGTTAAAAATTTATTGATATTTTTTTATTTAATAATTTCAAGCAAATCATAAAGAAAATATTTAATAATTAATTCAATCGTAAATTATATAATTATATATATAAACTCAATAAAGAAAATGTATAGGGCCTAATTGTGGAAATAAGTTTTATTTTTTATTTTAGTTTTTTAAAATTATATAAAAAATTTATCCAATTTTTTTTTACAATATTTGTATAAAATAAATGAATAATAATGAATAGTTTTAATTTGATTTATTTGTGGAAATAATTTAATTTTTAATTTTTAGTTTTTCAACTCATTAAAAAAATACCATCTTATTTTTTAATTTTTTAAATTTATATAAAAAAAATTAGAAAATATCTTTTTAATACGTTGTAAATTTTTAATTTTTCATTTTCTGTTTGTAGGAATCTAAATTCAAATCCTAAAATTCGTAATTCTAAATATTATCTTATATAGATTTTAAAAAATTAAAAAATAAATTATATTTTGTGATTATATTAAAATCTAAAATAAAAAACAAAAAAATATTTTATATAATTAAACAAATTATTTATTTTTTCTTTATTTAATATAAGTATCAATAAATTAAAAAATAAATTAGAGTTTTTATAATTAGGGAAGGACGGGGCCGGCGGCCTGACTTTTGCCCACTAAAAAAAATTAATTAAAGGGGCCAATTTCACCACACCAAACACACCTTATCTTATAATTAATTATTATTATTATTATCCTTCCCATCCCCATTTTATAATATTAAATTTTGTTCATGATGAGAGTCAGTAGAGAGGGCCCACTGATGAAATCATCCCTGATCGCTAGCATTTAATATTCAGGCCATTGTAGGTCAGTCCATAGCTTTGCACAAAGGTGGAGAATTTTTAAGTAGAAAGCTTAGTAAGGATTGTCCCCCTTGCATATTATGTTTGGAGTCGTTCATTAATTAATTAATTAGATTTGATTTATTTGGAAGATAAATGATTATTTTTTTTAAATAATTTAAAAGGAAATAAATTTAGGAAGTTATTAGCAAAGGTAAACCTGATAAAATGGATAAATATTTATTAATCTGAATCAAATCTGACTCACTTAAAATGACTAATAACTAATTCTTATAATATATGAGTTAATTATGGTTTAAATTTTTTTATTCACTCCTAAACTGACTCATAACCAATCCTTTTATTGCTGACGTTACACTGTCATGTGGGAGAAAGCCACAGGCTTTGATTAAAGGGCATGGATCATTGACGTGATAGTGAGATATAGACAAGGGCTGGAGTAGGGGGATACGATGAAAGAGTTTGTTTAGTGGATTGTGGAAACCTTGAGTGTGACTCAAGGTGTGGACATAGGCAAGGGGCTGAACCACGTTAACATCGGTATTAAGCTTTTCCTCCCTTCTCTTTATTTTATATCTTGTGCATGATTTACTTTGTATTTATTGTGATATAATCGTTTGCATCTTACCAAAATTTTATATTTTGTAGAGAAAAATAAAAATACACAAAAGAATCTATTCACCCCCCTCTAGACTCGACTTTAGGGCTAACAAGGTGGCATATTAATGGAAGCTTACTGAGCTCTGATTTCATAAGAGAAGGGCGAAGGAAGAATATTAGGTAGAGACAACAAAGAGATTAAAGGGCTAGGTTTGCAGATTTAAAGATTCAGAAACAAGAGGAGGGAAAAAGCTAGTACCCTTTCTTATTCTGTTTGTTTGAAGTTTATGATCCAATTGTTCATGAATAAATTCGCTTACTTTTTATTAACATAAAATTACCTAAAATTATTTGTCACGAAGGAAAACAATTACTAAAATGTTAATTTTAACGAGCACTGATTTGTTACTAAAATGTTAATAATGGCAAATTTGTTTTATTACTATTCACCGAAAGACCATTATTAATATATTAGAGTCATGCTTAGCCCGGAAAAAATACTATTACTAATTTATACTTAGAAAGAATCACAAAATACTAGCAAGAGACTTTGTGTCCTCCTTTACATACTACTTAATACATAAGACATACACTTTATATGATTAAAATTTTGACACGTATTATATCTAACACTAATGAATGAAATTAATGATGTGCGTCATTTTAAATATGTTTGTTTTTAAAATTTATTTTGAGCTCAAATATTAAATACCTAAGTACTATACACTTTAGTGCACTTTGGGACCTTACTTTTCCTTTTCAACTTAGCTGTCAAATTATTTAAATATAATTGTCTTGTCATTGTGACATTCTTTTTCACATATTCCCTTAATTTGTTCTTAAGCTAAATGTCAAACATGTGTGAAAATCCATTTGGATTTTTATATATGGGTTGTTAGCTGCCTGAAAAGAAAAGGCAAGGCCAGGACAACAAAATTTAGTCCTCCCCTTCCAGGAAAAATTATTAAGTAATCTAAATTTAACACATCATACTTATTTTATTTCAATAGACGATGTTAATTCATATATTATATCAATAAATAAATTATAATTAGCTTTCATTTTAATACAAATCAAAAGGATTCATTAGTCATTATTATTTTATTGAATTAATTTATAGATGATGCAGTAGATCTAGTCTATCTAATAATTTTTCTTCCTTTTGCTTATAAAAAATTCCTCATCTCACTTGTCACATATTTGGTCTAACTTTTGTGAAACATTCTTCATTTTGACTCTTCGGATTTAGGAGTGGCAAAACATTAGTGACGGCTCTCAAATCCGTCACTAATAATAGGTTAATAGTGACGAATTTAGAAATTCGTCACTAATATTCTGAACTAAAATTTTTTATTTTTTATTTTAAAAAAGAAAGTATTAGTGATGGTTCCCAAATCCGTCACTAATAATGGGTCAATAGTGACGAATTTACATATTCGTCATTAATACTTTGAAGTAATTTTTTTTTAAATAATAGTAATGACGGTTATTTAATCGTCACTAATGTTAATCTTTTAATTACAGATTTAATTCGTCACTAATACCACAGAAATCGTCGCTAATATTTTACTGGGATAATTTCTACATGAAAAATTTTTTTCACGCAATATTTTTCGGTTTTCAGTGACGAAACTATTAGTGACTTATTAAATTTCGTCACTAATAGTGCCGTATTAGTTACGGTTACTTAAACCGTCACTAATATCCTACTATTAGTGTCAAATTTGAATCCTTCACTAATAATTTCGTTACTAAAAAGTAGTTTTTTTATAATGTAAATAGTCATATGCTTTCGATTGGTTAGCTAGTTAAGTATTTTAATTAATTCCATAATAACCCTTGACAAGATGTGAAATATTTGGTCGCAGCTAAGATTGTAGCCCATCTTTTGAGAGAGAGAGAGAGAGAGTTGGAGCAACATGTTGATTAAGGACTAGAAAAGAGACTAGAAAAGATTGAAAAGGTTTGAGGCTCTCCAACAACTCTCCATGTCCAACTAGTTTAAATGACAATCTTTTCCAACACAATAATTATAAGAACCACATGAACACAATTCTCTTCAAAAAATTATAACAAAAAAACCCACTTGACTATTCATAAAATGGTACTAGATTTATGTGAATTCAACAAATTCTATAGCATAAAATGTGCTTTGAGGATCACTTTATTTGCCAAGAACAAAAGAGACAGAAAATGCTACTCACTAATCACTTATTAATCTTTTTTTTCCCTAAATAATGCATAGGATTGAATAGGGTAAGGTGACCATTTTCTTATTCATAAAATTTTGTAGCACAACATCAACTAAATTAGTGCTCCTCATGCGACGTCACTTGGGTGAACCGCCCAAGAATGAGTTGAGCCACTTCGCAGACTTCTTAGGGATCCGGTTCAAATTGTTGAGATAATCCGTATAGTTAAGCCCGAACCGGACCGTGTAACCCGAACCCATTTCCATGCAGTCCATTAGAGCCCACATGAAGTACCCTTCAACGTCTGCGCCTTTCCTGCACCAAAAAAAAATTACCCCAAATAATGCCTTCAGCCCATCTCATCCATGCCCATAAGTAAATTCAAAATGTCTACTTGAGACTCGTTTGGTACATAAAATGAAGTGCAAATTGAAGGAATGAGATTAAATTTATCATTTAATTTTTGTTATAATCTTTATTCAAATTTTCATTTTCCAAACCAAATTATAAGAGCAACACCTACTTTCTGGCTTCTGAAACTGCATATAGATGGCTGAGAATGTGCTGAATTTTGGCATTGTCCTGCAGGGCTGTCTCAACCGGGATCGCGTCATCTCTTTTCTCCGGATAGCCTATTGGAAATGGGTTTTAGAATAGAGAATTTAATCATCAACTTGAAAAATACAAATGAAAGAAAGATATTAAGAAATCGTTTTATTGCTTTTCTCTAAATTATCGAAATGGATTTCAGAATGAAGAAGCAATATGATCGTTGAAGGATTCTTCCTTGACATGTGGCAAAGTTTTGAACCAAACCTAGCTACATAGTTTTATCCCTAGAAGATATTAAGAGATAGACAAAATTAAAGAAGTAACACTCACCATTTTCAGTGACGTACATTTTGGGATTGTTGTACTCTTTGTTTATATATATTAGAGCATCCCTTAGCCCTTGTGGGTACACATAAATGGCATCGCTCCCAGGTGCCTGAAAGAGATCGAATAACAAAATGCAAATGATCATTAAATTACACACACATTATACAAACGATTCAACTATGAATTGATCAACTTCCTTGAAAATCTTGAGCATGATAATCCGATCACAGGTGCTTATTAAGAACAAATTTAGGAGTGTTAATCTCTCCAAGTTAAACATGATCTTACCAGTTGACCAATGGGCTTTCCATTTCTGTCCACTGCCAGACACAATAGACACAGTAAGAAGTGGATTAGCAATCCATAAAACCTTGAACACTAAGGTTGTGTTTGGTTTGGTGATAGATTGGACAAAGTGGAAGCAAAATGGAATGAAAAAGTGATAAACAAAAATGTATAGTACCTTTGAACTCAACACGTTGGAATTGGTCTTGGCTGTTGTATTCATCATCTGGGTTTAATGGGAGGGAGACTGCATATCTAGAAGTGTAGTAATTGATCCCTATGAAATCAAAAGACCCTTTTACCAAATTCTTCTCCTCCTCTATAAAAGTTGGCAGCCCATCTCTCACCAGAGCTTTCATTATAAATGGGTAGTCTCCAAACACCATGGGCTCCATAAACCTATATTTTGAAAAGAAAAAAAATAAACAATAATTAATCTTAATTTACTGCATATTTTGTCTCTTGAAATGGAATGAACTTAAATTTATCATTTGATTTTTTCATGTTTTCTTTTCAAACTTTCATTTTATTTCTTTCTTATTCCCGTTTCATTCGTAAATCAAACATGACCCAGATCAACATAATATTAAAAGAAACTAAGGTTACCTTTGATGAGTAAGTTATATTAGTATTACAGGAAAATTTTAATTCATTAATTAAATTTACTAACCATCCAACCAAGAAATCAAAAGCTCTTTCAGATGCCTCTCTGTCAAGTCGGTTGTGTACATGTGGCTCAAACCATTGAGTCACCAACGATATCCCAATCTCTCCACGTTGATTGGCCTATAAAAACACATATAAGGAAAATAGTAAATTAAACTAATGTTTTTCAATAAATAAATAAATATATAAAAATTATATACTATGGTATAGAAAAGCAATTTAAATAAATTGTAATTTTGATAAAGTTGATTTCCAATTCCTTCTATAGTTATCTTTCACTTATCGTGTATTACTTTTATGAAAAATACTTACACCCTTATAAAAAATGGAGTAGAAACCGAATCCGTAAACATTAATCGAACCCAAAAACCCTAGCGATTAATTGAATTTGTGAGTTGCATATTTATGTTACCTGATAAGTTTGTTTGTAGAGCTTAGCAGCAGCAGCATGTGCCAATAGGATGTGGTGGGTAGCAAGGAAAGGGTCAGTTGCAGGATTTGCATTAGGGTTAGAGGGCATTCCAACTTTATAGCCATACTGCCCAAACACTTGAGGCTCATTGATGGTTGTCCAGTCCTTCACTCGGTCCCCAAAGGTTTTGAAACAGAGGTCTGCATAGGCCTTGAAGTCATCCCTGACAGTTAAATCAAAATAAAATTTAATTAGGTAATTTAAAACCCAAACAAGGAACAAGGAAATTTAATGGGCAATTATATTTTTATAATATATATATATATATATATATATATATATATATATATATATATATATATATATATGAGAATGAACAAGATAGATGCATTACACAATCTCACTACTCAAGAAGCCTCGGTACTTGTTTTGCAATGCTTGCGGTAAGTCAAAGTGGAAGAGTGTCACAAATGGGGTTATACCTGTATTCAATTAGGCTAAAGAGAATGAAAAATTGACAAAGAAGATAAAAGAGAAAAGATCGGAGAATGGAACTTTTTAACATTAAGGCTCTGTTTAGATACGAACTTGTAAAAAATAAATAAATAAATAAGAATCGGAGATTTTTATTGTATTTATGTGTATTTGAAAATGCTATTCAAATATAATTGATAATTAAGGAAAAAGAGGTTACTAACATGTAAATAAAAAAGTCGTTTATAATTTGCTAAACATTTTATGTCATTTCTCATTTTTCTCGATAACCAAATGAGAAAAGGCTAATACTTTCATATTTTCTTTAATTACCTTTCATTCATATTCTTCAAGTTTTAAACAGAGCAAAAATGGTAACTAGTTTCTTACCATTTTTCAGTAGTTCATCAATAAAATTGTTGTAAAAATCAATGCCTTGTTGGTTTACTCCGCCACTCACAGTTCCATCTGCAACGATTCAAATATGTAATATTTAATAATCATAACAATACCTACCAAGGATTGAAGATTTATATATAGTATAGATAGATAATAATAAGAACACCGATGACAACAACAACAACAACAACAATAATTGACAAAGGGTAGATTTGAATTCACTACCAGGGAGAATCCTTGGCCAAGCGATGGAGAGCCTATAAGTGTCAACCCCCATCTTCTTCAAAATTTGTACATCATCCTTTAATATAACGATTAAATAACAATTAGCATAAGGGAGAAAACAAAATAATGTCTTCTATGAGATATTCCAATGGATTTGAAAGTGTTTGCAAGCATAAATTTCAAGGCTTGAATTTGAATTTGTATGGATTTAGAAGATAATCAATTTTTTTCCATAATGGTGCAAAACAATAGTATCATCAGAGTAGATACACGAATCGCTTTAAATATAAGAAGCCCGACAGACGGATTGGTCCGAGTTGAGAGGAGAAAAAAAAAAGATTGAACTTAAAATCTTTTATGGTGATAACTATTTTCCTGGAGAAATAGATAAGATATCCCAACAGTATAGTGGCATCTTGATACCATCAGGAATGGGAAAATTTTGTACTATATTTAATTCAAATTCATACAAATTCAAATTCCCGATCCCCATTCTATTGCTCCCACATTAATGCAATATTAAAAGCTTAAGTTTTATTCAATCAAATTAACTTAGATTTAAAAGTAAAACTTGTAATTTATAACTTCAAACATAACCTTAATGCATGAAATTAATCACCAACAAAAATAATTAATCGTACCTAAGTTCTGCACACTAAAATACCAAAAAAGAATTCAATTTTCATGATTATATATCATAATTAATAATGTTGGCAAAAAACTTTTTCCCAAAAAAAAAAGGAATCAATTATTCTTGAGAAGTGCATTATTGAATTAGAAGGATCACGTGCATGTCAAAGTGAAGAATAATTTGAGTACGCATAAAGCATAATATTTATGCATGCATGATTATCCAAAATCTTGGGACAATTAATTAATTAATCAATCAATCAATCAAGGAAGGAGCTACGTACTTTGTAGCGATGGTAGGAATCAACAGCAATATCTCTATCTCCCGTCCCATCCTGGACAAAGCTATCCCAGGTGCTAGCTCCTCTCCCTCCTTCATCTCCTGCTCCCTCTGTCTGCACCAATTCACATGTATATATATATATATATATATATATATATACACAAATTAATACATACCAAACTAAATGTTTTTTCTATATGGATTCAACTAGCTACACTTCCCAAATTTCGTATTTTGAAAGATAATATTGAACTAGAATTAATGTATATTTTATGATGTTTAAAAATACTCGAACATTATGTCTTTCGGTCAAGAATATAGAGGTATATAATTGATTTGAAAAGAGAATTATGAAAAGTGGGTCTCAAGATTCAAAGTCGATCGAGACTTGAAGAAAATTTTGAGTTATTATCAGGTCGGATCTTAGTCACTTTTCATATATAGGTAGGGATATTTTGAAAATAGTCCAAAAACACAACATCAGAATATTAATTATAATCAATTTTTGGACTGATAAAAGGATCATTCCATTATTATGTCTTCTTATCATGAATATAAGGATACATGTATAATTTGGGAAGTGAATTATGAAAGATGGATCTCAAAATTTGGAGTCATATGTCTTGATATTTTGAGAGTAGACCAAAAACACGATATCGGAATATGAGAATCAATGTTTGGATATATGGTCCACTCCAATATTACGTCTTCTAGCAAAGAATATAGAGATACATAGGATCTGTATGGATCAAAGATGTTACGAGGGAAAAGAAAAAAAATGAAAAAAAAAAAAAAAACTCATGTTCTCTTATATTTTCCTTCTCTGTTAGATATTAATAAAAATGAAAATTTGTTTTTATATAATTAAAAATTAAGAAAAAATAAATATTAATGATGTGTAAAATCAAATTTTTATTTATAAATTTGACATATTTTTCATTGTCTTTCTTATTTTTCTTCATAACTAAACATGAAAATAATGATTCCTTGATATTTTTTCTTTCCTTTTTCTAATATTTTCTTGCAAATGGTTCATAATAAATTAGGGAAGGGAATTATGAAAAATTGATCTCTGAATTCTAAGTCGATGAAGAGTTAAAAGTTGACTTATATATTAGTACTGGGATCTCCGTCACCTTTCCTACACATGGCGTCTCTTAACCCTAAATTCAAAAATGAAGTACAATGAAATTGCTTTTTGAATTGAATTCCAAGTACTGCCTAACAAATCATAAAACCCACTAGTCATACAATATTATCCAAATGAGAGAGAGAGAGAGAGATGGACAATAATTACCTGGAGGGCAGAGGTGGAGCAGCCAAATTTGAAATCAGGGGGGAAGTCTTTTCTGGTGACGGTTTTGGATTTGGGGATGGGGGTGAAGGAGGGTTGATCGCCTGTAGGTACACCGCCGTTGAGCAGCCTCTCCAGCACCGCCGGCGGTGGAACCATATGTCCTTTCAAACACCGGATACTACTATACCCCTTATTACTATAATCCTTAACGTTAACATTCCTCCTCCCTCCACTTATATAATTATAATTAACGTTAATGATGTTCCTGCTGCGGCCAATAAGAGATGACGATGACAGAGTTCTACTTTCTCCTCTCTCCGACGACGAACCCATCACCATCGATGCGCTTTTGCTACTTAACATCACAGCCATTTATATTTATGTTCACGTACGTGCAACAAAAGCAGCAGCAGCAGCAGAAGAAGAAGAAGAAGAAGAAGAAGAAGGTTGCTAGGATATGTCTGGGCGTTGGGAAGAACAAGTATTTATAGAGATGTTCTAGTGATGGGACTCCTTTGTCTTCTTCTTCTTCTTCTTCTTCTTCTTCTACCTCTCTCTCTCTCTCTCTCTCCAAGGGCATGTTTGAAGTTTGATTTTATCATAAAATAGTTGGGGAATGAAGGAGCATTTCGATTTCTAACCTTCCCCACGAGAAGCTGCATGTGAACAGTTTGTTGACCATTTTTTTTAATTATTATATATTTAATTTGACATGTGGTTAATTGAATATATGTGAGTATATGCAAGAGAGTCGTTCATCTAGGTCATCAAGAAATTATAATTAAATTTAAGTACCATATAATTAATTAAGTCAATTTCATTCTTCAACTACGTGCAAGTTACAAACCAGCGTCGATGCATATTTATTTATATTTAATTATGGGATAAATTCTAAATTCTTGAAATTTTAAAATATGAAAGTGCCACTCAAGAATTTTTGATACCTATCCAAAAAAAAATATTGATAAGATTATAATATTTTTATTGATAATGTTAAATAAATTATAATTAACTTTCATTTTAAAACTAATCAAAAGGATTCATTAGTCATTATTTTATTGAATTAATTTATAGATGATGCAATAGATCTAGTCTATCTAATAATTTTTCTTCCTTTTGCTTATAAAAAATTCCTCATCTCACTTGTCACGTATTTGGTCTAACTTTCGGGAAACATTCTTCATTTCGACTCTTCGGATTTAGGAGTGGCAAAACAAGTCGAAACCCGACAGGTGACCCATGACCTGCCCGTTTAAACCGGGTTTGGATCAATGTAAGTTGACCCATTTATAAACAGGTGAACCCAGACTTAAATTTTCTTAGTACTGGTTGATGGTTTCTTACTGTCGCTTCACACAATCCCACAACATAAAATCAATTGAATTCATGAATCAATTATCTAGACTCAACTTCGATGTATATCAATGATCACGAGTCAAACACTTCACATAATGTGAAGGGCCATGCGACACTAGTTAAAGTACCCCTAACTAGTCAATCAAAAGCAAAGCTTTACATATTTTTGGTGGACTAGTCAAGAGTGTTTTAACTAGCATCGTACGTACCTTCACAAGGTGTGAAGTGTTTGATCTATAACACATTTATATTGGCATGAAAGATTTTGAGAGGCCAAACCTTGTTTTAATGTTATTATATAATTGTATTAGGTAATTTGAAGTGCATGTTAGACTCAACAAAAGGTTTGTAGTCCAAAAGTTTGAAATAAGTAATATTTTTGGGTCAAGGTCATTGTTTATATTTAAAATTAAGCAATCTTATGTGGATAAATTTTACATAGAGAAAACCTGAAGGGAAAATTACAGATCAAATGGAAAAGACAGTTCATTCTGAGTATATATTGTGGAGATCTTAATATGTAGGTGTGGACTATGTTTTAATACTTAATCAAATTTAACTTGAGACTATTAACTTTTTAAATATTTTAATAATATTTTTTTTTTCAAGAAAATAAAGAGACAATTGTTGCCCCCTTCTCCCTTTTAGAAGTAGGCCTCTACTTAATTTTGTTCATTTTACACGATATTAAATAAAATGAAGTAAAAACAATTTCTTTTTCTTATATCCTATAAATTATTCTAACTTATTTTGCCTTGGAGAAAAGAGAAGATAATTTTTTTACTGTAAAAAGTAAAAACAAGATAAATATTAAATTTCGGTCCCAACTAACATTCAATACAGTTGCTAGAGTTTTGACATTGGATCTAAGGAAACCTAACTTCGACTATTTTTATATTAATATGGATCTAGCTAATTGGGTCGATAAACCGTTAATGGATTTACCATGGTTTTTTGAAACTCGTGACTGATTTAGAAAATCACAAAAGTCCGTCA
Source organism: Malania oleifera (assembly GCF_029873635.1). NCBI lineage: Eukaryota > Viridiplantae > Streptophyta > Magnoliopsida > Santalales > Ximeniaceae > Malania > Malania oleifera. The sequence goes on from NC_080427.1 coordinate 48,470,124, forward strand.
ATATATTTCTGCCGCCAAGCTTCCAGACCAAAACTCATCTTAACCTACGCACTCATATCCCTATCTTATCTCAACCTATACTCTGGTAATTATCAATCCTTAAAGTATGCAGAACCTGGCAAACCTAGGCTCTGACTACCTGTAATGACCCCGACCCGCCACGTGGGTCGGAGTGCTACTTTAGTGTCTTCTGTGTACCTAATACCTTGTTCATCATATATAAAACACATATATGCAGCAGAAATAAAATACAAAATCCTAAAATTACATTATCAGAGTTTTAACTATCTTTATACACAAATATATATCCATTTTCACATAATTACATTCCATAAAACTAAACAAAAATAAAATCTCTATTGACACACTACCTACATAAAATTTACACCACTAGCCCGGCTCCTCTAGCTTGTTAGACCCGATCTCTAGGATTTCCTAAAAAGACAGTTTGTAAAGTAGGGATAAGGCACAACTCAGTAAGGGAGAGACTAAGTTAATGTCAGTGTGTGGCCAGCATGCATTTAGTGTACAGAAAATAACTAGTTCACTAAGTAGATGAACACATTTATGAAAACATTCTTATTTTACACTCACACACATAATTAGTTGAGGATAGGAAAGATTACCTGCCCATACAAGTAGCTTTCCTCTGCTCTAATACCATTACTGCTACTAGGACACTCGCCTTTCTCAGCAAGTCCTGAAAATTATCTTATTAATTATTCGTATTCACATAAATTAACATATATGCATATAAGACACTCCTTGTGACAAAGACGCCATTTACTTCCCCCATGACATGGGTTGTGTGGCCGGAAGGTTGGACTATTATCCTGGGGGATCCACGCAGACAATAGTCATCTGTACTCTAAGCTAACATATTCCGTGGGTCTATGCAGCTCCAACTGTTGGTCCGATTGCCCTCACCTAAGGGGGGTGCATTCACCTCATGTAGGCAAATCGGATAAGGCCACCTTATACCTCTCAGCATAGGTGTGGGAGCACACAACGACATAACAAATTATTAGCAATAGTACCGTGCTCACAACACTGGTCCCTAGGGTTCTTAAAGCATATCATGTAATTTAGATAATAGAAAATACCATTTAAAACATCAATTCACATATATTTCCTGTTATTCCAAAAACCTGGCCCCCGGCCACAAAATACAACCCAGTGTATAGCCGTTAATTAAAACTCAGTCCTTGGTCGTCATACCAAATTCCTTCATTATTCACAAGCAGTTCCAGCATTTTTCGCAACAATTCTAGTATTTCACAAACAGTTCCAATATTTCGCAAACAATCTCAAATCCAGTTAAACAATAAATCATGCCAAATAATCATCGGTCACATGATTTTAACATTTAAACATAACCATATAAACAACCAAGCTTTCCACCGTTTGTTTCTATTCAAAATATCATACCATATATCCTAAGTCTGTAAAATTTATTTTGAACGGTTGGTTTTCGAAATAACCTTCAAATTCCTAAATAAATAAATTCTTTTCGTCGACGACAACCCTGTGTTCGTTGATGAGTTCTTCATAACATTCGTCGACAATGCCCTGTGTTCGTCGACGAGTTATGGTTCTGAATTTCGATGCCTCTTGGTTTCTTTTGGTCGACGAGAACCCTGTGTTCGTCGACGAAGGTATGTGTTACACTTGTCGACGAAGCACTATGTTCATCGACGAGTCCCTTCTTCTTTAAAATTTTTCTTTTAAGTTCTAAGAAGGTCCTTGTCCATTTGGGGGTTTCTTTACACACTTTTAAATAACTTTACTTGTTTTTGTTGTGTGTGTGTGATATGCCCATTTCTTGCTCTTAGTTTTGAGTTTACTCTATATGCAAGAGATTTTCAAAATAGTCTCTCTCTCATTCTCACACTCATCCTTTAGATCACTTTGTTTAGCGTCCATGAATGCTTTGAGAGACTATGCTTTTGGTCTTGGCACGAGTTGCTTCGACTGATTTGAGACTTGTTGTTTTTGGTGCCATTCTGTATAGCTGAACATGACTTAGAGACAAAGGTTAGTAGCCTTGAAGAACTGCTAATGGGTTGTTGTCTTCAAAACATAGTAGGAATGAAAGACCTTTAACCACTCGATCTAACACTCATCCTAATACATGGTGGATTGACTCGGGTACTACAATTCACGTTGTTAATGTCATGCAGGGCTTTCTCAGCCTAAGGAAACCAACGGGAAGTGAACAAGGTATCTATTCTGGAAATGGGTTGCGTTTGCACGTTGAGGCAGTGGGGACTTTTAGGCTTGTTTTAGAAAATAAATTTCAACTAGATCTTGAAAACACTTTTTATGTACCTTCTTTTTTGAGAAATTTAATTTCAATTTCTAGACTAGCACATTTGAAGTTTCAATTTCATTTTGTAAACTTTACAATTTATTTATCTAAAAATTCAGTTGCCATAGGCACTGTAAGTTTAATAAATGGTTTGTACAAATTAAATCTAGATCCAGTCTATGAGCAAAGTCTCCTAACAATGCATGATAATGTTGGTACTAAACGTACCATTATTGATGAATCCTCCTCTACATTATGGCATCAAAGATAAGGTCATATCTCCATTGAAAGAATGAAGAGATTAGTTAATGATGGAGTCCTCAAAACTCTAGATTTTTCTAATTTCAACACTTGTGTGGGTTGCATAAAGGGTAAGCAAACCAATAAGACAAGTAAAGGTACCAAATGGAGTAATGAAATACTTGGGATGATACACACTGATATCTGTGGTCCATTCAGTACCCCTTGTCTAAATTGTCAAAGAAACTTTATCTCATTTATTGATGACTATACTCGGTATATGTATCTCTACCTTCTATTTAAAAAAGCTGAAGCACTAGATGCATTCAGGACATTTATGAAAGAAGTAGAGAAACAATTAGACAAAAGTATTAAGATCGTAAGATCAGATAGGGGTGGTGAATATTATGGAAGATACATAGAATCAGGACAAAGACAGGGTCCATTTGCAGAATTTCTTAAGGATGAGGGTATTGTTGCACAATATACTATGCCGGGATCACCTTACCAAAATGGTGTTACAGAAAGGCAGAATCGTGCCCTTATGGATATGGTTTGGAGTATGTTAAGCAACAATGATCTTCCCTTATATTTGTGGAGTGAGGTTTTAAAAATTGCAATGTATATCTTAAACAGAGTTCCATCTAAGGTGGTTCCCAAAACGCCATTTGAGTTATGGAAAGGATGGAAACCAAGTGTAAGACACTTACACATATGGGGTTGTTCAGTTGAGGTTAGAATCTATGATCTACAATTAAAGAAATTAGACCCTAGAACAATCAGTGGATACTTCATTGGTTATGTAGAAAATTCTACGAGTTAGAAATTTTACTGCCACTTACGCGCACCTAGAATTGTTGAAGCTAGGAATACAAAATTTCTTGAGGATATTGACATTAGTGGGAGCATTGTTTCTTGAAAGATAGAGTAGAAAGAAACAAAGAATAAAGAAAATGAATCTGTGAATAAGGGCAAAATGATTATCTTTCAAGAAAATCAATATGATGTCTTGGAATAACAATCAAATCAAGAAATACCACCTCCACCTCAAGAGAAACAAGTCAACATAGAGGCTAAAGTACAACACCCACTTGATATGGGTGACACTCAAACTCAAGTTTTAAGGAGGTCTTCAAGGGTAAGAAGATCTGCTATTCCTAACAACTATCATGTATACTTGATAGAGTCTGACTTTGATGTTGGACTTAAAGATGATTCCATCTCGTTTTCACAAGCCACGAATGGGTAAATTCAAGTGTTTGGTATGATGCCATGAAGGAAGAAATGGATTCTATGGCTAAAAACCAAGTCTGGAATATCATTGAGTTACCTAAGGGAGTCAAAGTTGTAAGCTGCAAATGGGTCTACTAGACTAAAAAAGACTCAAATGGTAACATTGAGAGATATAAGGCCAGATTGGTAGTTAAGGGATTCACTCAAGTAGAAAGCATTGATTACCATAACACTTTTTCTCCATTTTCTAAGGAAGACTCATTTAGAATAATCATGACTTTTGTAGCTCATTTTGATTTAGAGCTATCTCAGATGGATGTGAAAACAACATTTTTAAATGGGGATCTTGAAGAAGATGTATACATGAAAGAACTTGAAGGATTTTGTTTTGATCAAGACAATAATTTGGTTTACAAATGAAAGAAGTCAATATATGGACTAAAGCAAGCCTCTCGACAATGGCATCTAAAGTTTCATGATGTTATTACTTCATTTGGTTTTACGGAGAACATTGTGGATAATTGCATATACCTCAAGATTAGTGGGAGTAAAATTATTTTCTTAGTCCTATATGTGGATGACATCCTACTTGCAACCAATGATTTGATATTGCTATATGACACGAAACAATTTCTCTCTAAGAATTTTGAAATGAAGGATTTGGGTGAAGCCTCTTATGTCATTGGCATAGAAATTCACAGAGATAGGTCTCAAAGGACATTAGGACCATCTCATAAGACCTACATTGAAAAGGTTCTTGAGAAATTTAGGATGAATGAATGTAAGTTGAATGTAGCACCCATTTTGAAGGGTGACACATTTAGCTTAAGTCAGTGTCCAAAAAATATTTTGGAAAAGGAAGAAATGGAAAACATTCCTTATGTGTTTGCAGTTTACAGTTTGATGTATGCACAATTCTGTATAAGACCAGACATAGCATTTGCAGTAGGAATGCTTGGAATATAACAAAGAAATCTTGGAATGGATCATTGGAAAGCTGCCAAAAAGATTACGAGATATTTACAAGGAATCAATGTAACGTCCCTCAATAAAATGCAACATAATAAATAAATGGTCAACACAAACCTGTGGGTAACAGGGACACCTGTCATACACAGCGGAAAACTTAGCAGCAGTAAACATAAAAAAATTCATACATCCATCCATAAAACATAATACCAGAGCTTTTATAACATCAATATACTGTTCATATGTACAATTTCCAAAAATTCAAAATAACACTAGGACTTTGCAACAAAAATCTCCTAGTCCTAGCTCAAGGCTTACCCTTGTAGTAGGGAAGCACCAATCACTCAATGGCGGCCCTGACCCGCTGGTGAGACACTTCTCAATAAGGGAAAGTAAACTAAATACAGTTGTATGGCAACATGAATATTTAAAGTGCTTATACATATACAGTACATTTCATAACTCTGGAAATAATCATAATATCATACTGGATAATCATGTATTTTCATATTCGTTAATAAATCATAACATACATAAACATCTGTTATAACTCGTAATACTAAAAAGATACCCAAGATGAATAGCTAGCTAATGTCATGTATTACCCCCCATGACGGGTTGTGCAGCCCGAAGGTGGGACCCGACAATGGCTGGCCGACCATTACCGAATCAAATATGTCTAAGTACGATGGGCTCGCCACACCCTGGTCCGGACTGCCAGGTGAACGTCCACACTCTACTGAAAGCCACATCGACTATCCATCTCCCATCCCCTCGTGGAATGGTTAGCGCTAATTGATTACGCTCAAAATATACTAGCTTGAAGTATAGATTGAGGTGTCGATCCCACAAGGAAGTGTTTACAACAAAATAAGTTGAAGAGAATCAAGTATTAATGATAACAAGGCGTTGAGAATCCCTTCTATGCTTCGTAAATCTATTTCCTATTTTGATTCAATTTTATAACTCAACTGAAAGTTTCACGTCCCAAACCTTTAATCGAAAAGTATTTCTTTGAAGAACAAATGATCAGAAAATGTATTTAATATGCATAAAACTCTTTTTTTCCTTGAGAACAAAAAGATGTTATCTTAGAGGTTATCCAAAATCGACAATATATCTACTGAGAATATTGCAGTAAAAGATCAACCCATAAAATAAAACTATGATTAAAAAGAAATCGCATAAAGAAAGCATGACTAAATTTATACGAACTTGAAAATCATAGTCTTTGGTTTAATTGAAACTAAAAATGATAAAGAGCTTCATGCATAAAAAAAAAAAAGATTACATTTATTAAACTTCAATTTGAATCAAAACAGAGAAGTAGAAATACTACACATAGAAGTTCATCTCTAGCCTTGTTAAGAACTCTAGCCTAACTTACAATTCATCTCACAAACTTGAGAGAGAAGTTCTTCAACAATTTTTGGGAGAATAATGGTCAGAATTTCGTGTAGGTGGAGCATTATATTAAGGTGGAGGATAAGATCATTGTGATGGTGCCTTAGGTTTCCAATTGTTGTGGTTGGATGGTACAGACTGATTGGATTCATACTTCCAACTAAAATTGGGATGGTTTCTCCAGCCAGGGTTGTAAGTGTTGGAATATGGAGAGTATGACTTTTGAAACATTCCAAGTGCATTACATTGTTCTTCATACATACCTCGCATCTCTCCATAGGTGGGACATTCCTGAGCTGGGTGGTCCACTTCTCCACAGACAAAGCAAGTGACTTGAGATTCCACTCTAGCGACTGTTTGGATGGGCCGACTATCTCTACTTTCCAAGGCTTCAAGTTTCTTTGTGACAAGATTCAATTGGGCCTTGAGGTGATCTTCTTCTCGTAGATGGTAGACACCACTAGGTTTTGACCTATTGGTGTTATCAGTAGCACTGGGTCCAGTCTAGGTGTGAGCTTTCTCGGCTAGGTCATTCAAGAATTGAATTGCTTCATCAGGATCTTTTTGGAGAAACTCTCAATTGCACATCATCTCCACGAATTGGCGCTCCCTAATTGTGAGTCCTTCATAAAAATAGCTAACTAGGCGCCAATTCTCATACCCATGGTGTGGGCACAAATTTAACAATTCTTTAAACCTTTCCCATGCTTGGTATAGGGTTTCACTATCTTTTTGGGCAAAGGTTGAGATCTGTCTTTTCAAATTATTGGTCTTATGGTGCGGGAAATATTTATTAAAGAAAGCTTCAGTCATTTCCGCCCATGTACCTATGGATCTCAGTCTCAGAGAGTATAACCAACTCTTTGCTCTATCTTTTAGAGAGAATGAGAAAAATTTTAGTCTAATAGAATCTATGGCATTGGGTTGACTATAAAAAGTGGCCACTACCTCCTCAATTCCCTAACATGTACATATGGATTTTCACTTTCTAATCCATGAAAGGTGGGTAGGAGTTGGATCATGCCCAGTTTGAAATCAAGTTGTGGAGTGTTTGTGGGAAACATAATACATGATGGAGTGATTGTACGGGTTGGATGCAAGTAGTCCTTCAAGGACCGTGCAGGATTAGGCTCAAGTTGATTCATGGTAGTGAATAGGGGGTGAGCAAACGGTTGGTTCGGTCAAATTCGGGTAATTAACCGAATTAACCGAAAAATACAGTTAAATAAAAGCATTAACCGAACTGACCGAATTGGTCGTGGAAACCGAACCGGAACTGACTGAATTACTCGAATGGGTAATTCGGTTAACCGATTTTAACCGATTTTATTTAAAATTGATAATTATACAAAAAAATTAAAAAACCAAATCCAGCTTAATTAAATACATTATTTATTAATTTTATTAATAAAAATGATATTTTACCATAGAGCAAAGAACCCAAAACAAGAAAAACGGCGATAAAATATAATAATAATAATAATAATAATAATAATAATAATAATAATAATAATGACGAGTATAATCTGGGAGGAGATAGTGATTAAGGATTTAATATCCTTGAATCTATCAAAAGAAATGGTCCATGATCGCAAAAATTTGCGGAAAAGGATTTATATATATATATATATATATATATATATATATATATATATATATATATATATATATATTTCAAGAGGCTGACAATTGCAAATGAAGCCTTAGAAATTTCTTTCAAGAGGCTGGCAATTTTTTGGCTGGATTATATAGAGTTCAAAAGATACACTGAAAACTATATCCACCAATTGATTGAAGAGAGAAAAGGGTATAGAATATAATGTCACTCTTTGGAAGATGATCTAATTCCTAGTCTGTAAAACTTGCATGTTTGCAGAGCTTTATTGTGGACTGCTCCTAGGATTGTCCATTTGACCAGATCAAGGCAATCTTATGCACTTTTCTTTTAATAAAAATTATTAACTGTTTGACTAGTGGGGTATGATGCCAAATTTCACGCTCCCAATGGAAGCCCTGGCACATAACCTCTTCACTCCTTCAAGACATCTCTGGCACTTACTACTACTACTACTACTTCTACTGCTACTATTATTATTGATACTGGCTTTTATCATCTGCCCATGTATTGAAACTTGGATTTTTCACCATTTGTGCAAATTCCTCTTTGTACCATAATGGTTGTTTGGTTTACTGGTAAAATCTCTTCTTTTGCAGCTCCTGCATCTCTACCTCTTTTAAATGACCAAAGGTGATAACCAGGTATGGCTAGATGAAGCTTCAAAGGACCTGGGAAAGTAAAAATACGCTCTTCACGGAACTGGTGAAATAGTGATATGAATAATGGAAACAAATAATTTGTATTTTGCACAAGTTTAGTTTCTACTAAAGGCAAATTAAGCAAGACAATCCCAGAATTCAATAGAAAAAAAAAAAAGTGGGGTGGAGTGAATTGGGGGTAGGGTTACCCACCGTCAGCTGAATTAAGAAACTCTTAATTTTGAAGAAAAAAAAAATCTATAATGACACCATCAGAGGCTCACAACTAGTTAGTTAGGTGTCTTATCCTTGTTTAGATAAAATATAATCAATGTAAAAATAGAAGTATAGAACCCTGTTTACATAAAATCTAATAAATGTAAAAATAAAATCATCTGCATACCAAAACGATCTAGAAAATCTTCCTAAAAAAATATAATCACAGATCAAACATGAAATTTAAAGGTCTATAGTGTCTACTTGGATTTGAGTTCAAGAGTACAAAGTTCATAATATTATATTACAGACCAATGTAAATAGTTTGTGCAAAATAAAAATAAAAAACAAACATAAACTATAAATTGTTTCACTGCTGACTCGGTTGGTGTAGCCACTAACAGCTCGACATCTAATGATTACGTTTCCGCCCCACATAACTTAACACACTCCCAGGACACAAAAGAATGTGTGGCACCAGAATCAAAAAGTGCAATAATTTTAAATGAAAACATACTAACAGTACCTGTCACCACGTTGCCAGCCGCCTCTGCATCACCCGGTGTCAAAGCGAAAACTCTGGCTGGGGCCGTATTCCTTTGCTGGCCTCCTCATTGTGCCTGGTGACCTCCTCGTGTAAGTCCAGGAGCAGGAACAGTACCAGTCTGTGTCGGACACTCTCTCATCATATGTCCTGGCTCCCCACACCTATAGCAGACACCTTGCCCAGCACGACACTCCCCCAGGTGTCTCTTCCCACAAGATGGGCAAGCTGGAGATGGCTGTGCACCCTAAAAACCGCGATGCCCGGTCTCCTGTCTCTATAATAGCCACCTCTTTTCCATGTACCACATCCAACCCCCTGCTGAGAGCCAGAAGGTGTGGACCTCTTTTTCTGTCTCTACTCCTCAGCCTCCAACCGATCACCAATCTCTGCTATAGTGGCTCGATCCACTAGCTCAGCAACTTGCAACTTTAGAATCGATACCTGTTTGTATATTTCTCTCCTCAGGCCTCTTTCAAACTATCGTACCTTCTTCGCCTCATCTGGAATAATGTACGGGGCGAAGCGAGATAGCTCGATGAACCTCGCCGCGTACTACTGTACTGACAGTTGTCCCTGCTTCAGATTTAGGAACTCTGAAATCTTAGCCTCCCTAGAAGAGGCTGGAAAATATCTATAAAAGAAAATATGCTTGAACCGCTCCCACGTCATTTCTACAGATATAGTCCTCTACTGCTCTAAAAGTCTTACTGCCGACCACCATCTCTCGGCCTCCCCAATCAGTCTATAGGTGGCAAACAACACCTTCTGCTCCTTTGAACACTGCAGTACCACGTATATCTTCTCCATCTCCTGCACCCAGTTCTCAGCAATTGCAGGATCTTTTCCTCCTGAGAAAGTTGGAGGACTCATCCAAATAAATTTCTCAATCGTGCTACCGTGGCCTACAGATGGACCACCCTGTTCTCTCGAACTCCTGGCAATTTCTGCCATAACCTGCTGTGCTACACTGCGTAAGACTGCATCTGAATCACTACCCGTAACGCTTGAGGGTCCAACACCCTCACTCGCACTGGTGTGGGCACTATTTCCACCGAGGTCCATCTTGAAAGAAGAAATAACTTAATCTCAAAACCTCTTTTCCTACGTGTATCTCCCAACTCATATAGTAGATTCTCCAAATTAACTTATCTCTCTTAATCTCAATTCAACGTTCAATCTTGCAACCTAGATACCCAGCCCGACGATAGTTTACAATAAATTTCCTGAAATCGTCACCCTAGGAAAATCATACAAACCACCACGGAAGCCCTGCATCTAGACTACAAAACCAGACATCAAATCCTCTTATCCTATACTCTAGTATTATTACTGCTGCACTCTAGAGTCTATAGAACCTAGTATCCTAGACTCTGATACCAAATGTAATGTCTCTCAATAAAATGCAACATAATAAATAAATGGTCAACCCGAACCCGTGGGTAACGGGGACACCTGTCATATACAGCGGAAAACCTAGCAGCAGTAAACATAAAAAAATTCATACATCCATCTATAAAACATAATACCAGAGCTTTTATAACATCAATATACTATTCATATGTACAATCTCCAAAAAGTCAAAATAACACTAGGACTATGCAACAAAAATTTCCTAATCCTATCTCAGGGCTTACCCTTCTAGTAGGGAAGCACCAATCACTCAACGGCGGCCCTGACCCACCAGTCTCTCTGGGTTTCCTGAAAAATATATTAATGTTGGGGGTGAGACACTTCTCAGTAAGGGAAAGTAAACTAAATACAGTTGTGTGGTAACATGAATATTTAAAGTGCTTATACATATACAGTACATTTCATAACTCTGGAAATAATCATAATATCATGCTAGATAATCATATATTTTCATATTCGTTAATAAATCATAACATACATAAACATCTGTTATAACTCGTAATATTGAAAAGATACCCAGGATGAATAGTTAGCTAATGTCATGTATTACCCCCCATGATGGGTTGTGCAGCCCGAAGGCGGGACCCGACAATGGCTGGCCGACCACTGCCGAATCAAATATGTCTGTAAGTACGATGGGCCCGCAACACCCTGGTCCGGACTACCAGGTGGACGTCCACACTCTACTGAAAACCACATCGACTATCCATCTCCCATCCCCTTGTGGAATGGTTAGCACTAATACGGCCTCGTGCCAAATCTGATCTACTCATAGCTACGATACCGAGCTACTGGTCTGAACTAAACTAACATCCTGGTTGCAATAACATATAATACATGAACATACGTAACATCAACACAGCCTCATGCCGAAAACATAGATACGACCTCACGTCGAAATCATACGTATGACCTCATGCCAAAATCATAGTAAATATATATATATATATATATATATATATATATATATATATATATATATGGCTTCACGCCAATAGCATAAATACGGCCTCGTGCCGATAACATAATAAATACGGCCTCGTGCCGATAGCATAGTAAATACGGCCTCGCGCCGATAACATCAATACGGCCTCGTGCCGAATCGTTTCAGATATTTACATTCTAAAAAAAATAACTCTTTTATCATATATTCGTCAAACTCAATATAGCATAACTCGTCTTTCCAAAATACCTGAAAATGTATTTTACACGTAAAAGCATACATATCATATCTCATTTCACGTAAAATAATATTCATGCCACACATGCTCTGTTAAAAGTCATACTTCATATTTTAAAATCATGCTTTTCTATTGTCTCATATATACATATACGTTTCATCATAATAGCAGTATTTCCCAAACGTACATTTCATCTATAATATACAGGTATATCATATGCTTTTTTGAAAATAAATTTACTCATAATCAATAATAATTTGCATGGAAAATAATTGCTTTAATTTACTCCCCTACTTGGCTACTGAGAAAGCCCCCTAAAATCTTAGCCTGACCCAGTAGGATTTCCTACTCAATATCCTGAAACTCAAAACTCCCAGTATTAATCATCAGTATTTTCATGCATACGTCAATTTCTATAACTACCATAAAGTCTTATTTGACTTAAAAAGTCTTACCTCAACTTTGGGATGATTTCTAACTTCGTTTTCTCGACAATTCGCACCGGCAAACTTGTAGAGAACTTCGCCAGGGCGTCGTGGTAGCCTCAGATCTTCGATTCGGCGTAAAACCAACCCAAAATCAAAGAGAGAGAGTGAGAGAGCCGAAGAGGAGAAAGAGGAGAGAGAGAGGCTTCTTAAAAAATGAGATATTTCCCGAGTTTCCATATTTATAAAGCAGCGAGATTTGTCGACGAGCCCGACCTTCGTCAACGAGTCCTTCACAAATTTCGTCGACGAGACCCCGTATTCGTCGACGAAATTCAGGCTGCCTCAGAACCCCTCTCGGTATTTTCTCGTAGACGAAGCACTGTGTTCGTTGATGAAATCTTTAAAGCCTTCATCAATGAAACCCTGTGTTCGTCGACGAACCTTGGCAGCTGCCCTCTTTTCCCTTTTTCAAATTTTCCTTTCTTTATTATTTAAATTTCATTTAAAAATTCGGGTCGTTACAATCAAGGATTACATGCTTACTTATAAGCATGTAGACAATCTAGAAGTGGTTGGATATGCAGATTCAGACTTTTTCCAGACGTCAAGATTCAAAGAAATCCACTTCTAGATATGTCTTTATGCTAGTAGGTGGTGCTATATCTTGGAAGTGCACCAAAAAGACAATAGTTGCATTGTCTACTATGGAGGTAGAGTTTATAGCATGCTTTGAAGCAACTTCATAGGCCAAATGGTTAAATAATTTTATCACAAAGTTTCAAATTGTGGATTCAATATCAAAGCCATTAAGGATTTACTATAATAACTTGAAAGCATTGTTCTTTTCAAAGAACAACAAGAGTGGGAGCACAAGTAAACACATCGACATAAAGTACCTTGCTGTCAGAGAAAGAATTAAAGAACAAGAAGTGACCATTGAACATATGAGTACTAATTTAATGGTGGTAGACCCTTTGACGAAAGGGCTCTCAATTAAAGTGTTTACAAAACATATGGAAAGCATGAGATTGGTTAGTAAACTTTGTTCTTGATCTCTTATTTAATTGTCTATAACATCAATTTGTGCACATATAGTATATGTTCCTAAAATTGTCCATTAGGACATTGGACCCACAATGACTTATAGGAAGTTATGCATAAAGAGTTACTACATAAAGTTTTATTAAGAAAGGTTGTACATTATGATACATGGAAGGAATTGTTTACTACATTAAAAACAAAACCGCCATGATTCATGTATTATCTTTCTATAAAAGTTAAAGTAGTTTTGTGGCCATATTCAGTTTTGAACTTCTCATCCCATAAAGTCTTCAAGATGTATCATGTGAGCCAAGTGGGTGAATGTTAGCGCACATATTTTGTAAGGACCCGAAGAATAAGGGTATTTAAATAATAAAGAGGGATAGAAATCGGAACAGAAACAGAGGCAGCAGACTCGCGTTCGTCGACGATATTGCATTTTTGGATATAATAACCCAAGGGATTTTCTAATGGCCTGGTCGACGAACACAGGGGGATTCGTCGATGAGCGTACAAGAGGGCCTCGTCGACAAAGGCAAGTTTCGTCGACGAGAAGATACCGACAGAAGATTTTTGGAAGTCTGAATTTCGTCGACGAGGGTGCAGGTTCGTTGACGAACTTTCTACAGGTCTAGTCGACGAGGTGACATGTCTCGTCGACGAATCTAATTCTATAAATATCCGAAAGTTGGATTTTTTACGTAAAAATTTACAGAAATTCACTCCCTCTCTCTCTCTCTCTCTCCTACGGCTCCACCTCCATCTCTCTTCGATTTTGGCCCCATTGTTGCCCGGATCAATGATCTGAGGCCACCACGATGCTCCTGGGAAATTTCTCCCTAAGTTTGCCAGAGCGGATCGTCGGTGGACGAGGTTGGATTTCATCCCAGATTTACGGTAAGGTCTTTTATTCGAAATTAGGCTTTTTGGCAATTGTAGGAAGTGTAAAAGACGTAAAAATAATGATTTTTTGTTATAGGATTTATGGTTTTCAGGGTATTAAGTGGAGAACCCTATAGGTTTAGGACCCGCTATAGTAGGGGGATTTTAGCAGAAATCAGGTAAGAGAAACATGCTATGCTAGGTAATACTAGTATGATTTCAATATGAATTATATGTTTTTATCAGATAATTATTTCACAGTAGGAATTTATACAATGTATCAAATATGTTTAAAATGTTTTAAATTACTGTGTGACATGAGAATATGAATATAGTACAGAAACATGTTTTTACAGTATTTTCAGGATTTTGTTTTACGGAATATACAGACAGTAGATATGTTTTATAGTATTTTCAGAATACCAAGATTATACAGTTTTCAGTACAATGACATACATTTTTACAGTTTATTTCAGAAATACAATTGATACAGATATAGTTTATCACAGCGTCATGGTTAATACAAATATTACAGAATAATTGTAAAACAGATAGATTGTATTTATTAATGTATTATTTAGTATCAGACCCTGATGGATCAGATTTAGCAGAGCACGATACCGTTACTATATACAGATATTCAGTATAGAGTGCAACCACCTATTCAGATAATATGTGGTAAGTAGGTCGATCAAATGCCCAGGAGCGGATATGCTTCCCATCAGATATGGGTTGAGGAGGGCTGATCAGACTGATGAAGTATAATGGTTTATTCCTAGTTGGCTAGCTAGGGTAGATCCCACCTTCGGGCCGCACAACCCTGTCATGAGGGGTTAAATCATGACATACAACCATCCAAGAAGTTTTTAGTTATTATTATGTATGTACAGTTTCACTGAAATAGGGAATATATGTTTATATATATTAAAAGTATTATGTATAGAAACCTAAAATACAGATATGTTAAGCAACATGGGAAGGTGGTTGTTATATTATTAGTACTGTATTTTCAGATTCAATTAAATGTGATTATATAGAAACAGATCTTTTCAGTATTGTAACTCATTTGCCACACACTAGTAATAACATATTTCGTCTTACTGAGCGTTGGCTCATCCCATTACTTTAACATTTTTCAGGTGATCTAGGTTGGCGAGCAGATCAGGCTCGCAGATAAAGGGGCCTCAGTACTGCCCTATCAGTAGAGTGAGTATTTTTTAGAATATTTATGTATAGTCCTAGCTTAGTTGAGGGTATTTTTAGAAACAATCATATATGTATATTTTGGGGACACATTTTAGCACTCTAGTATTGTATATTTTCTTGATGGTGTTTATATGGATTCCGCTTCTCGCTGCTTAGGTTGATGGTTTGGTTTAATTTAGTAGGTATCAGAGCATTATAACTTTTATAGTATATATAAACCCAGTTAAATAGGAGGTCGTTACAATTTGATATTTGAGCAAATGGCTAGTTACCTCGATCCCTGGGAACTCTAGCTTATGAATGATTGTGGCGAAGTAAGACACTCCACCTGGGGGCTTACTGAATTAAGGGACGACGATACGTATTGCCTCAATCTCAGTAAGTGTTCTGATAGGTACCCGTTGTTGCCACGGGCGCAAGGCCCATAAGGAAAGTGACAACGCCTGAAAGGGGGACGTTACATGTCTCCTTTTTAAGTGCCACACATAACACATCTTGTTTTATTTGAAAACATTATTATCTAAATTATTATAATTATTATTTTATTCAAAAATCAAATGTGGGTGATGAGATTTTACAATAACTACTTAATATACTAAGACTAAGTCTCCTAAGACTAAGTCGTTGGATTGAAATTCAGATGGAAGATTTTGAATCTGATTTGAAATTAAAATTAGAGATTTTGAAAACTCACAATCCCTTGATGGTAGGAAATGTGAGAGGAAATTTCTCAATGGATGGGGTCTTGACCAGTCTATAAACAGGATCTATGATTAACTATTAAGTCACACATTGACTTTCGGTGATATAGAACTGGCCAAAAACCCTATTCCTTCCACTCTTCTGAAACACAGTGAAAGTAAAGAGAATTCCCAAATCTTTTTATCTATTTCTCATAGTTCTCTTTCTTATTTTAGATCCCTTTCTTGAAGACTTGAGCAGTTATGTAACGACCTGCTTAATTTAACATAAATGAAACATAAATAATAACAATCTCAACCCAAACCCATGGGTAGCGGGGATAGCCTCAAATAAACAACGAAAACCTAAGCAGTAGTGAAAATAAAATCTCAATCATTCAACCATAGAACATAATACCAGAGTTTACTACATCATCAAAATACTGTACATATTTACATCTCCAAAAAGTCAAATAACACTCGGATCATATAATGAAAATCTCTTAATCCTAGTTCAACGCTTATCCTTCTAGTAGAGAAGCTAAACCCACTCAACAACGGCCTTGACTCGCCGGACCCTTTGGGTTTCCTAAAAATCATTTAATATTCGGGGGTGAGACACTTCTTAGTAAAGGAAAATAAACTAAATACAGTTGTATGACAACATTAACATTTAATGCAAATATACATATATACAATACATTTCATATATCGGTAAATATTCATCATAATAAACTAAATTCTCATATACTTTCATATTTATTAATAAACCATAACGTACATAAAGCATTTTTTATAACTGATTATACTTAAAACATACCCAGGATGAATAGCTAGCTAATGTCATGTATTACTCCCCATGACGGGTTGTGCAACCCAAAGGCGGGATCCGACAATGGCTGGCCGACCACTGCCGAATCAAATATGTCTGTAAGTACGATGGGCCCGTCACACCCTGGTCCTAACTGTCATATGGACATCTACAACTCTACACTGAAAGCACATCGACTATCCATCTCCCACCCCCTCGTGGGGTGGTTAACACAAGTCTAAACATAGATATCTTATCTATATAACTACGATATCGAGCTCCTGAAACTGAACCAAACTAACATCCGGGTTCTGATAACATATAATACATAATATTATAACATCTTTCATAATTTCATGATTACGGCCTTGTGCCGAATATTTCATAATTACGGCCTTACGTCGAATATTTCATAATTACGGCCACGTGTCGAACATATCATAATTACAGCCTCGTGCTGAACATATTGTAGACACCCTATTTTTGCCCTAGCCAAATAGAACAAGAGCTCCACTCTTATTATTTTCTTATTTTTATTAATTATTATTATTATTATTATTATTATTATTTTATTAGTGCTATTTTCCTACATTATTAGCACTTTACTATTATTTTGCTAGTATTTTTATTATCATTATTATTATTATTTTTCATTTTTATTATTATTATTTTCTTTATTTTATTTTTACTTTACTATAATTATTTTTATTTTTCATTTATTTTATTGTTTTTGATATATTATTATTATTATTATTATTATTATTATTATTAGCATTAGTATCTTATTTTGGCTATTATTATTTTTAGTAATGTTATCATTATTATTATTATTATTTATTACTTTTAATATTAGTATTATTACTTTATTTTTGAATATTATTATTATTATTATTATTATTTTACCAATAAGTATCTTAATTTTTATTTTTGCTATAATTATTTATTATTATTTACTATTAGTAGTAGTATTATTATTATTATTACCTTGTTGATACTTATATGATAATTATTATTATTATTATTTCTATTTTCATTATTACCATAAGAATAAAAGTATAAAAAAAAAGAAAAAAGAAAAATAAAATCAAAAAGGAAGTTTTTGTAGGGTTTTCACAAATTTTTTTTTTTTTTATAAAAGGAGGGGGCGCACAGCATAGGGGCAGCGCATAGACGGCCAGAAAGACACAAAAAGAAAAAACCTAACTAATCTTTTTGCTCCCTCTCTAATTTCTCTTTTCTTTTCTCTCCCGGAGTCCCTCAGCTCTCAACCTCTGCAACTCTGCGCATCATCAAACCCCCGGCAGCAGAAAGATTCCAACTTTTTCCATCTCTTCTTCTCCCATAACCTCCACCCAAAGCTCCCCTACTCCTTCTCTGCCTGTCACGACCACCACAGCCGTGTTCCCACAAGCCCCCTGTTGCAAACCTCTCCAGTCATCATCACTGGCAGACAGCACCACCAACATCAGACCAGCCGGTTGTTCCCCTGTTTCAGCTGCTCCACGGCATCCAAGCATCGGCTCTGTTCCAGGACTCCAGCCCAGCACAGCAGGCCTCTCCGCCAGTCTCCAGCACAGCAAACCACAGCCTCAGCCACCCTCATTCAGCAAGCCAAGGCACCACCTGCTGCTCCTCTTGGCTCTTCGCAAAAGACCCGAGCACCCATTCCTCCGGTAAGCCTCCCAGCCCACCTCGGTGAGTGTTTTCATGCAAGCCACACTCGCGCATGTATATATGTGAAGTTTTTTTTTTATTTTTTTATTTATTTTTTTTATACATTTAATTCATGTTATATATATATATATATATATACTAACTTTAATTTATTTTTCGCAGGATTTTTTTTTATTTTATTTTTCATCTTATGTAATAATATTTATGCAGGTTTTATATATATTTAATATTCATTTGTTTATTTATTAATTAATGAATTTATTTATTTCTCCGTTTCTTTTCTTATTTTGACTTGTTTTAATACTTAAAACTTAAGACTTCATTGTATAGGTGTTTATATTAATATGTTATTTATCGTAGTATGTAAATATTCGCATTTAGGCTTTCTATTATATATATGATAAATTTTTAAATATTGTGTTCACGATCTTATTTAATCGCGGTGATGTTTGTTTAAATTTTTTTTTGATAATTATTATAAATATTACCCGGTTTGCTCTCATTATTGTTGTCCTATCATGTATATAGTTTATCATTTTAGTTACTTATTGTTATTATGTATTTATGATATATAGTTTTGTCATTGTTACATATTTGTGGTATATTATATATTATGGTGGGTATATTATCATAGGATTTTTTATTATTGTTATATATATCTAAGGGGTTCGTATATCATGTTGTCGTGTAGATATTATTTAGGTTTTTGGTGTATTTAGGATATTTATCATGTTTATTTTTCATACGATATTTAGGGATTTTGTTTATTATTTAGGATTGTAATATTTATGCACATCCAGGATTCTTGATTATTTACATTATTTTCATAATACGACCATTTAGGGTTTTGGGTTATTGTTTTATTTTAGGGTTTTGGCTATTTCATGTTATTAGGGTTTTGAGTAGTGTTTTATTTAATTTACTTTATATCGTTATTGCGTATATATTTATGTTCATTATTGTTTATTATTTATTTATTTCTTGTATACAATTGTATTGTTATTTTGTCGTGTTCATAATATTGTTGTGGAATTTTTAATGCTATAATATTTATTTGAATAAGTGATATTTATATTTAGCAACTTAGTATTTTAAGTAACATTATAAATTTAATTTAGTATTTTAGGTGACCGTGTACATTTAGTAATATAGCATTTTAGGTAATATTATATATTATTATTATATTTTTAGTATGTTAATATACAAGGTATTATTTATTATGGTAAGTTTGGCATTTTAGTTAATAATGTATATTTGGTGTTTTGGTATCATGCTACTATATAATATATTTAGTATATATAGTATTATGGTAATTTGTTATTTATTATAGTATTTGTAGATATTAATTATTATTATTATTGTTGTTGTTATTATTATTATTATTATTATTATTATTATTATTATTATTATTATTATTATATGTATAAAGGTATGTTTGAGCATTTTAGTTCATAACGCGCATGTAGTATTTTAATATTAACATTTTAGTTTGTGTTATGTACATTGACTAGTATGAATTGTGGTATTCTAATATTTTAGTTTATTGTTTTTTTTTATCTTTATTATATGTTTAAATTATTATGTTTATTATCCAAAACCTCCTGGAGTATTATTGTTCATACTTAGAAAAATCTTATAAATTTCAAAAAAAAAATCCTAAGAGTGTATTTATAAATATATTTTCTTGATTTTCAATCCCTATGATTTTAATGCGAGGGTATGAGCCTTTGGGCATCACGTACCCTAAGCTCTGAGGGAATATATATGTAGATTCTGTATTTATTTATTCATTTATTTATTTTTCATATGTATTTATAAATTCATAAAAAGGAATAATTTAAAGACTTATTAGATTTACTTAGGGATAATTTCAAATTAATTAGGTACCGTTCGTAAGAACGGACGCTTAGGGGGTGCTTGTACCTTCCCCTCGTGTAACCGAACTCCCGAGCCTAACTCTGGTAATGTAGACCTATTTTACCCCTAACGGGGTAGTCATCACGTGTTCTAACCATACTAAAGGTTAGTGGCGACTCCGACATTCCAATATTTTTCCCTGAAAATTAAAATTAATTTTAATTTCGCCGCCCGGGGCACACGCGCTTCCGGGACGTCGCGACACATATCATAATTACGTACGTCATTCTGAAAATAATCATTTAATCATATATTTGTCATAATCATAATGTACTGTATACTTTCATAACTTCTCAAATCATACTGCGTTCATATCATCATCATATCATAATATTTTTCCACGTAAAATAATATTATGCCACACATTTGGTGTATAAAACCATACATTGCATTTTAAAATCATACTGTCTATCATCTCATACATATATATGCGCATTCCAACATATACCAGTATTTTCTCAAACATACATTTCCTTCGTAATATACAGATATAATATATGTTTTTCCTGAAAATAACTTTTCTCATAATTAACAATAATTTGTAAGAAAGTAACTGCTTTAGTTTATTCCCTTACCTGGATACTGAGAAAGCCCCTAAAATATCCTAATCTAACCCCCGTAGGATTTCCTGATCAATACTTTGAAATTGAAAACTTCTAGTATTAAACTTCAGTATTTCCATGTGTGTATCATTTCTTATAACTGCCGTAAGACCAAATTTGGTTCAAAAAGCCTTACCTCAACTTAGGGATGATTTTCAACTTATTTTCACCAACGATCCGCTCTGGCAGATTTGGAGAGAACTTCCCCAGGAGTGTCGTGGTGACTTCAAATTGTCAATCCGACGTAAATATGACCCAAAATCAATGAGAGAGAGAGAGAGAGAGAGAGAGAGAGAGAGAGAGAGAGAGAGAGAGGGCCGAAGGGAGGAGAGAGGTTGCTTAATAATGAAGTTAAAAATCGGATTTTTGATATTTATAGAACAGGGTTCGTCGACGAGCCACGTCATTCGTCGACGAATCCTTTAATAATTTCGTCGATGAAATTCAGTCCTCGTCAACTAATTTAGTTGGCTCAAAACCTCTCTCTGTATTTCTTCGTCGATGAAATTCAGTCTTCGTCAACGAATTCTCTTAAGCCCTCGTCGACGAATCCCTTGTATTCGTCGACGAAGCCCTGATGATCCCCCCCATCGGTTATTCTTTCCAAAGTGCAATGTAGTCAATGAAGTTGACTTCCTCCTTCTATTACTGTTTTCATTTCCCTTCCTCTTTATTATTTAAATACCATTTTTATTTGGGTTGTCACAAGTTATGGCTAGAGGTCAGCTCATTGTTCTCTTCTGCTTGTAAACAATTGTTTGTTTGTAGTTTATGAAATTATGCTTTCTGGAAGTCCACTCTAGTTACTAGAGACTTGGGTTGGGTGATGACAACTAAAGCAGGTTGATTAATAATAGGACTACATCCTCCATTGATAACCTTCTCTATGACTTCTCCTTTCAAATTACACCGTATGCTATTATTATTGTTATTGTTGTAAGTCTTCTTCTAGTAAACACTACTATGGTTAAAGCTCTTCCTCACCACACTAATTAATAGCTAAGGCCCTTCCTCTCTAAAAAAGAACCCACATGATGGTGATGGTGATGAATAACCATTGATGGGGTTTTGCTACTTACTAGAGCAACATTTATGAGAGCCATTGATCTGTTCACAAAATTAAAATGGAGTCACAGTGTAGAGACTCTGAAAATAGTAATAATAAAAATAGTAATAAAAAAAAATTTTGGTTTGGTGCAGGACCAAACCGTTGACAGTTTGAGAAATCTTAGGAAAACCTTCAACGATTTTGTGTGAGCATGGCTTGGAGAAGCCAAACCATCAATGATTTTAGTAAGCTTTGGAAAACTGTCTTTACCAAGGGATGTTAAGGGTAAGAATGCAGTAAAATGGTTTGGTTAAAGGGGAAACCATCGACGATTTCAGGAAAATCGTCGACAATTTCCTCTAGCCCAGCAGCCTATATAAAGGATTTTTGTCACACCCCAAACCCAGAAATTGGACCCAGGGTGTGATTTAGTAACCTAACCTGTCCCTATATCATAAAACATCCATGATACTATACAATATAAGGGTCCGACCCCGTAGGGTTCATGTATACCCTATCAATCATCACATACACAATATATATATACGCAGCGGAAAATTCAACCTAATACATTCAAAAACCATACCAGAGTCTATACAACATTAGGATCTAGTCCCATAATACAAAACAAAATCCTCGAGTATCCACATAACTCAAAATGACACCCCGGCCACGGTTTAGTACTTACACAAGTACCTAGACAGTGCTAACCAACACCCACGCTCTTGAAACTCTAGAACACTAGGGTTGGCTACTCGAAGGACCTGAAAAACATTTGTATGATAGGGGTGAGACACCTCTCAGTTAGGGAGAAACAGGTTATATCAGTGCGTGGATACATGAGTGTTATTTCAACAGTAAAACATAAACATTTCACAATTCCAGTATTTTCAAAATACGGTTCCAATATACATCTCACCAAAACACCTCGGTCTAGTGTTGTCACACTCTTCGGCCTAAGCCGGCCACACGACACGGCGCCCCCAGTAACCTGGTGTAGCCTAAGCCCCACAACGTTCAACCGATGCAAACATGGTACAAACTCATACACTTCGGTGACCAAACAGAATCATAGGTGGTATTTCACACCCTCGGCCTCAAGCTCGATATCTGAGCCTACAGTAGTTAACCGACTCAGCTGCTTACGGTATTATTCTGGCACGCCTCATATCTCAGCCTTCGATTGTTAACCAACACGCTTCGATTGTCCTAGCACTTCGATTTTATCCCCACTTGGCATTTTCAAAAAACCTGGAACAATTTGGAACTCATGTTCCTATATCTCATTTCAATTACACACAGCCTACGGTAGTTAACCGACATGCTTTTTCAAAAAATACATCATTCACAGCCTATGGTAGTTAACCGACACGCTTTTTCACAAAACACATCATTCAATATATATCAGCTCATTCCACACTTATTTGGGTAGACAAACAATCTCATATAAGATGTTTTGAAAATATAATTTAAAATAATCAAAGGTACGGTCATCTCTATAGTACAGTTTAACCAAATATATAGTTTTCCAACAGAAACGGAGATGATACTCGAACCCCCAATTTTTCCAAAAACTGTAAACCCAAAAATCCCGTAATTTCACCCGATAGATTTTCTCGAATAAGTAGCCAAAACATTCATATAATCGTAACCCACAGTTTTATCGATTCAATTTATAAAATAACTAATATAAACAGAAACCCCTTTCTTTTCCCCAAAAACCAAAACACAAACTAAACGACTCCAAAACAGCGAACCGAGTTCCCAAAACCTAAGAATCGAAGAACACACCTTCAATATAATCCTATATACTACATATCTACCAAACCAAAAACAAAAATGGACCCTTACCTTGATTTCAGGACAAAACCTGAGAATCCTCAAAACGAAGATCCGAGCCGCTATAATCGTAGAGATTCCTCCCCTGATCCTCTTAGTAATGTCAGGTCGTCAATTCGAGTAACAGATAACCCTAATAATAGAGAGAGAGAGAGAGAGAGAGAGAGAGAGAGAGAGAGAGAGAGAGAGAGAGAGAGAGAGAGAGGATTTGGGTTTCTCCTCCATTAAGCAATGAAATAGATATTTATAACTTAGTTAACCTGGCCAGCCTCGTCGACGAGGCAGCGTCCTCGTCGATGAGCATAAGAAGGGAGTTTATTGACGACAGAGTTGCCTCGTTGACAAGCTTGAGATGTCATATTTCCCAAAATATCTTGGAATTCACTCATCGACGAACCGTTGAACCCCGTCACCGAGTTGCAGAAGGGACTTCATCGACGAGAGAAGGAGCCTCGTCGACAAATCCTACTGATTTTCCTTTTTTAAAAATTTTCTTCCCATTTCTTATTTATTTAATTCAAAATTCTCGAGTCGGGTTCTTACAACCTCCCCTCCTAACAAAAATTTCGTCCTTAAAATTTCCATTCTCTCGCTCGTTAACTCGCCAATACCTAAAAATATACCCGACTCTAGAAAGAGTAGGCGGCCACCCACATAGTAGCCCCGTCCCAAATATATAACATACCCTCACTTATGGTGGAGGAATACCATAGTTACATACATTGGGTCTTGGGAGTTCACATTTATCACAAAACCCTCTGAGAGGCTAACCACAAACACACTAAACAACAGATACATCAAAAACTTACCTAAACCGTACAAGTAAACATTACTCCTTAGTACAAATGTTGATATTTTTGGTGTATTTTCGTCTCCAATTCCCAAGAAGCCTCCTCAACCGCGTGATTCCGCCACAGCACTTTCACTAATAGTGTCTCTTTAGCACACAGCTTCTGAACTTTCTGGTCTAGAAGTTGAACTGATACCTCCTTAATTGCCAAAGAATCCTCAATCTCTAAAGATTTATAACTAATCACATATGATGGATCCGACATGTACCTTCTCAACATGGATACGTGGAATACATTGTGAATCTGAGATAGCGCTGGGGGTAGTACAATCCTGTAGGCTACCAGACCCACTCGTTCAAGTATCTCGAATGGTCCAATATACCTCGAGCTCAGCTTGCCTTCTTCCCGAATCTCATCACCCCTTTCATCAGAGCAATTCTTAGGAATATCTTACCCCCCACCTCGAATTCCAATTCACGACGACGCACATCTGCGTAACTCTTCTGCCGACTCAGAGCTGATTTAATTCTATCCCCGATCAATCTAACCTTCTCAAAAGCTTACTATACAAGTTCAGGACCCAATATTTGCCGCTCACTAACCTCATCCTAGTACAAAGGAGACCGACACCTCTGACCATACTATGCTTCAAACGATGCCATCTCGATACTAGCTTGGAAACTATTGTTATAGGAAAACTCCACTAACAGTAGAAACTGAATCCAACTACCGCCGAAATCTAACATGCAAGCCCGTAACATATCCTCCAAGATCTGTATCATCCTCTCTGACTGTCCGTCAGTCTGGGGGTGAACGCTATACTGTGACATTTTAGAAATAAAAAGAAATTTAAAGGAAATGATACTTCAGTGGCCTCTATGATTAGAGTTATTCAATTGCACACTTTCAAAATTCTTTATGCAAAATACCTAGATTTTTCAGTCTTGGAAGAATGTTGGAATTGGCTTGCATTCTTAAAATGGCTGATTTTGTTTTAGCATTGTAGACACCCCATTTTTACCCAGGCTCAATATATTTATTATCATTATTATTATTATTTTATTAGTATTTTTATTATTTTATTCATTCTTATTATTATTATTATTAGTATTATTATTATTACTTTTATCTTTATTTTTACTTCTATTTATATTATTTATTATTATTATTATTATTTATTATTAATATTATTTTTAACTTTTATTATTATTAGTATTTTTATCTTTATTATTACTATTATTATTATTATTTATTTCTGTTATTATTATTATTATTATTATTATTATTTGTTTTTGTTATTATTATTATTCTTATTATTTTATTATCATTATTATTATTATTTTATTATTATTAGTTTTTTTATTTATTCTTATTAATTTTCATTAGTCTTATTATTATTATTATTATTATTAATTTTCATTAGTATTATTATTATTATTATTATTATTTATTATTATTATCATTAATATTATTTATTTATTATTATTATTAGTATTTTTATCTTTATTATTATTATTATTAGTATTATTACTATTTTGTTATTATCATTATTATTTTACTCCTTATTATTATTACTTATTTATTATTATTTTTATTATTTATGGGTAGCTAGGGTTTTGGGGAGCCTATTTATAGGCTCTTCTCACAGCATACAAAGGGGGCGCTGCGCACAGCACAGCCGGAGAAGCTAAAAAGAAAAAAAAACAACCAGCCGCTGCTCTTTTCCTTCATCCTCACCATACCAGACCACCTTCTACAGCCAGCCGAGGCCCGAGCAAATCTCTGCAACAGAACTCCCCTGCTCACAGCCCATCAATCCTCACCCTGCTGCAACTCCGCAGATCACACCGACCTCTCAGGCGCTGTCGCGACCACCGCTGCCCACAAAGGACTCAGCAGCGGCCGCAGGAGCAACCACCCAGCAGCCCCGTCGCTCACTCCCGTTATCTCCAGCCGCAGGAGCAACCACCCAGCAACTCCGTCGCTCACTCCCGTCATCTCTGGCCGTAGGAGCAACCACCCAGCAGCCCCGTCGCTCACTCCCGTCATCTCCGGCCGCAGAAGCAACCACCCAGCAGCCCCGTCACTCACTCCCGTCACCATCACCGTCGTCGTCGCTCGCTCCCGTCGCCGTCGGCGTCTCCCGGCTGTCCCCCCCCCCCCCCCCGGCCTCTGTAAGTCCCTGCACTCAAACACGATGCACACACACACACACACAGTGAGTTTCCTGCCTTCAAACACACATACACACACACACGGAACCCCTACCCAGATTCCTGCAGACATAAGATATATATATATATATCTATATATATATATATTTATATATATTACTATTTATTTCATGCATTTTTTTTTATATGTTATCATTATTATTATGTGTATTTATTTTGCATATTATTTATTATTATGTTGCATGTTTGTTTTATATATATTTTTACTTTTTTTTGTGTTGTAATGTTATTTATGTGTTTTAATGTTGTAATACTTTTAGTAATAGGTCTGTATTTTATTATGTTTTATTGTTAATATTTGAAATGCAATTATTGTCTTGAATATTTATTTATGGTTTTTGTTGTGTTAATATTATAATATTTTAAGTGCAATGTATTTAATTGGTTTGTACATTTATTCATGATTTCTTTGTTGATTTTGTAACATTTAATATGTAATAGTCATTCCATTTGCTTGCATTATATTTAGGGTTTTTATCATTATTGTTAATTTCAATATGTAATATGTTAGTGTTTTAGGGTTTATTTTGTTGTCATTATAATATTCAATGTGTAATATGTTCATCTTATTGGCTTATATGCTTATTTTCGGTTCTTTGTTTTTATTGTAATATTTAATGGGTAATATGTTCACCTTATTTGCTTGTATAATTATTTTGGGTTTTTATTTATTTATTGATATTGTGACATTTAATGGGTAATATATTTATCTTATTTGATTGTGTAATTATTTAGGGTATTCTTGATCATTATTTTATTATTGCTCCCATCTTTATCATTTTATATTATTGCTTACTAATGTTAAAGCTTATTTGTTCCCATATTTATCCTTGCATATCTACATATTGATTTTAGAATTGATTGTTTCCATAATTTCATTATTTTGTTGTCATACTCATAATTGTGTAATTACATACTAATTTTAGATTTGATTTGTTTCCATATTGTATAGTTTACATTTTAATTGTAGGATTGATTTGTTTCTTTAATTATTTTCATGTTGTATATGTTATTATTAATTGTATGTTACTATTAAGACAAGTATTGTATTATTAAGATATACCTTTTTATTATTAATATTATTATTGCTACAACTATTATCTTTATCATTATATACATATACATACATATATTTTTAGAATTGTGTCATTATTGTATATCCCACTGCGTGTTATTATTATTATTATCTTTTTTGTGTAGGTATATATATGTTAAAGTAGGTGTTATTATTATTGTTAGTGTATGTATATATATATTATTTGAGATACGTGTTATTATTACCATAAATCAGGGTACAAGTTATTTATTATTATTATAATAATTATTATTATCATACATATATATACATATGCTAAGGTACGTGTTATTATTACTATTACGTTATGTACATATATTTAAGTTAGGTATTATTATCATTATCATGATGTGCGTTCTTCATAATTGCCGTATTTATTTTCTTTAAGTAATTTATATTATATTTTTTATTTCTATATCATTATACTTATTTTTTTTTTATAAGATATTTTCTCGATATTCCAATCCCTATGATTTTAATGCGGGGGGCATGAGCCTTCAGGCTTCACATACCTTAAAGCTCTGAGGGAATATATGTATATATTTATTCATTTATTTATTTATTTTTCATAGGTATTTATAAATTCATTAAAAGGAGTAATTTAAAGACTTATTAGATTAACTTAGGGATAATTTCAAATTAATTAGGTACCGTTCGTAAGAACGGGCGCGTAGGGGGTGCTCGTACCTTCCCCTAGTGTAACCGAACTCCCGACCCCAACTCTGGTAATGTAGACCGATTCTTCCCCTAACGGGGTAGTAATCATGTGTTCTAACCGCTCAAAAAGTTAGTGGTGACTCCAAAATTCCATGTTTTCCTTAAAATATTAAAATGATTTCTAATTTCGCCGCCCGGGGCACACGCGCTCCCGGGACATCGCGACAAGCATTGCTTTTCCTTTGTAGTTGATTGCTTCAGCCCTGTTGGCCTTCATGCTTTGAGTCTGTTATTTTGTCTTGAACAGTTTTGTTTAGCCTTTTTGGCCCTAAGGTATGCCCAAGTTTGATGTTTTGTTTTTATGTTTTTATGTTTTTTGCTTGGGAGCCTTGACTTCCTTTCTCATGGGTATGCCCAATAACACTGTACATATAATTCTTGGTCTATACAATTTATATTTATTGATAAAAAAAAATAATGTCCAAATTATTCAAAATTCAAATATGCACATGTTGTTCTGTGCCAAACCATCGACGGTTTCAGATAGGATTGAAATCTTGCCCCTGCTGCACTGCTGCACTTTGATTTCCTTCATGCTTTCCCTTAGTATGTGAGACATAATTCACAACAATAAATATGTGCATGTGACGTTTATTATTTTAATAATATGTTTGTTAAATGTTTTTATTAATCTAATATCATCTTTTCTCTTCAAGTTTCTTTATTATTACACTCAATCTCAATCATCATCATCTTATATATGATTATATATTAAACAATATAATTAAATTGTATGTATGTGTATATATATATATATATATGAGAGAGAGACAGGTCGTTTGGATCAAAGATTTTTATTGAGAAAAGAAAAAGAAAAATAAGAATGAAATTTATTTTTAATTACATTTTCTCTTTATGACATATACTACTAAAAGTGAGAATTTATTCTAATATGATTAAAAATTAAGATTATCAAACATTAATGATATGTAAAATTAAAATTTTATTCATAATCTGATATATTTTTTATTTTCTTTCTCACTTTCTTTCATAATCAAATATAAAAATATATAGGTTCCTTCGTGTTTTACTCTCTTTTGTCTTAATTTTTCAAATTCCAAACATGACCTAAGGATTTTTATTTTAATAACATATTTTTTATTCATAAGTGCGCTCTCCTAAATAATGTATGATATTTGCAAGTGCGTAACTATGCTTTTGACCGCTGATGTTTTGTTTGTATGTGTATATGTTATATGCGAAAACTCCAAAATAACCTTTAGACCAAATATATTCAACTCTTGATTGGACTAAATTTAGGGTCACAATTGGCCATTACATTTTTTTTTTTTTGGAAGCTAATAATCTACACTACTAGAAAATGTACTTGCAAAGCACAACTTTATTTGCAGGCATCTGGATATACCCGGACGATAAACCAGGGGGGAGGGCCGTTGTCTCGGGGATTGATGCCGCACCAGGGGGTCCGAAGGGTTCGTTGGTGGCTGGAGTCCCCTCATTATTAAAAAAAAAAAAAAAAACCCAAAATGAAAAAGTAAAAAAGGACTGCCCATCAAACTTCATATCCTTATTACTTGATCGAATTATTTTAAATGTGAAAACCGTAGTAAATTATTTGTCAACATCTTGAATTCTCTGGCATTCAAAGAGGGATCGTAAGATCACTTGGATGAACCCAAGAACGAGTTGAGCCACCTTGCAGACTTCTTGGGGACCCGGTTCAAGTTGTTGAGGTAATCTGTGTAGCTAAGCCCGAATCGGACTTCGTAACCCGAACCCATTTCCATGCAGTCCATTAGAGCCCACATGAAGTACCCCTCAACATCTGCCCCTTGCCTGTACCCAAAAAATTAACCTAAACAATCCCTTCATCCCATTTGATTCATACCCATGGAAGTTACACTAATGACATGTTTGGTTTGCAAAATGAAATATGGTAAAAAGGAATGGAATTAAAATTTTTTAAATAGATCTCATGATGAAATCAAGTGAAAAATTAGATTCCATTCCTCTCGATTCTTGCGCACAAAGCATGTAGCAACACTTACTTCCTGGCTTCTGAAACTGCATATAGATGACTAAGAATGTGTTGAATTCTGGCATCATCCTGCAGGGCAGTCTCAGTCAGCATCGTGTCGTCTCTTTTCTCCGGATAACCTGTTCGAAATGGGTTTTATAATTTTAGAACCAATAAATTGATCATTAAGACTCTGTTTCGAACTCGAAAGATACGAAAGGAAATGAAAATATTAAGAGTCTTACATTTCCTTTATAAATATTGTATGGTAAATCAATGAATAAAAGAAATCATAGGCAAAGTAAATTGACAATTGAAGGATTCCTCCGTAGACATGTGACAATGTTTGAAAATGTTAGAACAGAGGTGAAAATTAGCAGTTCTTACCATTTTCTGTAATGTACATTTTGGGATTGCAGTACTGTTTCTTTATGTAGACCAGAGCATCCTTTAGCCCTTGTGGATACACATAAATGGCATCACTCCCAGGTGCCTAAAACAGAGTGGCAAAAACAGAGGATCAAATTATTGCACTAACATGAAGTGTTAGGCTTTAGTCTCTTGGAGCATGAATGTTCTTACCAGCTCACCAATGGGCTTTCCATTTCTGTCGACTGGCAGAGAAAAAAACATCTTAGCCATCAAAACCATTAACCATTAAAACTATAGCTACTAAAAATATTATAAAATGAAAATGAGAGAAGCAAATTTTCTATATAAATATAGAAAAATGAAAAGAAATAAATTTTTATTTTTATTTAAAAAAATCAATACTTCTTCTGCCAGTGAAATACTGACTTGAAAAAAATCCCCTGCCCAAACCGGGCATTAGTTCTTCCATGTTTGGAGGTTGAAGCATATACCTTTCAACTCAACATGCTGGAACTGATCATAGCTGGTGTATTCAGTGTCAGGGCTTATGGGGAGAGAGAGTGCATATCTGGAAGTGTAGTAATTGATCCCTATGAAATCAAAAGACCCTTTTACCAAATCCTTCTCCTCCTCTGTAAAAGCTGGCAGCCCATCTCTCACAAGAGCTTTCATTATAAATGGGTAATCCCCAAACATCAATGGTTCCATAAACCTGTTTTATTATCAAACATGAAAAAGTGAAATGCCTTAACCCTGTGTTTGCTGAGTACTTAAATTTGGAATTGTATTGCCTTTGAATAAAATGTAGTATAAAATTGTATTAAAATTTATCAAAATTCAAATTCAAAATTCATACTCCCAAACACTACCTAAGTTTTCTATCCTCTCTAGTGTTTTTTATGCTGTCATGACTAAATGATTCAATTATGGATAAATTACTACATTATTCTAAAAATCAAGCCATTAAAATTAAATATACTGACCATCCAACCAAAAAATCAAATGCTCTCTCAGATGCTTCTCCATCGAGCCGTGTGAGCCCATGTGGCTCGAACCACTGAGTCACTATTGATATCCCAATCTCCCCACCTTGACTATCCTGTGAGAAATAAAATTTTTAGTTATAAATAAAGAAAAATAAAAAATTGGGCAGAAACCCTAATTGAACTCGTAAACCCTAATCGAACTTATAAACCCTAATTGAACCCATAAACCCTAGCGGTTAAGTTGTATACATGTGTCACCTGATAATTTTGTTTGTAGAGCTTAGCAGCAGCAGCATGTGCCAATAGGATGTGGTGGGAAGCAAGGAAAGGGTCAGTTGCAGGATTTGCATTAGGGTTAGAGGCCATTCCAACTTTATAGCCATACTGCCCAAACACTTGAGGCTCATTGATGGTTGTCCAGTGCTTCACTCGGTCCCCAAAAGTTTTGAAACAGAGGTCTGCATAGGCTTTGAAGTCATCCCTGATAGTTAAATGGAAATAAAATTTAATTAGGTAATTTATAAACCAAACAAGGAACAAGGAAATTTAATGGGGACTAAATTAAACTGCAATTAAAAAACATAAAGCTTGTGTAGATTTAGATTTGTGTCGATTTAGAAGAAACTTATCAACCCAATTCTGTGTTTCGCTTCCGTCCAAATCCATACAAGTCCAAACTCTAGGCTCACAAACAGTAAGATTGCATTTGAGAGCATAAATTTTGGATCTTGAATTTAGATTTGAGTGAATTTATATAAAACTTAATACAATTTGGTATTACATCTTTTCAAATTCATACAAATCCAAATTTAAGTATCTTCTTAAAATGCGATAAGGTGAATGTAAAAAGAAATTAGAAATAGTACACAATCTGACTGCTCAAGAAGCCTTTGTACTCGTCCTGCAATACTTGTGGTAAGTCGAAATGGAAGAGTGTCACAAATGGAGTTATCCCTGTATTAAATTAAAAAGAAATTCAATTTATTATTTAAAAGATGAAGGAAATATGTATTGATAAGAAATATGGAGAAGAAGAAATAATTAGGAGTTTTTTAACATTAAGGTTTCATGTAAGATGAAAAGAAATAAGAAGATGAATTTTCTATTGTATTTTCTCTATATATATTTGAAATATTATTAAGGATGTACTATTATCTATGTTTGGTTAAAAAATAATAAAAGTATTAAAGATTAATATAGCATATGATATCAAAATTTTGTTAGTTGTCTCATTAATATTTTATTTTCTTTCTCATTTGATTTTAACAATTAAGTGGGAAAAGATATATTTTCAGGCAAAAGTCACTCAACTTTCCCAAGTTTGACAAAAAGACAGATACCTGCCTGGTCCTGAGGTTTCAAAAATGTCACAAACTTTTCTTGAAATTTCAAAAATATTGTAGACTTGCCTTGACGTTTGCAAAGACTTAAGGGAGGTCTTTGAAAATTTTAAAATCTCAGGAAAAGTTTCTGACAATTTTGAAATCTCAAAACAGATCGTTGTCTTTTTGTCAAATATTCTCAAAGAAGATTAATGTAAGAGAAGATTAATCTCTTTTACGTTATATTATTTATATATAAGAAACACAAGCATTGAAAAGATACCGTTCTTTATTAGTTCATCAATGAACTTGTTGTAGAAATCAATGCCTTCTTGGTTTATTCCACCACTCACTGTTCCATCTGCAACAATTCAAGATAAAATTTATGTGCGTAACTAGTGTGCGATAATAATGGAAAAATTGTCATCTAGGAAAAAAAATAAAAATAAAACAAACCACAAAGTTTTATTGGATTTGAATAATATGTAATATAAATCTATATTAAAATTTTTCCAAATCCAAATTTAGGATAAAAAATCTATGCTCTTGAAGACATAGTTTTAAGTTTTGATTTTGAATTGGATTTGTATAATTTTTGAATAAAAATATAATGAAAAATTATATTAAATTTTGTATAAATTCAAACAAAATAAATGTAAACTCAATAAAGTTCAAAATCGATATATACTCGATCCCTAAGATGATCTAATTTTTTTTTTTGGATGAAGGATAGTTCGGAGTTTATTACATGGAAGAATCCTTGGCCAAGCAATGGAGAATCGATAGGTGTCGACGCCCATCTTCTTCAAAAGTTGTACATCATCCTATAATTAATATATATATATATATATATATATATATCAATTAAAAAAGAAAAAGAAAAAAAGAAAACCAAACAATGGAATTAGTATCTTTAATTAATCAATTCATGCTTTTTATTTCAACATGTGTGTGACTCACAACACATTTCTAAAATTTAGAACAAACTCATTTTCAATATTATTGAGTATTTCTCTCTTAATATATTTTAAATAATTTAACAAAAAAATATTTTAAATAAGATTCATGGATAGCAATATATATATTAAGAGTAATCATATACATACTTTGTAGCGATTGTAAGAATCAACAGCAACATCCGTGTCACCCTTTCCATCTTGGATAAAGCTGTCCCAAGTGCTGGCTCCTCTCCCTCCTTCATCTCCAGCTCCTTCTGTCTGTACCAATATTTAGGATATGCGCTCTCAGTCCATTTCATTTCAGTATATTTAAACGCAGACCACAAGTCAAACAAGGCGAGAGAGAGAGAGAGAGAGAGAGAGAGAGAGAGAGAGAGAGTGAACCTGGAGGGCGGAAGTGGAGCAGCCAAACTTGAAATCGGGGGGGAAGTCTTTTCTGGTGACTAGGGTTTTGGGTTGGGGGATGACGGCGGGCTGAAGCGCCGGAGCGGTGGGAACTGCCCCTCCGTTGAGCAGCTTCTCCAGCACCGCCGGCGGCGCAATCTGGATGTGCCCTTTCAAACACCTTATGCAATACTTATTACTATTATTATCATACTTTGGGCGAATGGTGTTCTTATAATACTTAACATTATTCATATTCCTGCAGCGATCAATCATCACACCCATTTTCGACGAAGAGAGAGTATTTCCTCCTCTCTCCAATGAACCCACTTGATGATGATGATGATGAATCGCCATTGATGGGCTTTTGGTGCTCAAACATGCAACTGCGTTAACCACAGCCATTTCACAAAGAAGCAGAAGAAGAAGAAGAAGAAGAAGAAATTGGATGTGGGGAGTGAGCGAGAGAGCAGAGCTATTTATAGAATATCTTAAGTTCCACTATTCATTAATTAATCTAAGCTAGTAGGACTGTGCTGTATCATGTTCTTCTTGACTTCTCATATATAATTAATATAAGTGATGACTGATTGCTGAGGGAGGTCAATGGATTGAATGAAGTCATTCTTTAAACAGCGACACTGCTTTCTCGTGCAGCTCGTTGGCCGGGATAAACGCACAAACATAAATCGTGTCTGCAGCCGGTGCATGCAAGAAAATTATTACCAGAAGATTTTACATGAAATCTTATAATGAACATATAATTAATTAATTCGTTAAAAATTTATTGATATTTTTATATTTAATAATTTCAAAAAAATCATAAGAAAATATTTAATAATTAATTCAATCGTAAATTATATAATTATATATATAAACTCAATAAAGAAAATATATAGGGCTTAATTGTGGAAATAAGTTTTTATTTTTTATTTTAGTATTTTTAAAATTATATAAAAAATTTAGCTAATTTTGTTTACAATATTTGTATAAAATAAATGAATGATAATGAATAGTTTTAATTTGATTTATGATATAATTTAACTTTTAATTTTTAGTTTTTCAAGTCATTAAAAAAATACCATCTTATTTTTAAATTTATATAAAAATTAGAAAATATCTTTTCATTATATTATAAATTTCTAATTCTTCTTTAGAAATCTAAATTCAAATCCCAAAATTCATAATTCTAAATATTATTTTATATAGATTTTAAAAAATTAAAAAATAAATTATTCTTTTTTGATTATATTAAAATCTAAAATAAAAAAATAAAAACAATTATTGTAATATG
The DNA here is from genome assembly GCF_029873635.1 of Malania oleifera. NCBI lineage: Eukaryota > Viridiplantae > Streptophyta > Magnoliopsida > Santalales > Ximeniaceae > Malania > Malania oleifera. The sequence continues at coordinate 48,506,128 of NC_080427.1, forward strand.
ATTCAAACCAAATTATTTATTTTTTCTTTATTTAAAAAGTATAAATAAATTAAAAAATTAAATTAGAGTTTTATAATTAGGAAGACGGGACGGCGGCATGACTTTGCCACTAAAAAAAATTAATAAAGGGGGCCAATTTCACCACACCAAACACACCTTATTCCGTATAAATTAATGATTCTTATTATTATCTATTCCCATTCCCCATTTTATAATTATTAAATTTTGTTCATGATGAGAGTCAGTAGAGGGGCCCCACTGATGAAATTATCCCGATCGTCTGCATTATATTCAGGCATTGTAGGTCAGTCCATAGCTTTGCCACAAAGGTGGAGAATTTTTAAGTAGAAAGCTTAGTAAGGGATTGTCCCCTTGATCTTTGTTTGGAGTCGTTCATAATTAATTAAATTAGATTTGATTATTGGAAGATAAATGATTATTTTTTTTTAATAATTTAAAAGGGAAATAAATTTAGAAGTCATAGCAAAGGTAAAACCTGATTAAAATGGATACAATTTAAATTTGAATCAAATCTGACTCCACTTAAAATGACTAATAACTAATTCTTATAATATAGATGAGTTAATCTGGTTTAATTTTGTTATTCATCCTAAATTGACTCATAACCAATCCTTTTTATTGATTGACGTTACACTGTCATGTGGGGAGTAAGCACAGGCTTTGAGTAAAGGCATGGCTCACTGACGTGACGTGCGGATACAAACAGGGGCTGGAGTAGGGGGGGAACATTGTATCTGGGTAGCCCTAGGGGAGGAGATTACAGGAAAGAGTTTGTTTAGTGGATTGTGGAAACCTTGAGTGGATCAAGGTTTGTGGAATAGGCAAGGGGCTGACCACGTTATTAACATCGGTATTAAGATCTTTTCCTCCCTTCTCTTTATGTTATATCTTGTGCCTGAATTTAATTGTATTATGTGATATAACGTTTGCATCGTACCAAAATTTAATTTTGTAGGGAAAATAAAAAATACACCCAAAAAGAATCTATTCCACCCCCCTAAGACTCGATTTCGGGCTATCAAGGATGCATATTAATGGAAGATTACTGAGCTCTGATTCATTAAAGAGAAGGGCGAAGGAAAAAAGGAAGGAATATAGGTAGAGACACAAAAGAGAGTAAAGGGCTCGGTTTGCAGATTTTAAAGTTTAGAAACAAGGAGGGGGAATAAAGCTAGTCACCCTTGCGTATTTGTTTGTTTGAAAGGTTATGATCCAAGGTGCATGAATTAAATTCGTAGCTTTCATTAACATAAAATACCTAAAATTATTTGTCAGAAAGGGAAACAATCAATAAAAATGAATTTTGACGAACATTGATTTGTTACTAAAATGTTAATAGTGACAAATTTATTTTATTACTATTCACCGAAAGACCGTTATTAATATATTAGAGTCATGCTTAGCCTGGAAAAAATTTCTTTTAGTGACAAACTTAGTAGTGACGAAAACAAATTCATCACTACTGAGCCTTTAATATTAGTGATGGAAGTTTTTAATTTTCATAATTATATTTGTTTGCTATTTATTATTTTACATAAAAAATAAATTTAATTGATTTAATAATTACTATATATTGAATAATATAATTAAATATGATCATATATAACAAACCTTGTGCATGTGCAAGGTCTAGCTGGAATTCTTAGTCCCAACCTCCACTTTTTCTTACCATCAAATGAATGTGTATATATGGTATTATTAATAAATGTGCACATGCAAGGTCTAGTTGGAATTCTTCTTCCCCACCCCTGTTAGAGATGGAGCCAGAGATAGCTGGAGATGATGCATTGCTGAGTCAAGAAAACGCGTGGAATTATCTCTTCATTATCATCCCCATTGTAACTTTCATTTGTGATTAATTTTTATCTTAAATGTAATTTATTCCAAGTCACTATAAAAGGAGGGCTGTGGAAGATGTATTATATTGAAGCACAGCAGCTCATAATAGCACAGAGAGTGCAGAGAGAGCTGAGAGGAAGAAGGGAGGAAGAGAGAGAGAGAGAGAGAATTGTAACATTTTTCCGGCGAGTTATTAAATAGTTGGTGTGTGCTCCGTGGACGTAGGTCGTTCTTGACCGAACCATATAAAATTCTTGGTGTCATTTTCTTCTGGATGCTCACAGGGTCTTAACAACCCCAACTTTTTCTTTAAAATGAGAAGGAATATCTTGAATTATTTTGTGTTTTTGCTATCGCCTCCATACCCCACTTTCTTGTCATAACATTCTAATAAAAGACATTTTAGACTTTATACACTTTGGACCTTACTTTTTCTTTTCAACTTAGCTGTCAAATTATTTAAATATAATTGTCTTGTCATTGTGACATTCTTTTTCTTTGTCCCATATTCCCTTAATTTGTTCTTAAGCTAAATGTGAAACATGTGTGAATGTCCATTTAGATTTTTATATATGGGTTGTTAGCTGCCTAAAAAGAAAAGGCAAGGCTAGGGCAACAAAATTTTGTCATCCCCCTCTAGGCAAAATTATCAAGTAATCTAAATTTAACATATCATACTTATTTTAATTCAATAGACGATGTTAATTCATATATTAGATCAATAAAAAAATAATAATTAACTTTCATTTTAAAACTAATCAAAAGGATTCATTAGTCGTTATTATTTTATTGAATTAGTTTATAGATGATGCAGTAAAATCTAGTCTATCTAATAATTTTTCTTCCTTTAGCTTATAAAAAATTCCTCATCTCACTTGTCACATATTTGGTCTAACTTTCGTAAAACATTCTTCATTTCGACTCTTCGAATTTAGGAGTGGCAAAACATTAGTGACGGCTTTCAAATCCGTCACTAAAAATGGGTTAATAGTGACGAATTTAGAAATTCGTCACTAATATTCTGAACTAAAATTTTTTATTTTTTATTTAAAAAAGGAAAATATTAGTGACGGTTCCCAAATCCGTCACTGATAATGTGCCAATAGTGACGAATTTACATATTCATTACTAATACTTTGAAGTATTTTTTTTTTTAAATAATAGTAATAACGGTTATTTAATCGTCACTAATGTTAATCTTTTAGTGACGAATTTAATTCGTCACTAATAACACAGAAATTGTAGCAAATATTTTACTGAGATAAATTTTGCACGAAAAATTTTTTCACGCAATATTTTTTCATTTTTAGTAAAGAAACTAATAGTGACGGATTAAATTTTGTCACTAATAGTGCCGTATTAGTAACAGTTACTAAAACCGTCACTAATACCCTACTATTAGTGATAAATTTGAATCCTTCACTAATAATTTCGTCACTAAAAAGTAGTGTTTTTTGTAGTGTAAATAGTCATATGCTTTCAACTGGTTAGCTTGTAACGACCTGCTCCTTTTTCACATATATTTTTTTTATATATATAAATAAATTATCATCACATCATACATCCCAGCTCAGCAGGTCACAATCCACCTGGGCCCGTGTGCACCAGGGATATAACCAGAGTCACTATAATTACTATCTCGCAGTATATACATCTCAAAAATGAAATCTAGGGACAATCCCCACAAAACCTAACTGTCCCTACCAAAAACTTACCCTTCCAAAGAGGGCAAACAACTGATCTAGATCAGCGGGGCTTTTCCCGCTCTCCTATCAGGGGCTCCTGAAAAATGTATAAGATTTAGGGGTGAGACACCTCTTAGTAAGGGAAATAAACTAATACCAGTGTGTGGCAACATGAGTATTATGTGTTCTACATATACCATACATAACATATTCAATACTGTTTATCAAATCTGGGAAAACATACATGTCTCATCTCATACACTAATAATAATATAAAACAATCCTGGTAGGTTAGCTGGCTGTTGTCATGTATTACCCCCACATGACTGGGTTGTGTAGCCCGAAGGCGGGACCTGGCAATGGTTGGCCGACCACTGCCAAGTCAAACAGTAGTCTGTAGGTCCGATGGGTCTACCCAGACTGGTCCGTACACCAGGGGCGATAACAGCACACTTCTTGAAAATAACCACATCGACCATCCAATTTCACACCACTCCGTACAGCGGCGTTAACACAGATATCATGATCACGAGGACCATGGACACATAGCAACGGTACCGTGCAAGTGCTAGCCTAGACCAAGCCAACCAGGTTCTGATATCATATACATATACTAAAACCGTGATACATAAATATCTCATATCATTTATTTTCACATCAATCATATCATTTCACATATATACGTGTATCATAAAAATCATCGGCCCGTACACCAGTATTACACATTTTAACATAGCACGGCCGGTACACCGGCAAATCACATAGCACAGCCTGTACGCTGGCAAATCACATAGCACGGCCCATACGCCGGTAAATCTCATCCACATAGCATGGCCCATACGCCGGCAAATCACATATACATATAAAAATATCTCGGCCCGTACGCCGGTTTTCCATCATAGAAATCCATATCGTCCCCATTCCCAAAAAAAACAGTATTTCACAACATTTTTATACTCATGCCACACTAAACAAATTTTCTACGTATTCAACATATCATCATTTAAACAGTATTTTCCAAATATAAATCATATATATAAATATATTTATTTTTCTTGAAACCAGATGCTATATATATATACATACATTTTCTCAAAACAAAACTAGTTTAGTTTATCCCCTTAACTGATTCCTGAAAAGCCCCTAAGAAAATCTTTCCCGTACCCACAAGGTTCTCAACTCAATACCCTGAAAATGAAAACTCGCAGAATTAAAGTTTAGTATTTTCATACGTACAATATTTTCTATAACTACCACTAAGTCAAATTCGACTTAAAAAATCTTACCTCAACTTAGGGATGATTCCCAACGTTCCCAATCCATACCTTGGAACTGAAAATTTCCAGTATTAAAGTTCAGTATTTTTACCCGTATATTACTTTCTTCAACTGTCCAAAATCCAAATATTGAATATAAAGTCTTACCTTGGATTTGGGATGAAACCCAACTTCGTTTTTCCTGACGATCCGTTCCGGCAGACTTGTAGAGAACTTCGCCAGGAGCGTCGTGGTAGTTTCGGTTTGTCGATCCGGCGTAAAACTAGCCCGGAATCGAAGAGAGAGAGTCGTAGGAAAGAGAGAGAGAGAGAGAGAGCACTTCCACAAATATCCAATTTAGCTTCTTGAAGAAGCTTTCCACTTTTTATATATATATATATACACCTTTAACCTTTATATTAAATACATATCCTAATAACTTACATATATATATATATATATATATATACACACACACACACACACACACACACACACACACACATATATATATATATATATATATACATGCTTCAATATATATATATATATATATATTTTCCTTATCATACTATTCATTTTACTATTTAATTTAATTAATTAATTTTATTTTATTATTTTATTATTATTATATATACACATATATATTTTTTAAATTAAATTTTATTATTATTATTTTTTTTTTCCGGATACTACATTCCTCCCCCCTTAAAAGAATTTCGTCCTCGAAATTTACTGTTTCTGTAACTCGCCATCCTTTAATCAGGAAAAAGGGTCTACTCATTTTATTACCTATCCTCACTTATGGCGGAGGAATACCGTGGTTACATCTCGAGTCTTGGAAGATTACATATACAAAAGAAAACCATTCTCCCAAAACTAAAGTACTACACTATTCAACCATTACATGTACCTGCAACAGAAAACTATTTAACTATTTACATTTCTTCACTCAGACTTCTTGAAATAAATGTGGATACCTCTGCTTCATCTGCTCCTCAGACTCCCAAGAAGCCTCTTCTACTGCATGATTCCTCCACAAGACTTTTACTTGAGGAATCGTCCTGTTATGTAGCTCTTGTACTTTCCTATCCAGAATCTGTACTAGTACCTCCTCATATCCCAGTGAATCACTAAGCTCCAACTCATCATAATTGATGACATGAGAAGGGTCTGGGACGTATTTCCTCAACATAGCAACATGAAATACGTTGTGAATCCTGGACAATACAGGTGGCAAAGCTAGCCTGTAGGCTACCGGTCCCACTTTATCTAGAATCTCAAATGGACCGATAAACCTAGGACTAAGTTTACCCTTCCTCCCAAATCGCATAACCCCTTTCATTGGAGCTATCTTCAAAAATACGTGATCACCTACATCAAACTCTAAATTCCTGCGGCGATGGTTGGCATAACTCTTCTGTCGGCTCTGAGCTGCACTGATCCTGTCCCTGATAAGACGAACTTTATCACATGCCTGCTGAACCAGCTCTGGCCCCACTACTCGCCGCTCACCCACTTCATCCCAAAACAAAGGAGAACAACATCTCCTACCGTACAGAGCCTCAAATGGTGCCATGCCAATGCTAGATTGATAACTGTTATTATACGCAAATTCTACTAATGACATGAACTGAGTCCAACTACCCCCAAAGTCTAGTACACACGCTCTGAGCATGTCCTCTAATATCTGTATGGTCCTCTCAGTCTACCCGTCTGACTGAGGATGGAATGCCGTACTAAACGATAACTGAGACCCCAGAGCCTCCTGCAGACTTCTCCAAAATCGTGATGTGAATCGTGGGTCTCGATCCGACACAATAGATACAGGCACCCCATGAGAACGTACTATCTCCTGAATGTAAATCTCCGCTAAACGGCTGAGGGAGTAGCTGATCTTGATGGGAATAAAGTGGGCGGTCTTCGTCAATCGATCAACAATCACCCAGATAGCGTTATGACCATGTAACGTCATCGGCAGTCCTGACACGAAGTCCATCGATATGTGATCCCACTTCCACTCCGGGATGAATAACGGCTGCAACTGCCCTGCCGGTCTCTGTTGCTCAGCCTTTACCTGCTGGCACGTCAAACACTGTGCTACATACTCAGCAATCTCTCTCTTCATACCACTCCACCAGTATGACTCTCGCAGATCTCTATACATCTTCGTACTACCGGGATGAACTGTATACAAAGATCTGTGAGCCTCCTCTAGAATAGTCTTCCTGATCTCAATATCGGCAGGAACACATAATCTGGAACGGAATTGCAAAGCTCCATCATCTGCGATACTGAACTCCTCCCCCTGCCCACTCTGTACTCTGTCTATCACCTTCACTAGCTCTGGATCTTCCTTCTGGGCAGCTTTAATTCTCTCATGCAGGGTAGGCTGTACCTCTAGGCTGGCAATACATACTGGGAGATCACTCTCCACCAACTCTATGCCGAGTCTCTCCAGATCCATTATGATCGGATGCTGGATCCCCATAGCCGCCAACACTGGCTCCCTGGATTTCCTGCTCAACGCATCAGCTACCACGTTTGCTTTCCCTGGGTGATAACTGATGGTACAATCAAAATCCTTAATCAGCTCCAACCACCTTCTCTGCCTCATATTCAGTTCTTTCTGCGTAAAGAAATACTTCAAACTTTTATGGTCAGAGAAGATCTCACACTGCTCACCGTACAGGTAATGCCTCCAAATCTTCAGTGCGTGTACCACTGCAGCCAACTCAAGATCATGGGTAGGGTAGTTCTTCTCATATTCTTTCAACTGCCTGGATGCATACGCCACTACCCTGCCATGCTGCATTAATACACAGCCAAGGCCCTTCAAGGACGCATCACTGTAAATGGTATACCCTTCACCCCCACATGGGATGATCAACACTGGTGCTGTGACTAGTCTCTGCTTCAGCTCCTGAAAACTCTGCTCACAACTATCGTCCCACTCAAATCTAACATTCTTCCTCGTAAGTCGTGTCAAAGGCCCTGACAAAGCTGAGAATCCCTCAACAAAACGACGGTAATAGCCTGCTAGCCCCAAGAAACTCCTGATCTCCTGGACATTTCTCGGTCTAGCCCAATTCACTACAGCCTCAATCTTGCTAGGATCCACAGAAATACCGCCTCCAGATACAACATGCCCCAAGAACACGACCTTCTCCAGCCAAAATTCACATTTACTGAACTTGGCGTACAACTTCTTTTCCCGAAGTGTCTGCAAAACCTGCCTCAAGTGCGTCTCATGCTCCTCATAGTTCCTAGAATAGACCAGTACATCATCAATAAAAATAACAACAAACTGGTCTAGGTATTGGTGGAAGACTATATTCATCAAGTCCATAAATACCGCAGGAGCATTCGTCAAACCAAACGACATCACTAGAAACTCGTAATGCCCATACCTAGTCCTGAAGGCCGTCTTTGAGACGTCTTTTGCTTTCACCTTCACCTGATGGTAGCCAGATCTGAGGTCAATCTTCGAATACACCCGTGTACCCTGGAGCTGGTCAAACAAATCATCGATACGGGGTAGAGGATACCTATTCTTGATTGTCACTTTATTTATCTCCCTATAGTCTATACACATCCTCATAGTCCCGTCTTTCTTTTTTACAAATAAAACTGGAGCTCCCCACGGAGATACACTGGGCCGTATGAAGCCCTTATCTAGCAAATCTTGCAACTGATTCTTCAATTCTGCTAACTCCACTGGCGCCATTCAATAAGGTACTTTAGAAATCGGCGCTGTACCGGGAGGTAGATCAATAGAGAAATCCACCTCACGGTCGGGTGGCAAGCCTGGTAACTCATCTGGAAAAACATCCACAAACTCCTTCACTACAAGCGTGCTAGCAAGTTTCGAATCATTCTCTGACATCTCTTTCACAACCGCCACAAACCCCTGACAACCACTCAGCAGTAGTCTCCTGGCCCGAATAGCTGAAACTAGCTGAGGTGTGGATTGTACATGTGACCCTACAAACTTGAATTCTGCTTCCCCCGGGGGTCTAAATATCACCTCTCGTGCACGACAATCTATGCTGGCAAAATTAGCCGCTAGCCAATCCATGCCAAATATAACGTCAAACCTATGCATGTCTAACACTATCAAATCAACAGACAATGTTTTCCCCTGAATCTCTACTGGGCAGTTGCGGAGTACCCTACCACACCTCACTACCGACCCAGTCGGTGTAGATACCAACAATTCAACATCTAATGATTGTGTTTCAGCCTCAAATAATTTAATACACCCCAAGGACACAAACGAGTGTGTAGCTCCTGAATCAAATAATGCAATAACTTTAAAAGAAAGCATAATGACCATACCTATCACCACGTCACCTGATGCCTCAGCCTCACCCGGCGTCAGAGTAAACACCCTGGCTGGAGCCGTATTCCTCTGCTGGCCTCCCCGTGGTGCCTGATAACCTCCCCGGTATGGTCTAGGAGCTGGAACTGCATCTGGTGGAGTAGGGCAGTCTCGTACCATGTGCCCCGATCTACCGCAACGATAGCACACCGGAGCTGCATCTGGCGGGGTAGGACAATCTCGCACTATATGTCCTGATCTACCGCAGCGGTAGCACACTACACCACCAGCTCGACACTCTCCCCAGTGCCTCCTACCACAAGTCTGACAAACTGGAGGACCCTGCCCTGTCTGCACCTGGCGTCCTCCTATCTCCTGTCTGCGCCCTCTACCATGATTACCTCTCGTCCACTGACCCGGCCTGTGACCCTGCTGGTAGCTCGTAGATGCAGATCTCTTCCTCTGTCCCTGCTCATCCGCATCAAGACGCTCACCAATCTCTGCCAAGGCCGCCCTGTCGACCAACTCAGCGAAGTCCTGGATCCGCAGCACCACCACTTGCCTGAATATACTCCGCCTCAGGCCTCTCTCAAACTGCCTCGCCTTCTTCACCTCATCAGGAACAATGTATAGGGCGAATCGAGAGAGCTCGATAAAACGTGCTGCATACTGCTGGACGGATAGCTGTCCCTGCTTCAGACTCAGGAACTCTTCTACCTTAGCCTCCCTCACAGTAGCTGGAAAATATCTGTCAAAGAACAAATCTTTAAACCGGTCCCATGTCATAGCTATTGGAGTCACCCTCTGCTGCTCTAATAGTCTCACCGTAGTCCACCACCTCTCAGCCTCTCCTGTCAATTTATAGGTGGCAAAGAGGACCCTTTGTTCCTCAGTACATTGCAGCACAGCCAAGATTTTCTCAATCTCCTGCATCCAATTCTCAGCGGCTACTGGATCAACTCCACCTGTGAACGCCGGAGGATTCATCTTTGTAAATTTCTCTATAGTGCACCCATGGCCTGTAGATGGACCACTCTGCTCCCTCGAGCTCCTAGCAATCTCAGCCATAACCTGCTGAGCCACGCTACGTAATACCGCATCAGAGTCGATCCTACCTGTACCTGATGGTCCTGCTCCATCACTGCCACTCGCATGGGCACTATTTCCTTCTGGATCCATCCTGGAAAATAGCAGTTGCAATTCAATAATCCTATCCTCATAATTTACCCACCTATCCTCACCACTCATCTCAACATTTCTAACTCATTGTTAATCCCCAGTCCTACATTCTAGGAACACAACCCGACAATAGCTTACTATGGTTTTCCTGAAATCGTCACCCCGGGAAAAATACAGAAACTACCACGAAAGTCCTGCTTCTAGACTGTAGAACAAAACCTCAAATCATTTCCTAAACTCTGGTATTGTTCCTACTGCACTCTAAAGTCTACAGAACCTAGCAACCTAGGCTCTGATACCAACTGTAACGACTTGCTCCTTTTTCACATATATTTTTTATATATATATAAATAAATTATCATCACATCATACATCCCAGCTCAGCAGGTCACAATCCACCTGGGCCCGTGTGCACCAGGGATATAACAAAACATACAGCAGAAGCCTACGCAGCAGAAAGTATAAAATCATATACAGCTCATCATAAAGTGCATAACACATACCAGAGTCACTACAATTACTATCTCACAGTATATACATCTCAAAAATGAAATTTAGGGACAATCCCCACAAAACCTAACTGTCCCTACCAAAAACTTACCCTTCCAAAGAAGGCAAACAACTGATCTAGATCAGCGGGGCTTTTCCCGCTCTCCTATCAGGGGCTCCTGAAAAATGTATAAGATTTAGGGGTGAGACACCTCTCAGTAAGGGAAATAAACTAATACCAGTGTGTGGCAACATGAGTATTATGTGTTCTACATATACCATACATAACATATTCAATACTGTTTATCAAATCTGGGAAAACATACATGTCTCATCTCATACACTAATAATAATATAAAACAATCCTGGTAGGTTAGCTGGTTGTTGTCATGTATTACCCCCACATGACTGGGTTGTGTAGCCCGAAGGCGGGACCTGACAATGGTTGGCCGACCACTGCCAAGTCAAACAGTAGTCTGTAGGTCCGATGGGTCTACCCAGACTGGTCCGTACACCAGGGGCGATAACAGCACACTTCTTGAAAATAACCACATCGACCATCCAATCTCACACCACTCCGTAGAGCGGCGTTAACACAGATATCATGATCACGAGGACCATGGACACATAGCAACGGTACCGTGCAAGTGCTAGCCTAGACCAAGCCAATCAGGTTCTGATATCATATACATATACTAAAACCGTGATACATAAATATCTCATAACATTTATTTTCACATCAATCATATCATTTCACATATATACGTGTATCATAAAAATCATCGGCCCGTACGCCGGTATTACACATTTTAACATAGCACGGCCCGTACACCGGCAAATCACATAGCACGGCCCATACGCCGGCAAATCTTATCCACATAGCACGGCCCATACGTCGGCAAATCACATATACATATAAAAATATCTCGGCCCGTACGCCGGTTTTCCATCATAGAAATCCATATCGTCCCCATTCCCAAAAAAAACAGTATTTCACAACATTTTTATACTCATGCCACACTAAACAAATTTTCTACGTATTCAACATATCATCATTTAAACAGTATTTTCCAAATATAAATCATATATATAAATATATTTATTTTTCTTGAAACCAGATGCTATATATATATACATACATTTTCTCAAAACAAAACTAGCTTAGTTTATCCCCTTACCTGATTCCTGAAAAGCCCCTAAGAAAATCTTTCCCGTACCCACAAGGTTCTCAACTCAATACCCTGAAAATGAAAACTCGCAGAATTAAAGTTTAGTATTTTCATACGTACAATATTTTCTATAACTACCACTAAGTTAAATTCGACTTAAAAAATCTTACCTCAACTTAGGGATGATTCCCAACGTTCCCAATCCATACCCTGGAACTGAAAATTTCCAATATTAAAGTTCAGTATTTTTACGCGTATATTACTTTCTTCAACTGTCAAAAATCCAAATATTGAATATAAAGCCTTACCTTGGATTTGGGATGAAATCCAACTTCGTTTTTCCTGACGATCCGTTACTTGTAGAGAACTTCGCCAGGAGCGTCGTGGTAGTTTCGGTTTGTCGATCCGGCGTAAAACTAGCCCGGAATCGAAGAGAGAGAGTCGTAGGAGAGAGAGAGGGAGAGAGAGAGAGAGAGAGAGCACTTCCACAAATATCCAATATAGCTTCTTGAAGAAGCTTTCCACTTTATATATATATATATATATATATATATATATATATATATATATATATATATATATACACATTTAACCTTTATGTTAAATACATATCCTAATAACTTACATATATATATATATATATATATATTTTCCTTATCATACTATTCATTTTACTATTTAATTTAATTAATTAATTTTATTTTATTATTTTATTATTATTATATATACATATATATATATTTTAAATTAAATTTTATTATTATTATTTTTTTTTTCCGGATACTACATAGCTTTAAGTATTTTAATTAATTCCATAATAACCCTTGACAAGATGTGAAATATTTGGTGGTAGCTAAGATATTGTAGCCCATCTTGAGAGAGAGAGAGAGAGAGAGAGAGAGAGAGAGAGAGAGAGTTGGAGCAACATGTTGATTAAGGACTAGAAAAGGGACCAGAAAAGATTGAAAAGGTGAGGCTCTCCAACAACTCTGCATGTCCAACTAGTTTAAATGACAGTCTTTTCCAGCACAATAATTATAAGAACCACATGAACACAATTCTCTTCAAAAAATTATAACAAAAAAAAAAAAAACCCACTTGAATATTCATAAAATGGTACTAGATTTATGTGAATTCAACAAATTTTACAGCATAAAATGTGCTTTGAGGATCACTTTATTTGCCAAGAACAAAAGAGACAGAAAATGCTACTCACTAATCACTTATTAATCTTTTTTTTCCCTAAATAATGCATAGGATTGAATAGGGTAAGGTGACCATTTTCTTATTCATAAAATTTTGTAGTACAACATCAACTAAATTAGTGCTCCTCATGCAACATCACTTGGGTGAACCGCCCAAGAATGAGTTGAGCCACTTTGCAGACTTCTTAGGGATCCGGTTCAATTTGTTGAGGTAATCCGTATAGTTAAGCCCGAACCGGACCGTGTAACCCGAACCCATTTCCATGCAGTCCATTAGAGCCCACATGAAGTACCCTTCAACGTCTGCGCCTTTCCTGTACCAAAAAAAAAAATTACCCCAAACAATGCCTTCAGCCCATCTCATCCCTGCCCGTAAGTAAATTCAAAATGTCTACTTGAGACTCACTTGGTACATAAAATGAAATGCAAATTGAAGGAATGAGATTAAATTTATCATTTAATTTTTGTTATATTCTTTATTCAAATTTTCATTTTGCAAACCAAATTATAAGAGCAACACCTACTTTCTGGCTTCTGAAACTGCATATAGATGGCTGAGAATGTGCTGAATTCTGGCATTGTCCTGTAGGGCTGTCTCGACCGGGATCGCGTCGTCTCTTTTCTCCGGATAGCCTAATGGAAATGGGTTTTAGAATAGAGAATTTAATCATCAACTTGAAAAATACAAATGAAAGAAAGATGTTAAGAAATCGCTTTATTGCTTTTCTCTAAATTATCGAAATGGGTTTCAGAATGAAGAAGCAATATGATCGTTGAAGGATTCTTCCTTGACATGTGACAAAGTTTTGAACCAAACCAAGCTACATAGTTTTATCCCTAGAAGATATTAAAAGATAGACAAAATTAAAGAAGTAACACTCACCATTTTCAGTGACGTACATTTTGGGATTATTGTACTCTTTGTTTATATATATCAGAGCATCCCTTAGCCCTTGTGGGTACACATAAATGGCATCGCTCCCAGGTGCCTGAAAGAGATCAAATAACAAAAAGCAAATGATCATGAAATTACACACACATTATACAAATGATTCAACTGTGAATTGATCAACTTCCTTGAAAATCTTGAGCATGGTAATCCGATCACAAGTGCTTATTAAGAACAAATTCAGGAATGTTAATCTCTCCAAGTTAAACATGATCTTACCAGTTGACCAATGGGCTTTCCATTTCTGTCCACTGCCAGACACAATAGACACAGTAAGAAGTGGATCAGCAACCTATAAAACCTTGAACACTAAAGCTGTGTTTGGTTTGGTGATAGATTGGACAAAGTGGAAGTAAAATGGAATGAAAAAGTGAATAAACAAAAATGTATAGTACCTTTGAACTCAACACGTTGGAATTGGTCTTGGCTGTTGTGTTCATCATTTGGGTTTAATGGGAGGGAAACTGCATATCTGGAAGTGTAGTAATTGATCCCTATGAAATCAAAAGACCCTTTTACCAAATCCTTCTCCTCCTCTGTAAAAGTTGGCAGCCCATCTCTCACCAGAGCTTTCATTATAAATGGATAGTCTCCAAACACCATGGGCTCCATAAACCTATATTTTGAAAAGAAAAAAAAATAAACAATAATTAATCTTAATTGACTGCATATTTTGTCTGTTGAAATGGAATGAATTTAAATTTATCATTTGATTTTTTCATGTTTTCTGTTCAAACTTTCATTTTATTTCTTTCTTATTCTCGTTTCATTCATAAATCAAACATGACCCAGATCAACATAATATTATAAGAAGCTAAGGTTACCTTTGATGAGTAAATTATACTAGTATTACAGGAAAATTTTAATTCATTAATTAAATTTACTAACCATCCAACCAAGAAATCAAAAGCTCTTTCAGATGCCTCTCTGTCAAGTCGGTTGTGTGCATGTGGCTCAAACCATTGAGTCACCAGCGATATCCCAATCTCTCCACGTTGACTTGCCTATAAAAACACATATAAGGAAAATAATAAATTAAACTAATGTTTTTCAAAAAATAAATAAATATATAAAAATTATATATTATGGTATAGAAAAGCAGTTTAAATAAATTGTAATTTTGATAAAGTTGATTTCCGATTCCTTCTATAGTATCTTTCACCTATCGTGTATTACTTTTATGAAAAATGCTTACACCCTTATAAAAAATGGAGTAGAAACTGAACCCGTAAACCCTAATCGAACCCATAAACCCTAGCGATTAATTGAATTTGTGAGTTGTATATATGTGTCACCTGATAATTTTGTTTGTAGAGCTTAGCAGCAGCAGCATGTGCCAATAGGATGTGGTGGGTAGCAAGGAAAGGGTCAGTTGCAGGATTTGCATTAGGGTCAGAGGGCATTCCAACTTTATAGCCATACTGCCCAAACACTTGAGGCTCATTGATGGTTGTCCAGTGCTTCACTCGGTCCCCAAAGGTTTTGAAACAGAGGTCTGCATAGGCTTTGAAGTCATCCCTGATAGTTAAATCAAAATAAAATTTAATTAGGTAATTTAAAACCCACACAAGGAACAAGGAAATTTAATGGGCAATTATATTTTTAAAATATATATATATATATATATATGAGAATGAGCAAGATAGATGCATTACACAATCTCACTACTCAAGAAGCCTCGGTACTTGTTTTGTAATGCTTGCGGTAAGTCAAAGTGGAAGAGTGTCACAAATGGGGTTATCCCTGTTTTCAATTAGACTAAAGAAAATTAAAAATTGACAAAGAAGATAAAAGAGAAATGATCGGAGAATGGAACTTTTTAACATTAAGGCTCTATTTAGATACGAACTTGTAAAAAATAAATAAGTAAATAAGAATTGGAGATTTTTATTGTATTTATGTGTATTTGAAAATGCTATTCAAAATAAATAAATAATTCAAAATGCTATCAAAGACGCACACCGCACGGCACGGCACCGCATACCACCCATATTTTCTATTTCTTCTCTGCAAATCCTTCCATCTCTCCTTCTTGAAGCTTCGAAGAATGGCCGAGCAGCTCACCGAGGAGCAGATCGCGGAATTCAAGGAGGCTTTTAGCTTCTTCGACAAGGATGGCGATGGCTGTATCACCACTAAGGAACTTGGAACAGTGATGCGATCACTGGGGCAGAATCCCACTGAAGCAGCGCTCCAAGACATGATTAATGAGGTTGATGCTGATGGAAATGGAACAATTGACTTTCCGGAGTTCCTCAACCTGATGGCGAGGAAGATGAAGGACACTGACTCTGAGGAGGAGCTCAAGGAAGCTTTCCGGGTTTTTGACAAGGACCAGAATGGCTTCATTTCTGCAGCTGAGCTCCACTAAGGTCTGTTTTGTTTTGTTTGTTTTGTTTTTTTTTTAACTTTTGATGCTTGCATTGTTTTCCAGTGCTGTTCTTGGCATCTGCTTGTTTGCTCTGTCTTTTGTTTTAGTATCTTGGTCGGTAGTGTTTCAATTATGTTTGTTATTTTCCCTTTTTATCTCTGGTACTGTGAACCTAGAACAATTGGGAATCCGATGATTTTGCTTTTGGTGACTAATTTTTGTTAATATTCAAATATATATATATAATTGATAATTAAGGAAAAGGAGGTTAATGACATGTAAATAAAAAATTCGTTTATAATTTGCTAAACATTTTATGTCATTTCTCATTTTTCTCGATAACCAAATGAGAAAAGGCTAATACTTTCATATTTTCTTTAATTACCTTTCATCCATATTCTTCAAGTTTTAAACAAAGCCAAAATGGTAACTAGTTTCTTACCATTTTTCAGTAGTTCATCAATAAAATTGTTGTAAAAATCAATGCCTTGTTGGTTTACTCCACCACTCACAGTTCCATCTGCAACGATTCAAATATGTAATATTTAATAATCGTAACAATACCCACCAAGGATTCAAGATTTATATATAGTATAGATAGATAATAATAAGAACAGCGATGACAACAACAACACAACAATAATTGACGAAGGGTAGATTTGAATTCACTACCAGGGAGAATCCTTGGCCAAGCGATGGAGAGCCTATAAGTGTCAACCCCCATCTTCTTCAAAATTTGTACATCATCCTTTAATATAATGATTAAATAACAATTAGCAAGAGAAAACAAAATAATGTCTCCTATGAGATATTCCAATGGATTTGAAAGTGTTTGCAAGCATAAATTTCAAGGCTAGAATTTAAATTTGTATGGATTTAGAAGATAATCAATTTTTTCCATAATGGTGCGGA
The DNA here is from genome assembly GCF_029873635.1 of Malania oleifera. Lineage (NCBI taxonomy): Eukaryota > Viridiplantae > Streptophyta > Magnoliopsida > Santalales > Ximeniaceae > Malania > Malania oleifera. The sequence continues at coordinate 48,523,524 of NC_080427.1, forward strand.
ACAATAGTATCATTGGAGTAGATACACAAATCGCTTTATATATATGAAGCCTGACCGACAGATTGGTCCGAGTTGAGAGGAGGAAAAAACAAGATTGAACTTAAAATCTTTTCTGGAGATATCCAATTTCCTGGAGAGATAGATAAGATATCTCAACAGTAGAGTAGCATCTTGATACCATCAGGAATGAGAAAATTTTGTACTATATTTTATTCAAATTCACACAAATTCAAATTCCCGATCCCCATTCTATCGCTCCCACATTAACGCAATATTAAAAGCTTAAGTTTTATTCAATCAAATTCACTTAGATTTAAAAGTAAAACTTGTAATTTATATCTTCAAACATAACCTTAATGCATGAAATTAATCACCAACAAAAACAATTAATCATACCTAAGTTCTGCACACTAAAATACCAAAAAAGAATTCAATTTTCATGATTATATATCATAATTAATAATGTTGGCATAAAACTTTTTCCCAAAAAAAAAAAAGGAATCAATTATTCTTGAGAAGTGCATTATTTAATTAGAAGGATCACGTGCATGTCAAAGTGAAGAATAATTTGAGTAGGCATAAAGCATAATATTTATGCATGCATGATTATCCAAAATCTTCGGAGAAATAATTAATTAATCAATCAATCAATCAAGGAAGGAGCTACGTACTTTGTAGCGATGGTAGGAATCAACAGCAATATCTCTATCTCCCGTCCCATCCTGGATAAAGCTATCCCAGGTGCTAGCTCCTCTCCCTCCTTCATCTCCTGCTCCCTCTGTCTGCACCAATTCACATATATATATATATATATATATATATATATATATATATATATATATATACACACACACACAAATTAATACATACCAAAGTAAATGATTTTTCTATATGGATTCAACTAGCTACACTTCCCAAATTTCGTATTTTGAAAAGATAATATCGAACTAGAATTAATGTAAATTTTATGATGTTTAAAAATACTCGAACATTAAGTCTTTCGGTTAGGAATATAGAGGCTAATAATTGATTTGGAAAGAGAATTATGAAAAATGGGTCTCAAGATTCAAAGTCGATCGAGACTTGAAGAAAATTTTGAGTTATTATCAGGTCGGATCTTAGTCACTTTTCATATATAGGTAGAGATATTTTGAAAATAGTCCAAAAACACAACATCATAATATTAATTAGAATCAATTTTTGGACCGATAAAAGGATCATTCCATTATTATGTCTTCTGATCATGAATATAAGGATACATGTTTGATTTGGGAAGTGAATTATGAAAGATGAATCTCAAAATTTGGAGTCATATGTCTCGATATTTTGAGAGTAGACCAAAAACACGATATCGGAATATGAGAATCAATGTTTGGATATATGGTCCACTCCAATATTACGTCTTCTAGCAAAGAATATAGAGATACATAGGATCTGTATGGATCGAAGATGTAATGAGGGAAAAGAAAAAGAATGGAAAAAAAAAAACTCATTTTTTCTTATATTTTCCTTCTCTGTTAGATATTATTAAAAATGAAAGTTTGTTTTAATACAATTAAAAATTAAGAAAAAATAAATATTCATAATGTGTAAAATCAAATTTTTGTTTATAAATTTGATATATTTTTCACTGTCTTTCTCATTTTTCTTCATAACCAAACATGAAAATAACGATTCCTTGATATTTTTTCATTCCTTTTTCTAATATTTTCTTGCAAATGGTTCATAATAAATTAGGGAAGGGAATTATGAAAAATTGGTCTCTGAATTTTAAGTCGATGAAGAGTTAAAAGTTGACTTATATAGGATCTCCCTCACCTTTCCTACACATGGCGTCTCTTAACCCTAAATTCAAAAATGAAGTAGAATGAAATTGCTTTAACAAATCATAAAACCCACTAGTCATACAATATTATCCAAATGAGAGAGAGAGAGAGAGAGAGAGAGAGAGAGAGAGAGAGAGAGAGAGAGATGGATAATAATTACCTGGAGGGCAGAGGTGGAGCAGCCAAATTTGAAATCAGGGGGGAAGTCTTTTCTGGTGACGGTTTTGGATTTGGGGATGGGAGTGAAGGAGGGTTGATCGCCGGTAGGCACACCGCCGTTGAGCAGCCTCTCCAGCACCGCCGGCGGGGGAACCACATGTCCTTTCAAACACCAGATACTACTATACCCCTTATTACTATAATCCTTAACGTTAACATTCCTCCTCCCTCCACTTATATAATTATAATTAACATTAATGATGTTCCTGCTGCGGCCAATAAGAGATGACGATGAGAGAGTTCTACTTCCTCCTCTCTCCGACGACGAACCCATCACCATGGATGGGCTTTTGCTACTTAACATCACAGCCATTTATATTTATGTTCACGTACGTGCAACAAAAGCAGCAGCAGCAGAATAAGAAGAAGAAGAAGGTTGCCAGGATATGTCTGGGCGTTGGGGAGAAGAAGTATTTATAGAGATGTTCTAGTCATGGGACTCCTTTGTCTTCTTCTTCTTCTTCTTCTTCTTCTCTCTCTCTCTCTCTCTCTCTCTCTCTCTCTCTCTCTCTCTCTCTCTCTCTCTCTCTCCAAGGGCATGTTTGAAGTTTGATTTTATCATAAAATAGTTGGGGAATGAAGGAGCATTTCAATTTCCAACCTTCCCCACGAGAAGCTGCATGTGAACAGTTTGTTGACCATTTTTTTTAATTATTAAATATTTAATTTGATATGTGGTTAGCTGGAAGGAATGAAATGCTTGCACATGAGTACTTCACGTATACATAGTTGAATATATGTGAGTGTAAGCAAGAGAGTCGTTCATCTAGGTCATCAAGAATTATAATTAAATTTAAGTACCATATAATTAATTAAGTTAATTTCGTTCTTAAACTATGTGCAAGTTACAAACCAGCTGGCGATGCATATTTATTTATATTTAATTACGGGATAAATTCTAAATTCTTGAAATTTTAAAATATGAAATTGCCACTCCAGAATTTTCGATACCTATCGAAGAATCTCGAAAACTAAAAATTTACTGAATTTTTGACAGATTGCTAGAAAAAAAAAAAAAAAACATTGTTAAGATTATAATATTTTTATTGATAATAACAACCCCTTTGCCCATTTTTTTTTTCATATGAATTATTTTAGGTTTTTTTTTTTGGTAGTTGTTAGAAACTCGGTGAGTTTAATTACTATCATATTCGATCAAAATATTGAAGGGCGTATCGATGGATTTTACCATTAGTTAATTATATGCTTACTCTTCTAACACAATATGCTTATATTTCTACAAACTTTTAAAGAATACCGTATGTTACATTTGATTCACGAGATGTGTATTCCTAACAATGTGATGGAATATGCATGATTAAAAATGAAAATATAATAAAAATTCTACAAGAATATAATTATCATAAATTAAAAAGATAAACATTCATGCAAAAGCTTCTTCATCTTCTTTTTTTTGAAAATTAATAATCAATTTGAAAAAAAAGAATGCACACAATCTTAATTAGAGCATGAACTTGAGCAGAGTGAGAGGATCACTATATATGAAATGAGATCAAGATGATCACTCAAGTTATCCTATCCAAGAATGTGTTGGATTTGGGAATCTCTCCTATGTGGAAAAATTCATTCAAACTTTTAGCCCATTTTCTTTGACTCTTTATTGAACTTATTTAGAGACCATTTTTCACCTTATCTAAGTAAAGAAAATAAGGGTTGGCGGCTGTTGAATTTCATTGTAAGTGAGAGATAGTGTGTGGCAAAAAGAGGGAGAGAGCAAAAGAGAAAATCGATATGAGTTTTTGCAATAGTGTGCAGTTTTTATCAAATGACGATTGGATGGTCATCTGTATTCTGATTGAGCTACTTTTTTTGTCAGTAGATAGAGGACTCATAGGCATCGTTTTTGAACAATCAGATTGGCCATCCAAGTACTGTAGCATCACATATTGGGTTTGAACAATAACCACATTTCTAGTGAAATTCTCAACTTTCACTCTTTGATTTTTAAGATCTCTTGTTGTTAGCCAAAAAGAGAGTTATGTACTCATTGTGATAGCTAAAAATTGTGATCTTGTACCCACACTTTTATCATAGTGAAGTTTTTGAGTGAGCTCTCAAGTCCTGTGATTTTTTTACCCTTTGATTTGAAGGGGTTTTCCACGTAAAATTGTGTGTCTCGTGTGATTGATATTTTTGATTTTTTTTTTTACTAATTTTGTGTTGCTAAAAACATATAATTTTATGATATTGTCGTATCATAAGTACTTTTTTTGTTAATTAAGAGAGAAAGAACTTTCACAGGTGCTTCCGCGATTTTTCGGTAAGTCTCATTTTTCCCAACGCACTGGTATCAGAGCCGATGATTTGTAACTCTAGGCGAGCAATGTCACAAAAGTCAAGGCATGAAACTAATTCTCCCAACATACTAACAGTTTGACGACCAAGTGGGCAACCGAGGCCAATAAGGAGCATCTAGACCTAGAAAATGGATTCAAATAAGGTTAAGACATGGGAGGTAGGATTAGTTTGAGGGCACATAGAATGCAATTTGAGGTACGTAAGACACTGTGGTAAGGCCCATTTGAGCAATTGTTAGAAAATTGGGTTTGCTCCCATAAGAGAGACGATTTCTGTTTAGAGGGAAACAATTGAGACTCACAAGTAAGGGAGAGATTGTTCATTATTGAGAATTTCACTTGTTAGTTTGTCCCACTTTGTAAATATTGAGTGGATGTGTATATACATGGTTGGGCCCAAGACCCAATAGGCTTAAGCTTTTGGGTCAAGTTGGTACTCATACATGTGTACGTATACATATCAAGCCTACCCATAGACTCCTATGGCGCTATTAAGTTGTATCAGAGACGATGGTTTGTAACTCTGAGTGAGAAACATTGTAAAAGTCAAGGCATGAAGCTAATTCTCCTAGCGTATTAATAGTTGGAATATCAAGATTGTGATTGAGGCTAATAAGGATCATCTAGGCCTAGAAGATGAATCTGAATAGGGTCAATACGTAAGAGGTAAAATTGGAATAGGGTCAAGAAGTGGGAGGTAGGATTGGTTTGGAGACACGTGGAATGCAATTAGAGGCACGTAAGATGCGGTGGTATGACCCACTTGAGCAACTATTGGAGAATTGGGCTTACTCCCATGAGGGTGACAATTTCTATTCAGGGGGGGGGGAACAGTTGAGACTCACAAGTGAGGGGGAGATTGTCAAAAATTCCACTTGTAAGTTTGTCCCACATTAGAAAATTTGAGTAGATGATGGGTGTTTATATACATGGTTAGGCCCAAGACCCAATAGGCTTAAGTTTTGGATCAAGTTGGTGCTCATCTAAGCGTATCAAGCCTACCCATAGACTCCTCCGGCGTTATCAAGTGGTATTAGAGCCGATACTTTGTAACTCTGAGTGAACGACATTGTAAAAGTCGAGGTATGAAGCTAATTTTCCTAGCGTATTAACAATTGGAATACCAAGTGTGTGACTGAGGCCAATAAGGATCATCTAACCCTAGAAGATGAATTTGAATAGGATTAATACGTAGGAGGTAGGATTTGAATAAGTTCAATACATGGGAGGAAGGTTTAGTTCGAAGACACGTGAAATGCAATCAGAGGCACATAAGACGCAGTGGTAAGACCCAATTGAGTAACTGTTGGAAAATTAGGCTTGCTCCCATGAGGGAAATGGTTTTTGTTTAGGGGGGAACAGTTAAGACTCACAAGTGAGGGGGGTATTGTTGAGAATTCCACTTGTGAGTTTGTCCCACATTGAAAAAATTGAGTGGATGATGTGGGTGTTTATATACATGGTTGGGTCCAAGCCCTAATAGGATTAAGTTTTTGGGTCAAGTTGGTGCTCACTCATGTATATTAGCCCACCCATGGACTCCTCCGGTGCTAACAAGTAGTATCAGAGTCGATGGCTTGTAACTCTAGGCGAATGACATCGTAAAAGTTGAGGCAGGAAGGTAATTCTCCTGACGTGCTAATAGCTAGAGGACAAAGTGTGTGACCGGGACCAATAAGGATTATACAAGCCTAGAAGATAGATTTGAATAGGGTCATGATGTGGAAGGTAAGATTGATTTAGGGACACGTGGAATGCAATTCGAGGCACGTAAGACGCAGTCGTAAGGCCCACTTGAGCAACTGTTGGAGAATTGGGCTTGCTCCCATGAGGGTGACGGTTTTTGTTCTGGGTGGAACAATTGAGAATCACAAGTGATGAGGGAGAGAATATTCATTGTTGAGGATCTACTTGTGAGTTTGTCCCATATTAGAAAAATTAAGTGAATGATGAGTGCTTATATATACATGGTTGGGTCCAATACCCAATAGGCTAAGTTTTTGTGTCAAGTTGATGTTTATATATGTGTATCAAACCTATCCATGGACTCTTTCGGTACTAATAGAATGATAGTTTATTCAATACTAACAATCATTCTTGAGCAACTCAGCCTCACAAAAAAAAAAACACTTAATTTAGTTGCATACATGTTAATTAGTTGATTAATTGATTTATTTATTACAGTCAAGAGTTCTGTTGCAGCCAAAAATTGAACGACTTTCACGATGCCTGATCACGACCACCTGAAAATAGATAAATAAGTAAGGCTTGGAGGACCCGGGGTGTACTCCGGGGGATCGCTCCGATGCCTAAGTTAGGGATTGGCTTAAGAGGTTTTTTATGCAACAGTAAAGTAGAGTTTATAATGAGATACCTTATCCTCTTCTCTGAATCCCCATTTATAGTGATGGAGTTTGACCCAAGGGTGATGTGCCATTTATTAGCGAATTATGGCGCAAATGTGAATCGCTCCAGTTGTTATAACGTTGGCGTAGATTGCTCTAGTCATCATGGAGCTGGCGTCAATTGCTCTGTTTGAGCAGTTGACTTAGGTGGTAATTGCCCTCATCAATGTTGGGCTATAGTCTCCTTTGGATTTATGGTATGTGATATATTTGAGGTATATCAGTTGTCCCCCCTTCAGTTTCAAATTTTTGAAGCTGGCTTCCAAAGTTCGAAAGTTGTATTTTTTTTTTTTTTTTGTCGAGCAGCTCTTCTTGAGGCATTTTGGGCTGCTTGTGGTTTCATGAGTTGCGCTCTTCTTTTTTGTCATTTCTAGCCTAATGAGCTGTGCTCATATTTTGGGTTGTTTTTAGGCCTTACGAGCGTTGTTCGTCAGTTGGGCCGATTCTTCTTTACCTAATGAGTTGTGCTCATTTTTTGGGCAGTCTTCTGGCCTCACGAGTATTGCTCGTCAGTTGGGCTGATTCTTCTTTGCCTAATGAGTCGTGCTCATTTTTTGGGCAGTCTTCTAGCCTCACGAGCGTTGCTCGTCAGTTGGGCTGATTCTTCTTTGCCTAATGAGTCGTGCTCATTTTTTGGGCATTCTTCTGGCCTCACGAGCGTTGCTCATCAGTTGGGTCGATTCTTCTTTGCCTAATGAGTCGTGCTCATTTTTTGGGCAGTCTTCTAGCCTCACGGGCGTTGTTCATCAGTTGGGCTGATTCTTCTTTGCCTAATGAGTCGTGCTCATTTTTTGGGCAGTCTTCTGGCCTTACAAGCGTTGCTCATCAGTTGGGCCGATTCTTCCTTACCTAATGAGCTGTGCTCATTTTTTGGGCTATATCTTCAGTAACATTTTGATAATTTATGATGTTGGGATGGTTGTTCAATTCGACAGGTTCTTGCAGTTTTGATTTCATTGGGGTTAAAGATATGAGTTATGGTATTTTCAATATCAGTTAGGATTCTTAATCGGTTCGAGATGGATTTGTTTCAAAGGGTTTGGATGTGTATGCACCAAGTGTTCAATCATTTATGGCAAAGGGAACTGCAAGTAAGAGTGCAATGTTATAGATTTCGCAGACTATTTTTGTGTTGTCTGTGTCATATGTGGGGTCTATAAACTCATATTATTCAATTGTATCCCAGTTGATTCGTGAGTCCCATATTGGATGGGGTTGTGAGTGCAATGGTAGATTGAAGTTTGAGATTGAGATCTTCGAGATGTCTACCATTGACGACGGTGATTTTGTTACTATTTGTTTTGATTATGGTGTGGATTGTCCAGCTGATTGGGCTCCAGGTGCTCGATAGAATGTCACTAAGGAGCTTGATTTTTCTGTTTGAGGTTTTGCCAATTGTAGTTGCTACAATTATGCAATTTCAGTGTGCATTGCAATTTCAACTCAAATTTCCAATTGTAATTTCAAATTCACTATTTAGAGCACTGTTTAGTGCACATGAATGTGTAAGAGTCATTATTGTTGACCCCATGGTACATTCGGCTAACCCATTGAAATTTTAAAGTTTGGCTTTGTTTATTTGACTGGCAGTGTAGCTGTCATGACCCCACTATGCATTTAGTGCATAGGTCACTGTTCAATCAATTAAATATTTTGAACATCCTATTAATTATTATTAGTCATTAAGGCGGAGATCTTCAAGCATTGAAACTATGACATATATTTATTTTATTTTATTTTTAAAATTATTATTGTATAATGGAGAAAAAATCATACCTTGAGAATAGGCACGTTGGCTACATAAATCTTGTGCATAGAAACATCAATTGTAGTCGGATTCGTATTAGATCTGGAATTTCCCAATATCGCAAGCTGGGTCACGGTTATTCGTCCATCAATTTTATTACTTGGCTTTTTCAATGCGAGTAAAGCGTCATTGATGTGCTTGAACGTAATAAACCCGTACCCTTTACTTTTCTCGGTGACCTTGCCAAGGATCGCGATGGCTTCTTCAAGGTCACCATAGGTGGAGAAGAGATTGTGGAGGTTCTTGATGGTAGTGTCCCATCCAATTCCGTGAATGAAGAGTTTGCACTAGGTAGGATCCCAATTGGCGATGGATCAGACGGCATCGAGTACGTCTAGGTGTCGGACGGTGGTATTTCGGACGATCTTAATTGAGCCAATGCATCGACCTTCAATTATCTGATGTAGTCATGATCAAGGATTGAAAGAGAAAACCTCTCAAGAAGTTCCCACAGACGGCGCCAACTGTTGCAGCCAAAAATTGAACGACCTTCACGATGCCTGATCACGACCACCTGAAAATAGATAAATAAGTAAGGCTTGGAGGACCCAGGGGATCGCTCCGATGCCTAAGTTAGGGATTGGCTTGAGAGGTTTTTTATGAACAGTAAAGTAGAGTTTATAATGAGATACCTTAGCCTCTTCTCTGAATCCCTATTCATAGTGATGGAGTTTGACCCAAGGGTGATGTGCCATTTATTAGCGAATTATGGCGCAAACGTGAATCGCTCCAGTTGTTATAACGTTGGCGTAGATTGCTCTAGTCATCATGGAGCTGGCGTCAATTGCTCTGTTTGAGCAGTTGACTTAGGTGGTAATTGCCCTCATCAATGTTGGGCTATAGTCTCCTTTAGATTTATGGTATGTGATATATTTGAGGTATATCAAGTTCAAATATGACCCTATATAAAATTCTAAAAGCTCTTTACAATCAAACTTGTGCTTAATTTATACTCTTGATCAAGTCTAATAAACCTTTTTAAGTATAAGAATATTGTATTAAAAAGATACATAATTAAAAACCATTCTTAGACCAACTTACTAAGCTTAAAATTTCATATTGGTCACTCCACAATTCACTAATAAGTTTCAAATATATTTATATAATTCAAATTGACGGGGAAGAGTTGCTAGTTGCCATCTTACAATTTCTTGGTTCAAAATTTCGGGTCAAAAAAGACTTTCCCCTTCTCGGCCAGCTAGCAATAATCACACGGGGTTGAGTCACTCAATCTGCACGCTTTCATATTTATATATATACTAGAAAGATGCCCGAGCTTCGCGACCAGATAGTATTAAAAAATAAAATAAAATATATATATATATATGAAATAAATTAAAAAATAAATTTAAATATTAAGATGAATTTTAGCAGTATAAAATTATAATAATATATAATTATGACATAGAGTTTGAACGTAAATACAATCTTATTATTACAAAAAGTGTGAAGAAAAAACATATCTCAAATAGACAATTTTGTTAAACATACTTTTAAAACACATACAAGATGTAAAAAAAATATTTAAGTATAATTTTTTGTATGCTTTTAATTGTCCATAAAATCACGACAAAAATAGATCAACGTATTTTCTTAGTTAGCAAAGAACTTGAAAAATAAAAAATTGCAACAATATATCATTTTAGCATGAAAATAGACATTACGTTGAAACACGTGAATACAAATTATATATATTTAAGTATAAATCTTTTGTATGTGTTTCTTGCGATTAAATTGCCAATTAAATCACTTAATACATATATCAACTTAACTTCCTTGATCAGCTGATGATTTTAAATGAATTATTTAAAGAAGTAATCAAATCTATTTAATCAAAGGGGACAATTCTAACCATCAATTGCTGAAAATGATTCTTGAAGGGAGGCCAGTTAGGGTGAGCATCCGGTCAGTACAGTTAATTTGGTTAATTGATCGAACTAACCAAAAAATTTTCGTTAAAAAAATTTATCGAATTAACTGAAAAATTTTGGTTAAAAAATCTCATTAACCAAACCATTTATTTGCTGCGGAAAATAATAACTAATTTACAGAAATTATACTTATTTTTATAATTTTGAATAATATCAATTAAGATTAATTATATGCTTTTAGTGGAGAAAAATTGTATTGTATTGTGTTGTATATGTTATATTGAATTTTAAAAATAATTCCAATCATCTATGCTAATTTTAATGTATGCAATGTATGTAAACAAAAATATCATATGTTATATGTATTTCTATATTTTTTAATAATATAAATTAAAATTAATTCTAAAATTAAACTTTTAGTAGATGTAAATATAAATCAATGATAAAGAATCAATAATTTAAATTAATTTTATAATGTAAAAGAATTGAAAAAGAGAGTGATGGGAAGTTGTTGAGTTATAATTATTTTTCAAAAAAATTATTTAGTGAAATTTATTCATGTTGGCCGGTCTTTTCTATTTTGTCTAATAAGAAAAGAAAAGATTTTAAAAATAGTAAATAAAATTAATGGGATCAAGAGAGAGAGAGAGATGAGAATTTAATAAACATATTTTAAAATTTTAGGGTTCACAAGGGACAAAGAGAGGAACTTAAATATAATTAAAAATAACTAATAAGATCTGAGTGGGAAAAAAATGGAAATGCTTTAAAAAATTAATGGAGCTTAGGTGGGGCCCCTACCTTTGCAAGGAGAGGAGGGGAAAAAGTCAATATGTATGTTTAAAAAAAAAATTGTTGTACCCATCTGAATTAATAATAGAAAATAGTATACGATGGTAACATTTTTTTATATACAAATAAAATAATTTGTGAAAGTTCAGTTTGAACTTGCACTCCGAGATAACTCATTGATTATCTTATACTTTTATTATATTGAATTCAAAAGTTATACTAAGAGTTTCAAACTTTAATAAGTAGGGGTGTGAATGAGTTGAACTGATTCTCGAGTTTTTCGGGCTAGCTGGACTACCAATTAACTTGATTCTACTCAAGTTTATATATTGAATTACTCAAATACTTCAATGAGTTGAGTTTCAGTTTTGTATTACTACTAGCGAACCTAATCAAGTTTTTTTTTTTAATTTTTATTATTTTGGATTATCTAAGTTATATAATATATATAATATTATATATATATATATATAATATTATATGTTTTAAATATTTGTATTTGTTATTATATGATAATAAAATCTATTTTAATCAAGTCAATATTGATTTTAAGAACTTGTAACTAGGTAGTCGAATCAAGTTTAAGTTTAACGATTTTAAGATTACCAAGTTTAAGTACAAATTAAGTTTTTAATTCACAATTTTAATCAAATTGAGTTGAGTTTGAATCTCATACTACGTCAATTCAACTTAATTAAATCATCAAGCTAACCCACATTAATTAGTATCTTATTATATATTACATGACCGATCTTTAAAGACGTAAAGTGTTGATATTATATATTAGTGCATATCGAAACTAATACAATAATGTTGTTGATCCACTTACTAGGAGATCATTAATTGATTAGGTTCATAGTTTAATTAGTTGAGTGCAAGTGGAATGAAAAGAAATATAATGGAGAGAGAAAGCTTAAAGAGATAGAAAAGGGAGATGACATGTTTTTTCTCTTTTTGAAATTGTTATTTTTCTGTCTTATTTGAAATTTGAAAAAATTAAGAGGGGCACAGATTTTGTTTGAAAAAAGGGGAAAAAAGAAGAAGAAGGATTTATATCAAATACTGCATCAAAATGAAAATTTGTCTGAATATAATTTAAAATTAATGAAAATCAAAGAATAATTAATGACTTGTAAAATTGAAATTGTGTTTATTGATTTATTATTTACTCTTTTTTTTTTATTTGATAATCAAACATTAAAAATGAATTTTTCATTTCTCATATCTCTCAGTTTTTGATATTTTTCATGTTAAAAAAAAAAGTCTTGGAAAAAGGAAAGGAAATTAAGGTCATATTTAGAACTCATAAAATATTATAAAAATGAAAGGAAAATATAAAGGAATCCTCATTTTCTTACTACCTACTACCTCTGCTCCACAGCCTGCTCCACTACCATCGGCTCCACCTAACTTACCTCCCACGCCAGCCCAAGCATGTCAAAGCTCTGAATCCCCTATAGCTTACCTATAAAGCCTTTTTTACTCCTCTTCCACTACATACTACCTCTGCTCCACAACCTGCTCCATTACCCTCTGCTCCACCCACCTTACCTCCCACGGGGGGAACCACTCGGGTAGCAGCACTAAAAGGAAGAAATGGAGAGATTAGGAGGGAACTCTACTAAGATAGAGAGCAAGAGTAGAAGAAAGAAAAGGAGCCAAAGAAGGAAAGGTAGAGGAGGAGAAGAAGAAGAAGAAGAAAAGAAGAAGAGACAAAGAAATAGAAAGAGTAGAGATTGAGAAGTTAAAGACCAAAGGCAAGTCTCCCTGTAGAGACTTGGAAAATTTAATTTATGAAAAAAATAAAGGAAAAGAGAAAGAGAAAGAAAAAAAAATGAAAAGAAAATTTGAAAGGGCATATAGTCAGGACTCGTTGACAAGAGCCTTGTGCTGATCGACGAGGAGATCCCGAAAGTCAGGGACTTTCAAAGTATTTAAGGATCGTTGACGAGTGTTCTTCTTTGACTCATTGATGAATCTTATGTACTCGTTGACGAGTACACGTGCCCAATAGTCTATATATAGGTTAAAATCATATTTTTAGCGATAAATTTCACTCTTCCTTTCTCTCTCTCTCTAGGGTTCGGCCCTAACCCCTTCTCTCTACTATTTCAACTTCGTTTTAGCACAATTCGATGATCAGGAACCATCACGAGAATTTAGGGAAGATTCTCTACAAGTTAATCGGAGCATATTGTTGATTTGGGATTCTTGGGTCACTTCAAAATCAGGGTAAAGAAGTTGTTTTTGAGATTTGTTAATTATTAAAGGAGTATGGGCTAAGGAAAGTTAAATAGAGAATGTTCTAGGTTAATTTGACTGGATTAGGGTTATGAATACAGGGGTTTTGCGCGTATGCTGTAAGCGATCCCTGCGGGCTTATTTTAAGAAATCAGGTAAGGGGATAGATTAAATCATGTATTTTCATAAAGTTAATCGTTTAATATACAGTTTTTGATTTAGAAATATATATATGAATTAATGTAGTTTTTGGGAATACTGATGTTTGAACTGAGAAAACCCTAGAAATAGGTTCAATAATATTTTTCGAGCAAAATATGTTTTTTCCATACAGATCGTATAATACAGAGTAGCACTCACTTGTGTGATATGAGTATAAATTTTACTACAAATAATAGCATGTGAGAATATTTTATGATTTCATCGAACAAGCATAGTTTGACAACAGTTTTTCTTAATATTTTTCTTTCCTTTCCTTCATATATTCCAAATTTCAATCGCATGCATACACTATATCCTAATTAAATAACTCATTATCACACTTTATTATCGAAGTATTTAAAATTTTGACTCATAATTCATATAAAATTATTATTATATTCTCTATTTCCTCTTCTCATCCGGTCTTTACATTATTAAAAAATTATTAATTTTTTTTTCAAATGAGATGACTATTGAATTAAAGAAAAGATAATATTTAATACTTTAAAATATATAGTTTTAGATAACGTCCCGAATAAATACAAGAGTGAGTTTTACCGTCACATATATCTAACACTCGTGTATCTAGTCAAAATGACATACGCTGGGATGTATTTATTAAAAAAAATTATTTATTTTTCAAGGAAATCATATGTGTGCAGTCAGCAATTTATATAATTGCCAGCTATGGCCTAAATTAATTAATTAATTATTAAAGTAGGTGTAGTATTTCAAACGTAAAGATTTTCTTAATTGGTTCATTAAAACTCGTGTAGTAAAAAGCTTGCTGGGAAATCCGTGCCGTGCCGGGTGGAAAATTGGAAAGCTTGTGAAGCTCTTACCTTCTACTTTTCAATTATTTAATTCAAAAATAATATATAAAAATGCAAAGGCAGCTGTCCAAATGAGACTTAAATTTTGTTTTAAAAAAATATTACAACTTCTTTTAAAGTTTTCGAAATTTTATAAATTCTTTTAAATATTTTAATTTTTATAAATTCTTTGAAATGTTTTAATTTTTATAAATTCTTTTAAATATTTTTATTTTTCCCAACTTACTACGAGTCTTAGACTTCCAGAAAAGTTAAATACAAATATTATAAAGATACAAATATCTTAAAAATTAAATATTATACAAATATATATATAATTTTTAAAAACTCGGAAGAGGTAAGCAAGATCTTTCTTATGAGTATCAATTAGTTAATTAAGTCAAAAATGGTGTGTGTGTGTGTGTGTATATATATATATATATATATATATATATATATATATATATTATGGATGTGGGATTGTCAAATATGAATTAATGTGCGGCAAGGTGACGTAGCTTCCAACGGATTGACTTCTAATTTTGGACTTCTCTATTTTTTTTCTTACATTAAATTTCATCACCACGAGGAACATGCAAAAACCTTTTAAACTCAAATTCAACACCTATGCTTGCGTGTATGATAATATATATATATATATATATATATATATATATATATATGACATGAATTAATGTGAGGCAAGGTGACGTAGCTGCCAACGGATCTGACTTCTAATTTTGGACTTCTCTATTTTTTTTCTTACATTAAATTTCATCACCGAGGAACATGCAAAAACCTTTTAAATTCAAATTCAACACCTATGCTTGCCTATATGATAATATATATATATATATATATATATGTATGTATGTATGTATATATATATATATATGTATGTATGTATATATATATGTATACATATATGTGCAAGTGAGATGTGTCTATTTTTTTTTCTTAATTAATTCATCAAAATAACAAATCAACCTGTTTTTCTTTCTTTAATTAAGTATATAGTTTTGCTTAACTGAAAAATATGGCCACCAAATGAATGAAAATTTGGAGTTGTTTCAAGATTCTAAAATTTGAACAACAGTTTTTGCCATCACATCTCGAAGGGTTTGCTTTGACATGAATGGCAAAACTCAAATCAAATGAGGTTGAAAATTGGATCAAAATAAATATCAATGAAATAGCCATTAACCTAATTTACCCTATGTGCAATTAGACCATCAAATTTATTTTCTATAAGTTAATTAGTCTTATAATTACACCTAGGTCCAAGAAATAGATAGTTATGGTTTGTGCACCCAAGTTGAGTTTGAGAGTATGATTGTACCAAGGAAATGTATTAGTATTTTTACACATCTATCGCACAAATGGTACTTGACTAATTTGAGGTTACCTATGAAAACAATCCATTAAGACTGATATCCATTCATTTCATTTAATTTATTGTCTTTACTTGTTGGGGACGTGGCTCATATTCTGAGTGGAATACATATACTGGGAAAAGCATCATGAAGCAAGAGACCAAAAGAGAGATGCAAGGTGCAGCTATGGATGGCAAACCATCAAAAGTTTGAGGGTGTAACCGTCAAAGATTATAGGCAGTAGCTGTAAGATATTATTTTCTGTTCCAAATCATCGACGGTTTATGTAACGCCCCAACCTAGGTCTGCCAGGGAGCACTGCGTCTCTCCTCCTCTACCTAAACCAGACAACAGGGGGCGAATCTTATCGGACTAATGACTAACCCCACAGACCAATACATGAGGTTCCCGAAAAGAAATGTGCACATTGTTGATATGGGTAGTAATATCTAATCTTTTAAGTTTTTTCATCTATTGGGTATCACAGTTTGGTCAAACCATTGACTATTTCAGTTGGCGCAAGCAACGGATTTTTGAATCCAAGATCAGTAGATTGGGCTAATCGGAAGGATTTTCTCCGATGGATTGCTACAAAAGTGTTTTAGATCAATTATAGGTCTTCTGTACACATTAGATCATTATCTAAACATTATTATGTAACCCTAGATGGGATTAAGCTTCAAGGCTTGTACCCCTCATTGTTTATAGTGAAAACCATTGTTGCTTCCATGGACATAGACAAATTGTCGAACCACATAAATTCTTATATTTTGATTGTTGCTTTCATTGATTCTCATTGTTGAGTGATTGTTAGGTTCTTATAGTTTATCATCGAGTGCTTGCTTGCTTGTTCCATTGATTGTTTTAAGGAGAGTTTGTGTGAGGTCTTCCACTGTGCACATTCGACGACGACAATTGGTTTCTGAGGGCTGATTGTTGAAAACAACAATCAGTATCAAAGCTGGGTGATTCTTGGCGTGTTTGCACAAAAATTGATATCAGAGCTATTGGTTCTCAATGGCTGAGATTTCTTCTACAAGGTTCAAGGTTGGTAAGTTTGATGGAACGGGGAACTTTGAACTGTGGCAGAGGAGGGTGAAGGACTTGTTAGTGCAGTAAGGGATGGTGAAGGAATTATACAGAAAGAAGCCGGAAAGCATGGGAGACGCAAGTTAGAAGGAGCTAGAAGCTAAAATTGTGTATACTATCAGGTTATAACTGATGACGTGTTGTATTATGTCATGGATAAGGATTCGTCGACAGTGGTTTGGCTGATGAGTTATACTGTCACATATATCTAACACTCATGTATCTAGTCAGAATGACATACGCTTGAAATGTATTTATTAAAAAAAGTTATTTATTTTTTAAAGAAATCATATGTGTAATGCCAGCTATGGCCTAAATTAATTAATTATTAAACTAGGTATAGTATTTCAAACGTAAAGGTTTTCTTAATTAGTTAATAAAAAGCTTGCTGTGAGTAATGGAGATCCATGCACGCACGTGCGGGGTGGACACTTGGAAAGCTTGTAAAGCTATTGGCTTCTACTTCTCAGTTATTTAATTCTAAAATAATATATGAAAGTGCAAAGGCAGCTGTTTTTTTTTAGTAAATGTAATTATTTTAGAATTATTTATTCTAAAATAATTCTAAAAATTCGGAACAGCTACAGAGGATCTTTCAAGCAATGAAACTTGGAGACAAGTTAGCAAATCATAGAAGCTTTATTATAAATAGATATTAATTAATTAAATAAGTCAAAATGTACCCATAATAACTTGTGGGATTAAAATGCACAGACTAATCTATGTAGTGGGTATCCTTTCATTGTAAGTATTTATATATATATATATATATATATATATATATATATATATATATAAGAGTGTGTGTATGTATAATTAATTTGCGGCGAGCTGATGTAGCTTCCAATGGATCTGACTTCTAATTTTGGACTTCTTATTATTATTATTTTTTTTTTCTTATAAATTGCATTACCATGAGGAACATGCAAAAATCTTTTAAAGTCAAATTCAACACCTTTGCTTGATATATATATATATATATATATATATATATATATATATATATATATATATATATATATATATGTGCAAGCAAGGTAAGTCTACTTTTTTTCTTAATTAATTCATCAAAAGAACAAATTAACGTGTTTTTCTTTCTTTCTTTCTTTTTTTAACTTGAGCATAAAAATCTTACTCGACCGAAAAATATGGCCACCCAAGGCATGATGCTTTGAGATGAATGGCAAAACTCCAATCAAATGGGAAATGTATGAGATTGGGTTGAAAGTTGGGTCAAAATAAATATCAACGAAGTAGCCACTAACCTAATTTACCCTATATGCAATTAGAACATCAAATTTATTTTCTATCAGTTAATCAGTCTTATAATTACACCTAGGTCCAAGAAATAAAGAGTTACGGTTTGTGCACTGTAGACACCCCAAATTGTCCTGGGATCATATATTACAAAAACTAAAGGATTTCATTATTTCTTCATAGATAAAATACTTTAAAAAAATATAAATACAAGAAAAACTAAAAAAATACAAAGAATACAGAAAAGGAAAATACGTGGGCCAGCAAGTCTTTAATCTACATCAAATTTGTAGTCTGCAAAAAAGGAAAAAATGTGTTCAAATTCAAGAGTTTAAACGGAGTCGGAATCGACGAGAGAAGGGGGAAGAGAAAATAATTTTTCTCTCTGAAATCTGATTTTAGCATATATATATATATATATATATATATATATATATATATATATATATATACATATATAGACTGCTGGCCACGTGGCCTCGTCGACGAGGCACGTGTACTCATCGACGAGTTATAGAAGGGCATTCGTCAACAAAGATAATGGGTTCGTTGATGAATCTTTAATGGTCCGAAATTCCTGTTCTTGAGATCTTCTCGTTGACCATTCCCTACTGATCCCCCTTTCAAGTTCCTTTTTCCTTATTTTCTTTCTCTTTTTCCTTTTTCCTTATTATTTTTATAAATTAAATTTTCTGAGTCTCTACACAAAAACTATCAAGAGGTTTGCCAAAATTTCCCTAGAAATTGAACAAAATAGTCTGAAGACCCTAACTTCATAACATAACTTGTAACGACCCGAATTTAAAATGAAATTTAAATAATAAAGAAAGAGAAATGGAAATCGGAAAGAGAAGGAAATAGTTGACTTCGTCGACGAATACAGGGGATTCGTCTACGAAGGCTTTAGAAAATTCGTCGACGAAGGACTGAATTTTGTCGACGAATAAATACCAAGAGAGGGTTTTGAGCCGACTGAATTTCGTCGATGAAGACTGAATTTCGTCAACGAAATTAATGAGAATTCGTCGACGAAGGTCAGGCTCGTCAACAAATTTTGCTGTTTTATAAATATGAAAATTCGGATTTTTAAACTTCCAAACGAAGCTACCTCTCTCCCTCTCTCTCCTCTTTGGTTTTTTTTCTCTCTCTCTTCGATTTTGGCCCCGCCAATCGCTGGATTGAAGATTTGAGAGTACCATTGTCGCGACATCCCAAGAGCGCGTGTGCCCTGGGCGGTGAAATTAAAATGTGTTTTAAATTTTCAAGGAAAAATATGGAATGTCAGAGTCGCCACTAACCTTTTAGTGTGGTTAAAACACATGATTACTACCCCGTTAGGGGTAGAGTGGGTCTACATTACCAGAGCTGGGGTCGGGAGTTCGGTTACGCGAGGGGAAAGTACGAGCACCCCCTACGCGCCCGTTCTTACGAACGGTACCTAATTAATTTAGAATTATCCCTTAATTAATTTAAAAAGTCTTTAAATTACTCCTTTTATGAATTTATAAATACACATGGAAAATCAATAAATAACTAAATAAATATAATATATACATATATATTCCCTCAGAGTTTAAGGTACGTAAAACCCGAAGGCTCATATCCCCGCATTAAAATCATAGGGATATACATACGAAAATACTTAATAAAATAATACAAAAATACTAGAAAGAGTAAATATTGTAATACAATAGAAACATAGAAAATAGTAAAAAATAAAAAAATAATAAAAAAAAATAATAAAAATATATGTGATAATAATAAGGCTAATATATCATAATGATAATACACTACATGTAATAACTATTCTACTATGATAGTGATACATATATATATCTCATAATATTAATAACATATAAATGTTAAGACAATATTTTAATATTATATATCATAACACGTAAGTACTAATATTGTACAATAATAGTATTATTAGAATGATAATATACCTATATCACACTATTAGCATATATTATAACAATACTACTAGAATACTAATACACATATACCACAGTAATATACATATCTTAACACGTAAATATTAATATTATACCATAATAATACTACTAGACTAATAATACATATATATCATAATTTTAATAACTATACGATATGATAATAATACATTTTAACAAATACATGCAAAAATCCTAATTATAAATAATCAAAACTTTAACATAGCATTAACAAAACCCTAATATTAAGAATAAAGGAAACATTTAAGAACACGCCAATAAATCAAACCCTAAAAAACAAACATGGAAACAAATAAGACAGAATTATGGAATTAGCCAATCCCTAAAATAAATATACAATATATGCAATAATAATTATGGAAATAATTGAAACCTTACCATTAATATACAATAACAATGTGGAAACAAATTAAACCCTATAATACACACGCAATATATACAATAATGGAAACTATTACACAAGTAAAATTATGGGAAACAATTTAAACCCTAGAATTAATAGATAAAATATACAATAATAATTATGGAAATAATTTAAAACCTTACCATTAATATATCATAACAATATGAGAGATCAATCACACCCTAAATAAAACACATGGTGAACAAAACCCTAAATATATCATTACAATCCTAAACAAAACATGTAATAATCTAAAGCCCAAGTACACAATATATACTAAAATAAATAATAATAATAATAATAATAATAATAATAATAATAATAATAATAATAAAAACCCGAGGATAATATACCACAATAAACATGAAATAATATAACAACCTTAATTAAAAATGCTAAATAAACACATAAATCATATACATAACAATATAACAATATTACTAATAAAATACAGATAACAATAATAATATAGTCAATATAAAATATATGTGTACGTACATGCATATATATATATTAACACTAATCAATAAAATAAATATGTATAGGTGTGAATGTTGTGAGTGTGTGTGTGTGCAGAAACTTACAGGGGACTCACCACCGTGGGTGCTCAGAGGGGACTACTGCAAGATGGTGCAGCAGAGGAGGGCCTCGGCTGGCCTGGTGTTGTTCACGGAGGCTGCAGTTGGCCGAAGCTGATGAGGGTCTCGCCGGAGGTTCGGGTTCAGTCTGGTGTTGATGGAGAACGCCGGTGATGGTGGAAGCTGCTGCTGCTATCGCCGAAGAAGGTGGTTGCGGCGTTGTGGGGTCGTGGCCGTGAGCAGCAACGGGTGCGGCCGTGGGAGTCTGAGTGCTTGCAGGAGCAAGGAGTGGTGGTGGGTCTGGTGGTCGAGGGAGAGCAGAGCAGATGGCTCGGCTGTGGCTGCCCGTCTGAAGAAAAGATGGTGGTCGTGGTTGGCTGTTGCAGAGTTTGCTCAGGTTTGAATGTTGGTGTGAGATGGAGACTTGGGTATCATGGGGGAGGTTGAGGAGTGGCCGTGAGTTGCAGGCGAGGAGGAGGCAAAGGTGAGGATGGATGGCCGTGGGAGACTGGAGCGGGTCTCGGGAAGAAGAAGGAGAAGAAGATGAAGCAGGGGTTTTTTTTTCTTTTTTTTTTTTTGCTTGGCTTCTCCGCTGCCTTGGCTCCGTCTGCTGTGTTGCGCCCCACTAAGGCCTTTTTATAAAAAAATTCCCAAAACCCTAGAGAGCCCCTTTTTGTTTTTGTTTTTTATCTTTTCATAATACTAAATAATAATAATAATGCTAATAATAATACTAAATAATAAATAACAATAAGAATAAGAAAACTAATAATAAAGAAATAATAATAAAAATAATACCATAATAATAAAATAAAATAATGATAATGATCATAATAATAATAATAATAATAAATAATAATAATAATAATAATAGTAATAATAAATAGTAATAATGATAGTACTAATAATAATAATAATAATAATAACAATAATATATCAAAAATAATATTAGTAAAGTAATAATAATAATAATTAAAATAATAAGAGGGGACCCCTTGTTCTATTTGGTTATGGCAAAAACAGGGTGTCTACAACCACGACGCTCCCGGCAAAATTCTCTACAAGTTTGCCGGAGCGAATCGTCAGGGAAACGAAGTTGGAAATCATCCCTAAATTGAGGTAAGACTTTTTAAGCCATATTTGGAGTTTTGACAGTTGAGAAAAGTGTTCTACACATGGAAATATTAAAGTTTAATATTGGGAGTTTTCGTTTCCAGGAGGTTGATTGGGAACGTAGGAAATCATCCCTGAGTTGAGGTAAGGCTTTTAAGCCTAATTTGACTTAGTGATAGTTATAGAAAATATTGTATGTACAAAAATACTGAACTTTAGTTTTGGTGAATTTCATTTTCAGGGTATTGAGTCGGAAACCCTACGGGTGCAGAGAAGAGTTTCTTAGGGGTTGTTCAGGAATCAGGTAAGGGGATAAACTAAGCTAGTTTCTATTTTGAGAAAATGCTTTTATATATATATATATATATATATATATATATATATATATTATATTTGAAAAATACTGTAGAAATGATCGTATGTTGAATATGTGGAAAATTTGTTGTGTGGCATGAGTAAAATGTTGGGAAAATACTGTTTTCTGGGAATGTGGATGATATGAATTTTTATGATGGAAAACCGGCGTACGGGCTGAGATATTTTTATATATATGTGATTTTTCGGCGTACGGGTCGTGCTATGTGGATGTAATTTGCCAACGTACAAGACTGTGCTATGTGATTTGCCGGCGTACGCGCCGAACTATGTGATTTGCCAGCCTACGAGCTGTGCTACGTGATAAAATGTGTAATACCGGTGTATGGGCCGATGATTTTCATGATACATATATATATATATATATATATATATATATATATATGTAAAATGATATGATTGATGTGAAAATAATTGATATGAGATATCTATGTATCACAATTTTAGTATATGTTATATGATATCAGAACCTAGTTGGCTGGGTCTAGGCTAGCACTTGCACGGTACCGTTGCTACGTGTCCATGGTCTTCGTGATCATGATATCTGTGTTAACGCCACTGTATGGAGTGGTGTGAGATTGGATGGTCGATGTGGTTATTTTTAAGAAGTGTGCTGTTATCGCCCCTGGTGTACGGACCAATCTGGGTAGATCCATCAGACCTACAAACTAGACTATTGACTTGGCAGTGGTCAGCCAACCATTGTCAGGTCCCTCCTTCGGGCCACACAACCTAGTCATGTGGGGGTAATACATGACAACAGCCAGCTAACCTACCAGGGATTGTTTTATGATATTATTATTATGATATGAGATGAGATATGTTTATGAAATGCAGTATGTTCTGCCATGTTTTGATATATATATATATATATATATATATATATATATATATATATATGTTTTTCCAGATTTGATAAACAGTACTGAATATGTTATATATGGTATAAGTAGAACATTGAATACTCATGTTGCCACACACTAATATTAGTTTATTTCCCTTACTGAGAGGTGTCTCACCCCTAAATCTTATACATTTTTCAGGAGCCCCTGATAGGAGAGCGGGAAAAGTCTCGCTGATCTAGAGCAGTGTTTGCCCTTTTTGGAAGGGTAAGTTTTTGGTAGGGAGGGTTAGGTTTTTGTGAGAATGGTCCCTAGATTTTATTTTTGGGATGTATATACTGAGAGATAGTGATCGTAGTACTCTGGTATGATATAATGCATGTTATGATGAGATGTACATGATTATATGTTTTCTGCTGCGTAGGCTTCTGCCGTATATTCTGTTTTATCCCTAGTACCCACGGGTCCAGGTGGATGGTGACCTACTGAGCTAGAATGTGAGATGTGCGGTAATGATTTTATGATTTGATGATATTAAAAAAAAAATGTGAAAAATGAGCAGGTCATGACATAACTAGTACATTTATCCAACTAAGAATCGTAAAATATCCTTTTACCACCAATCGACTTAACATCATTATTCCCAATTTAAGATTCAGTCCTACCCCTCAGAAACAAGAACCAGCGCGATAGTTTACTATGATTTTCCTGAAGTTGTCGCCCTAGGAAAATCCCAGAAACAACCACAGAACTCCTGCCTCAAGACCACAAGATAGAACCTTAAATTTCAATCTTATCCTCCACAATGACTAATTCAATTCCCAATCGACCCACCCTCTATATTCATCGAAATTCATTCTATACTCTAATATTGTATTCTGTTGTTTACTAAATTTTGCAAAACCTAACAACCTAAGCTCTAATACCAAAATGTAACGCCTCGATTTTCATACCATTTTTTTTTCATCTCCAATAAATAATAAATATTAATCAAACACCTACCACATCACAAGCTCTGATATCATTTCAAACATAACCCGACCCAAAATGGGTATCGGGTAAATAGTCAATCTCATAAAAACAACCCTAACAGCGGAAGTCAATATTTACAAACCATCTACAAATAATCAGAGTTCTATACATCCATACACATCCCCAAAAATCCATAACATACAATAGGGAATCATACATCCCTAATACAAGAAAATTACCCTTACTATTAGGGTACCAGCTCCCCTCTATCTCGGAACTCTATCTTCTAGTCTATCATGGTTCCCTAAAATATTTAAATATTTAAGTGAGACACCTCTCACTAAGACGAAATAAATTATTTACAGTGTGGCGCATGAGTTTAGTTATATCATAATACGCTCATTTTAATGATTATGTCATTTGAGAAAATATACAAATTTGTACTCATAATTATATAGATATGAAACATAATCTCATAAGCTTTGATACCATTACTCTTACTCATACGTATGCAACCAATGTTCACTACAAAAAAGTTGGTTTTTAGTGACAAAACTATTAGTGACGAATTTGAATCTGTCACTAATAATGTCGTCACTAAACCCAAGAAAATATCACGGGAAAACATTTTTCGCGCAAAAATTATGCCGGAAAATTATTAGCAACGATTTCTATGGTATTAGTGACGAATTTGGTCCGTTACTAAAAAACACTTAATAGTGATGGTTATTTAACCGTCACTACTATTATTTTTTAAAAAAAATAAAAAAAATTATTTCACAATATTAGTGACGAATCAGGAGATTCGTCACTATTAATAGTTATTAGTGACGGATTATGGACCGTCACTATTGTTCTTTTATTTAAAAAATAAAAAAGAATTTAGAATGAGAGTATTAGTGACAAATCTGTAGATTCATCACTATTAGTTCGTTGTTAGTGACGGATTTTGGACTGTCACTACTGTTGTTTTAATTTTTAAAAAAAAGTTAAAAAATTTGAAATTCAAGTATTAGTGACGAATCTAGAGATTCTTCAATATTAGCACGTTTTTAGTGATGGATTTTGAACCGTCACTACTGTTCTTTTATTTAAAATAAATAAATAAAAATTGGAATGAGAGTATTAGTGACGAAGCTACAATGTAACGACCCAAAATATATATATATATATATATATATATATACATATATGTATAATTTTTATTATTAATTAATTAATTATTATTGAGAAAATTATATATTAGGAAATTTGAGGATTTTGGGTATATATATATATATATGTATACTTAATTACATATAAAGATAAATTTTATATATATATATATATATATATATATATATATATAATTATATATAAAGTTATTATATAATAAAGTTTAAAGTAAATGATAAAGGAAAAAAAAAAAAGAATCTTAGTGCCTAAATTTCCTAGGAGAAAGTAAAAGAAGTTAAGAAAAAAAAAAACAGTTTACAAAGGAGGAACAAAAGAGAAAGAAAGAAAAAAAAGAAAAAAAAAAAAAATTCTCTCAACTCACGTTCTCCACTCCTCTTCTTTCTACGATTTCACGGCGGATTCTCGCCTAATTGAAAAATCCGAAAATACCACCGAACTCCATTCTCTGCCATCGACATATCTACTAAAGTGGATTTGTCATAGGAGTAACGTGAGCATATTTTTTGGGGTAAGCTAAATTCTCATTTTTGTCTCAATTTTTCTTAAATTTTAAGCCAAATTGACGATCGGACACCACTACGAGAATTTAGGGATGATTCTCTACAAATCTAGCAGCGAATTTCTTGTGGGGTCATTGTGGAAGTAGCCCCAAAATTAGGATAAATGGGTTATTTAGAAATTAATTGATATTTAATTATTGTAAATTAGGAAAGGTTAAAATAATATTTTATTGGGGTTGATTTGATTGAATCAGGGTTCGGGTGAATACCGCGGGTATAATTTTGGGAGCCCTGCAGACGTGGTTCAGGGAATCAGGTCGAGGAGAATAAAATTATATCAGTATTTTATTAAGGTGAACTAGTTATTTACGAGCATATGAAATTTATTATTTATCTATATGATTTTTAGAACCGTCTGAGTACTAGAAAATGATGATTTTGTTTAAGGTTTATATTTGAGATAATTGCATATGATATTAAATTCGTGTGACATGGGAGTAATTTTTCCTAATAAATTAAATATAAATTGCTGTGGCATTTGGGTTTGCATGTGAGGATGTTTGGAATGATTATGCAATGATGAATAAATTGTTATGTTTGACTCCTGTGTGGAAATGTATTGATCAGTTGGGATACTGTGTGGGAAATGAATTGATTTGTTGGATTCCTGTGTGGAAATGCATTGATGCGTCTGTGTGAATTAACTGGTTTGGTTATTCGTATGCATCTCAATATAACGTTCGCATGAGGAGGTTGTTATATTGCCTAGATATAAATCATGATATGACGTTGGCAGGTCTCGGGAATGCAAGTGCCCCGGGCAGCGAAATAAAAAATGTGTTTTAAATTTTTAAGGAAAAATAGGAATATCGGAGTCGCCACTAACCTTTTAGTGTGGTTAGAACACATGATTACTATCCCGTTGAGGGTAGAGTGGGTCTACGTTACCATAGCTGGGGTCGGGAGTTCGGTTACGCGAAGGGAAGGTACGAGCACCCCCTACTCGCCCGTTCTTACGAACGGTACCTAACTAATTTAGAATTATCCTTAAGTTAATCTAATAAGTCTTTCACATTACTCCTTTATTAGTGGATCTACACATATACATGCAATATAAATAAATAAATAAATAAATCAATAAATAAATAAATTATACAAAAAATATATGTACTATATATATTCTCTCAGAACTAAAGGTACGTGAAGCCCGAAAGCTCATACCCTAACATTAAAATCATAGGGATAAAATCAAAAATAATGTACAAAATACACTCCCAAAATTTGGAAATCTTATAATATTTTTCTAAGTATGAAAATACTAACTTGGGAGGTTTTGGATTCTATTCGGGATGAAAAGTTTAAAAAAATTATTTTCATGTCTCAAAATATTTTTCCAGCTTTTTCTATTTTATTTTATATTTTTCTATATATCCCAAATTTTGAACAATTAAATAACGAAAAGACAAATAATGAAAGTCAAGTCAAAAATATTTTTCGAATTTCCTCTTTTTTATGGTTCTTTTCATAGTTTTCTTGAAAAATAAATAAATAAATAAATAAGTATAAAAATAGATAAAGAAAATAATACAGTACCCATAACATTTTATAATACTACTATAGTAATAACATTAACAATATGTATATATATATATATATATATATATATATCATAGCACATAATTACTAATAATAAATGCTGCTAGAATAATAACGTGTAGTGACCCGAAAAATAATAACATTTTAATAATAAGAGGGAGAGAAAATAGATGCAGAAACAGAAGGAGGCCGTTGACTTCGTCGACGAACGCCGACATTGCATTTTGAGGGAAATAAAAATTTCAGAAAATTACCAGGTTTCGTTGACCAGAAAATACCGAGAGACGGTTCGGGCTTCTCTGAATTTCGTCGATGAATACAGGGCTTCGTCGACGAATTTACTGAAGGATTTGTCGACGAAGTGACATGTCTCATCGACGAACCTGACCCTGTAAATAGTGGAAACTCGGTATTTTTATCATTTTCACCGCGCCTCTCTCTCTCTCTCTCTCTACGTCACTCTCTCCCTTCTCTCTTCGATTTCAGCCCCTCCAGTTGCCGAATCGACGATCCGAAGCTATCACGACGCTCCTGGCGGAGTTCTCTACAAGTTTGCGGAGCAGATCTTCGGGAAAATAGAGTTGGATTTCATCCCAAATTCAGGGTAAGGCATTTTAGTTTCTTTTTGGCCTCATGACAATTATAGGAAATGATATAGGCGAAAAAATATTGATATTATGTTCTAGCATATGTTGTTTTCAGGATGTTTTGTAGGAGGCCCTGCGAGTATTAGGCTAGTATTCCATAGGGGTTTTTCAGTAGTTAGGTAAGGGAAATATGCTATGTTAGGTATTTTTAAAACATTATGCAGTTTATTTAATTATGAAAATTATATATTTAAGTATGGTGCGGCTTGTGCATATGAATATGGTACGGGTATATGTTTTACGAATGCTAGTTTCATGATTTTATGAATTTCAGTATCATGATTATGTGAATTTCAGTACTATGATTTTATGGATTTTAGTACCATGATTATACGAATCTCAGTACCATGATTATACGAATCTCAGTATTATGAATATGCAGTTTCAGTGTTATGAATATATAATTCTCAGCAGTACGACGTATGAATTACAATACAGTTTATGCAGCATCATGGTTATTACGATTAATTCAGAATCATGGTAAATCAAATAGATATGTATAGAAATATATTATATGATATCAAACCCTATTGGACTTGCAGCTATAGAGCACGGTACCGTTGCTACAGATATTATGTTACTTTATGAGTGCAACCACCTATTCAGATAATATGTAGTAAGGTCGACCACCTAGGCCCTTGAAGAGATTAGGCTCCCCATCCAGATATGGGTTGAGGTGGGCAGGTCGACTAACGGAGTACAGTGATTTATTCCTAGTTGGCCAGTTAGGGTAAATCCAGCCTACGGGTCGCACAACTTTGTCATGAGGGGCCAAGTCATGACATAGATAACCACAGGGAACAGTTTCATTTACTATTACATATGTACGGATTTACAGAAACAAGGACCCTACTTATGTACACTATAAGTATTTTGAATTATAACCTATAATACTGCTATGTTAAGCAACATGGAAAGGGGTGGTGTATTTTATTATTTATACTATACTTTTGCATTCAGTTATTCATGTTTATATAAAAACAGATTTCATGATATATAGTAGCTCATTTGCCGCACACTAGTAATAGCATATTTCTTCTTGGCTCATCCCAGTGTTGAAACATTTTTCAGGTGATCCAAGTAGGCGAGCAGATCAGGCTCGCAAATAGAGGGGAGTCTGTAGTGCCCTGTCAGCAAAGTGAGTACAGTGGAGGATTTTTGTATTTGCCCTAGTTAGCTGAGGGTAATTTGGGGATTCAGTGATATGTGTACATTTTGGGGAACATGATAGTACTCTGGTATTGGTTTTGTATTGTATATAATGGTTTATGGTTATGTTTATTCAGTTTCTACTTCTTGCTGCTTAGGTTTATGACTGGGTTATCCCAGTATAATATCAGAGCATGTAGATTATCATAATATATATATATATATATATATATCTAAAAGGAAAAAAAAATCAGTTAATTAAACAGGTTGTTACATAAGGTGTATACATCATAATATTAATAACAATACAAGCCTTATACAACTTTAATATGATCATAAACAATAATATACAATAATAAGGAAGTAATCAAACCCTAAAAAGAAATCAATGTGTACCAATATGGAAACAATAAATACAGATATGTGATAATATAGAAATAGTCGAACTATGGAAATCAATATGTGATAAAATGGAAATCCTAAAAATTCAAATAAGGAAACCCTAAAGATTAATATGAAATTTAATACTAAATACAACAAAAATATAAACTTAAACATTAAAACAAATTTTATTATACTTTTAAAAATCCTACAACTACATTATAGATACTTTAATGTGTAACATAAGAGTTAAACATGCAAACTAAATATGTATTACTCTAAATAAAACATTATAAGGAGAAAACTCAAAATATACCTGCATAAACAAAAACAAAAACTCAAATATTGTATATCAAAACGGACTAAACACAGACACAAAAATAAAAAATAAAATAAAATAAAATGAAACAAAACAAAGTGGAATCACATGTCCATGTGTGTGTGTGTTCGCGTGTCCGCTTGCAGAGGGGCAGGGAACTCACCATGGGTTCTCGGCCGGAGGGACTGGTTCTGGAGCAGAGGTTCATGGCCGGAGGAGGTTGCAGAGGCTCGTCGGGTAACTTGGCCGCGGGGCAAAGGAGCTATGGCTGGGTGGTGATGCAGATGGTTCATGCTGGCGGGGGCTCGCTGGTTCGTGGCGCTGTTGGTGATTCGCCGGAGTTGCAGTAGGGGTGAAGCTGGTCTCAGCAGGATTGTCGGCAGCAACAGCCTCGGGTGGTTGCAGAGGAAGAGACGCAAAGAGTGGTCGGAGTTGGTGAGGACGCTAGTGTCTACCGGTGATGGGAGAACCGTGAGTGCTCGACGGCAATGGCGGGGATGGTATGACGACGGCAACGGCGGAGATGGGCTAGAGTTGTTCAGCTATGCAGCGAGTGTTGCAAAGGGGAGTTCAAGGGAGGTTGTGTGCTCGGGCGGTGTTCTCGAATAGCTGTAGCTGTGCAGCAGAGCAGAGAGAGAGACTGAGGGAGAAGAGGCTCACTGGAGATGGTGTATGGCTGCTCTGCGGGGAGAGAAAGGTGTCTGTGCTCCGCCCTTCTATGTTTTCTTTTAGGGTTATTTGCGCCTACCCTATGCATGTTGGTTGTGTTGCGCCCTTATATAAAAAAAAATATTCCAAAAACCCTAAATATCTTTCCTTTTTTGTTTTTTTTTTTGTTTTTATAATAATAATAATAATAATAGTAAAACAATAACAATAATAATAATAATAATAATAATAATAATACTAATAATAATAATATTACTAACAATAATAGTAGTAAATAATAATAATCATAATAATAACAATAATAATAATGATAATAATAATAATAACACCGATAATAAAAAATACTAATAATAATAATAATAATAATAATGAGGATGATAAAAAATAGTGATAATAATAATAATAATAATAATAATAATAATAATAATAATAATAAATATATCCAAAATAATAATAGTAAAGTAATAATAATAATACTACTAGTAATAAATAATAATAGATAATAAAAATAATTATAAGAAAGTAATAATAAAATAACGATAATACTAATAACAAATAATAAGAATAAAAAATAATAATAATAATAATGATAATAATAATAATAATAAGAGACCCCTTGTTCTATCTGGCAAAAATAGGGTGTCTATAGAAATGCATTGATGCAACTGTGTGAATTAACTAGTTTGGTTATTCGTATGCATCTCAATATAACGTTGGCATGAGGAGGTTGTTATATTGTCTAGATATAAATCATGATATGACGTTGGCAGGTCGATGAGCTTGTCATATTGTCATTTATATGGGATAGGACATTGGCAGGTCGAGGAGCTTGTTCAACTGATATATGACGGGTAGGTCATGGGAATTGGATACTGGTGAATAGTGGTGCCTGTGTGGGCCACGTTATATCCTATGTGGATAATGGCGCTAGTGTGGGCCATGTTATGTACCATGTGTGGGTAGTGGTGCCTGTGTGGGCCACGTTATATCATGTGTGGATAATGACGCCTATATGGGCCATGTTATATACCATGTGTGGGTCACGTTATATCATGTGTGGATAATGGCACCTGTGTGGGCTATGTTATGTACCCTGTGTGGGTAGTGGTGCCTGTGTGGGCCACATTATATCCTGTGTGGATAATGGCGCATGTGTGGGCCATGTTATGTACCCTGTGTGGGTAGTGATGCCTGTGTGGGCCACGTTATATCCTATGTGGATAATGGCGCCTATATGGGCCATGTTATGTACCCTGTGTAGGTAGTGGTGCTTGTGTGGGCCACGTTATATCCTGTGTGGATAATGGCGCCTACGTGGGGATGTTATGTACCCTGTGTGGGTAGTGGTGCCTGTGTGGGCCACGTACGGATATGTACGCAATTGCTTTATGTGGGCCATGTACTGAGGATATTGGAAGACGAAATATAAGTTGCGTGATTCTTGTGCAGATGTGTTATGCGCATGTGAATTTAATTATAGCATAAAAACAATTGTCACGCCCCGAACCCGAAAATGGGACCCGGAGGTAAATTTGAGTAACCTAACCTGTCTCTATATCAATTTAAACGTACATGATACAATACAAATAGAGGGTCCGACCCCGTGGGTGAATGGATGCCCACATACATACATACAACCATCCATACTTATCCATAATACACAGCGGAATACGATCTTTTATACATAAACAATATCATACCAAAGTCTATACAATCTAGGATAAACATTCCCATAATACACAACATACCCTAGGTGTCTACAAAGACCATCCTGACAACCTGGATACCAAAAACCTGTACCTAGTACGTACTGGCAGTAGCTACGACACCCTTGCTTCCAGACGTTAGGATGCTACTTACGGCTACCTGAAGAACCTGAAAAAATATTGTACGTACATTCGGGGTGAGACACCTCTCAGTAAGGAAGAAATCAGTTTATATCAGTGTGTGGCATACAAGTGTCATTTTGCATACTTCATAACACTATACATACGATACAGTTTAAAACAATGCGTATAATTTCATACAATTCCATACAGTTCCAGTATTTTCAGAAAACCCTTCCAGTTCATACGATACCCAAAACATACGTACATACATACATACGGTCAGTGTTGTCACACTAGTTCGCAAGTACACAAGGTCACCTCATCTCACAGCGATTACATTGCTTCATATGCAACTACGCTGCGACAATCAAGACCCAATAGTGATTACATTGCTCCATATGCAACTACACAAGGTCACCTGGTCTCACGTCGATTACATTGCCACATACGTAACTACAATGCGACGACTCAGACCCAATAGTGATTACATTTTTACATACGCAACTACACAAGGTCACCTAGTCTCACAGCGATTACATTACTACACACGCAACTACGAAGTGACAACTCAGACTCATAGTGATTACATTGCCACATACGCAACCACACAAGGTCACCCAGTCTCACCATGATTACATTGCCACATGCACAACTACGCTGCGATGACCTAGGCCCACAATGATTACATTGCTACATAAGGTGTAGAACACACCCTTCGGTGACCAGCCGGAACATACTGGTGATATTTTTACACCCCGGATATAGAGTCGGCCACTCTCGCCCACGATAGTTAACCGATACATGGCTGTTTTACAAATCCCTGGAATCATTTTGGAATTCATGTCCATATACATTTTAGCGTACGGTAATTAGCTGCCACATAACTGTTTTACAAATACCTGGAACAAATACATACATTCATACATACCACACTTATTTAGTTTACAGCAAATCATATCATTTACAAATTCAAGTATACAGTTTATGCAAATATAGATTATGGTCACCTCAATAATACAGTTTTAGCATAACCAATAGTTTTCCAAACAAAGTAGAGATGATACCCGAAATCTCCAATTTTTCCTAAAAACTGTAACCCAAAAATCCCGCATTTTTACCTGATAGATTTTCCCAAATAAGTAGACAAAACATACATACGATCGTAGCCTATAAGCTTACTGATCCTGATTTCGAAAATGGACTGGTATAAACAGAATCCCTTTACCTTAACCCGAAATCCAACTACGAACTCTATGGTCCTCAAAACTATGTACCGAGACTCCGAAACCTACAAATCACAGTACAGTACATGCTTACAATCCGTACCACTACACATATACCGAATTAAAAATGAAAATTGAGCCTTACCTTGATTTTAGCCCGAAACCTGAAATCCTCTGAAACGAGATTCCGATCCACTAGAAACGTAGAGAATCCTTCACTGATCCTCGCAGTAACTTCGGATTTGCGATTCTGGCAACAAACGGTGAGGCAATCGAGGAGAGAGAGAGAGAGAGAGAGAGAGAGAGAGAGAGAGAGGAGGAGACGAGAAGAGAGATGGGAGGAGAGAGAGAGAGATTTCCCGGACGTATGGAGAGCTAAGATGCAATCGAAGATGCTGTGTAGACGACGCGAGTTTGGGACCTGAGGGATCGATCGAGCAGAGGGACTTGAGGTGAGCCCAGAGAGAGAGAGATGAAAGAGAGAGAGAGAGGATTTCCAAACTTAGCAACTAAGCAATCCCGAAAGATCTTTTATAGACCTTTAACCTGAGGGATTTCATCGACAAATTGAGGTCCTCATTGACGAATTCTTCACTAAATTCGTAACCCGAGGCATTTCATCGACAAATTGAGGTCCTCGTTGACGAATTCTTCACTAAATTCGTCGACGAATTTATGGCCTCGTCGACGAATTAGATATTTCCATTTTTCCTGGCCCTCTCGGCATTTACTCGTTGACAAGCTTCTAAATTTCGTCGATGAATTCTTCACTAGATTCGTCGACGAAAGCTACAGAATTCCATTTTTACCTCTTTTTACATCATAAACCCACATCTCACGGTTCGGGTTCTTACGATCTCCTCTCCTTACAAAAATTTCGTCCTCGAAATTTGCAATCTCTCATTGCAAACACATTCATACTGCCACATACCTATCATGAAGCGAAACCAAACTATCATGATATATACATACCTACTCTAGAGAATACAGCGGCCATTTATACGCAGCCCCATTACGATACATGCATACATTCCCTCACTTATGGCGGAGGAATACCGTGGTTACATACATACATGGCCTCGGAAGTTTATAATGCAACAGGATTCTCCCAGAGACTAACCACCAAATACAATACAATAACAGAGTATTACATACATACATACATACTCATACCACCCTGTTATCCAAATACTACTCAAAACAACTGCGGATACTTCCGGCGTATTTCCGTTTCTAGTTCCCAAGAAGCTTCCTCAACCTCGTGGTTTCGCCACAATACCTTCACCAACAGTATTTCTTTGGTACGAAGCTTCTGAACTTTACGATCCATAACTTGAACAGGTATCTCCTCATACGCTAAAGTATCCCCGATTTCCAATTCATCATAACTAATAACGTGTGAAGGATCCAACTTGTACCTCCTCAACATGGATACGTGAAAGTTATTTCTATTGAGAGTTTATTCGTTTTCATTTAAAGTTAGTGTCGAGAGTGAATGATTGGTCTGTCATTAGTGTGTTGAAATTAAATATTTGTTTAAGTTAATTGAGGTCTTAGCTTTGATTTATTATTTGAATGTGTATTTAGTGAGTTGTCGGTTGATTTTGTGAGTGTTAGGTTCATAGTTTAGATGTTATTTGTTTCAATTCCGTCATAAATATTTCAAAACCCCAAAGACTTCGAATCTGAACCATGTTCAGTAAAATTTGCTTTCTTATTTTCCTTGCCTATTTCGCGCTAGTCTAAGAGCTAATTTGCATTCCCCGTGGAGACGATCTTGCCTATTTGGGCTAATTATTACACGACGTAGCTCCTATGCTTGGGATAGCCCTAGTGCTACTCATTTTTAGAAGTGAGTCAAGTTTTTGGCGCCGTTACTGGGGAATGCCAGAATTAGTTTTAATCTAGTGTTTCTCCATTTACTTTGATTTTTCTCATAACTTTAAAACACAATATATATATATATATATATTTCAAAAAAATAAAATAAAATAAATTGATCATGCTTGACTGCTGCTTTGTTGGCGACTGTCTGCTGTTTGGGTTGATGTTTGATGCCTTGGGTTAGAGACATTTCACATAGGTTATACAAACTGCCACCTAATACAGGTAGTAGGTTTCCTGTTTCTATTGTAAGTGAGGACACTGAAGTTGATTTGAGTAATCTTTTTGAAGAGAATTTTGAGGAAACCATGGCTGAACCTCCACTTGCACCACACACTTTGAAAGACTTTTTGCAGCCCACACGCACCACTACACCATCCTGTATTGCTTTGCCAAATAATGCACCGAATTTCACCATTAAGCATGGTATGTTGTCAATAATACCTCAGTTCCACAGGATGGATTCTGAGAGTCTTTATTAGCATCTGACCGATTTTGAGTTAGCATGTACTACCTTCATTACTAGAGCAGGAACTGATGAATACATAAAGCTTCGTTTATTTCCTTTTTCCTTAAAGGATAAAATGAAAATCTGGTTTAATTCTCTAAGATCTAACTCTATTTTTGATTGGACTGACATGCAACGTAAGTTCTTACATAAATTTTTTTCTTTTCAGAGAACCCAGTTCCTATAGGAGCAAATCCGTCAGTTTATGCAGAGAGGCGATGAGATTCCAGGCTTGTTGGGAAAGGTTCAAAGAGTTGATTAATGTTTGTCCGCATCATGGGTTTGAGTCTTGGAGGCTGGTAAATTATTTCTATATTGCCGTCACTCTTGATTGTAAGCAATTTGTTCAGACTATGTGTAATAGGGAGTTCTTTAGCAAGGAACCAGATGAGGCACTAGCATTCTTTGATTACTTAGTTGAAAGTGCACAACTGTGGAATACACGTTCTGATCGAGCACCAACGATAGTGCAACCTCTTAGGGCAATTGGTGGTGGAGGTAGATATGAGGTCAAGGAGGAAACTGATATCCAGGCTCGCATTGCTACATTAGCTAGGAGGATAGAGGTTATGGAGTTAGAGAAGGTGAAAGCAGCAAAATCAACTAAGGTGTGCTCTCTATGCGCCAACTCTAGCCATAAGGCCCAAGATTGTCCGATCATGATGGTAGTGCAGGAGAGTAGGTCTGATCAGATTCAGTCAGCAAATTGGGTTAACAAAGCTCCCAATCAGCCCTTCTCAAACACCTACAATCCGGGATGGAGGAATCACCCAAATTTTTCATGGAGGAATGATTAGGCTAATTAATCTTCTTCACAGTTTCAGTAGCCTCCCCAGTCTTTTGCACCACAGTCTCAACATCCGTATCAGCCACATCCGATTTCTCAGCACTACTCACCTCCAAGGTTTCCATCTAATGTTGCACCCATTCCACCGAAAAGGTCTCTTGAGGATACTCTTCAACAGTTCATGCAAATTCAGGCCACAACTAACAATGAACTGCAAGGCGCCATTAATAAGATTAGTACACAGTTGAGTACCTTAGAGGAAGGGAAATTTTCAGCGCGGCCTCAACCTAATCCTCAGGTATACCGACAGCAACAGCTGTGATGACCTGCCTAAATTTTCACTATTATTATTATTTTTTTTAACATCAATGTCACATTTCTCATATCCCAGCTCAACAGATCATAATCCACTTGGGCCCGTGGGTACCAGGGATACATTAGAACACAAACGGAAGTCTAAGCAGCAGGAAACATACAACCACAATATAATAAATACAGAAACATTCATCACATTACCATAACTACCAAAGTCACTATAACCACTATATTTCGATATATACAACCCAAAAATGAGATCTAGGAATATTTCCCACAAAATCTAACTGTCCCTACAAAACTTACCCTCCCAAGGGCAAATCTATTGTACTAGATCTGCGGGGCTTTACCCGCTCTCTTATTAGGGGCTCCTGAAAAGTTAATAAAATTTATGGGTGAGACACCTCTCAGTAAAGAAAATAAACTAATACTAGTGTGTGGCAACATGAGTAATTCGTGGTCTACATATACCATACATAATATATTCAATAACTGTTCCGTCAAATCTAGGAAAACGTATATATATATATATATATATATATATATATATATATATATATATATATATATATATATATCAAATAAAGGCAGAACATAATGCATTTTCATAAACAAATCTCATCTCATATAATAATAATAAATAAAACATTCCTGGTAGGTTAGCTTACTGTTGTCATGTATTACCCCCACATGACTGGGTTGTGTGGCCCGAAGGCGGGACCTGATAATGGTTGGCCTACCACTACCAAGTCAAACATACAGTCTGTAAGTCCGATGGGTCTGCTAGACCTAGTCCGTACACCAGGGGCGATCACACACACTTCTCAAAAACCACATCGACCATCCAATCTCACACCACTATGTATAGCAGCGTTAACACAAATATCATGATCACAAAGACCATGGACACATAGCAACGGTACTGTGCAAGTGCTAGCCTAAACTAAGCCAACCAGGTTCTGATATCATATAACATATACTGAAACTATAATACATGGATATATCATATCATTAATTATCAAATCAATCATATCATTTTGCATATATACGTATATCATAAAAATCATCGGCCCATACGCCGGTATTTCACATTTTATCATAGTTCGGCCCGTACGCCGGCAAATCATAGCACAGCCCATACGTTGGCAAATCACATCCATAGCTCGGCCCGTACATCGGCAAATCATATCATAGTCACATTTCCAGAAAACAATATTGTAGACACCCTATTTTTGCCCTAGCCAAATAAAACACGGGGTCCCCTCTTATTATTTTCATTATTATTATTATTATTATTATTATTTTTTTTCATTAGTATTATTATTATTACTTATTTTTACTTCTATTTTATTATTATTATTATTTATTATTTTCATTATTTTTATTATTTTGATTATCATTATTATTAGTATTTTTATTACTATTATTACTATTATCTTATTTATTATTATTATTATTATTATTATTATTATTATTATTATTATTTTTCATTAGTATTATTATTATTACTTTTATTTTTATTTCTATTTATATTGTTTATTATTATTATTATTATTTATTATTTTCATTATTATTGACATTATTTTAATTATTATTATTAGTATTTTTACCTTTACTATTATTTTATTTATTTATTTATCTTTGTTATTACTATTATTATTATTTTTTTTTATAACCATAATAGTAGTATATATTATTTCCAAAAAAAGAAAAATACCAAAAACTGAAAAAGGAAATGTTGTTAGGGTTTTTTTCAAAAATTATTTTTATTAGAGGGGGGGCGCAGCACGGCAGCGAGAGGCGAGGCCAAAAAGAAAAACAAACCAAAAAAAAAAAAACCTCATTCTCTTTCTCAAACCCTCTGCTCTCCCTCTCTGTTTCTCAGTCCCCCTGCTCTTCCCCTGTTTCCCCATCTTCCGGCCGAGCCACCACCATCATACCAGCCCCACTGTTCCTGCACAATCTCCCGCCGGAGCACCACAGCGGCCCTAGACCAACAACTTCCTAAACATCCAGCAGCGGCGGCTACTCCGGCCTCCATCAGAGCACCACTCCCTCGCCCTCCGCTTTCTGCTCCAGAACTAGCCACAGACCCCTCTGCAACTCCTCTGCTGCACCAACTCCGGTAGCCACCCAAGCCCTCACGCACGTCATCTCGTCGGCAACCACAAGCACCATCTCCTTTCCCCTTGGGTCGCGACTCTGGCGATAGCAGCAGCAGCTTCAACCATCACCGGCGTTCTCCATTAATACCAGACTGAACCCGAACCTCCGGCGACCCTCACCCACAGCCCCTGCTCAGGCCAGCGTCTCCAGCGATCCTCTGCAACTTTTGTTGCTCAGGCCTCTGCCTCCATCGTCTCCCCAGCCGTGCCTCCTCCACGGTAAGCCTCCTTGCTCTCACACACACACACACACACACAGTAAACACAAAAACATAGCACACACAGACACACACCATACACACGACCAGCCACACACACACGCTGTACATGAACAGAGCACACACAGACACACACCATCCATACCCACAGACACAGACACACACACGGCTCCTACTCCAAAGGTAATATTTTTGGGCATTATATTTGTGTTTGTTATATCCTCATATACATATATATTTATTGTTATATTATTATGTAATATTGTATATTCACATTATTGTTGTTATATTGTGGCTGTAGTTCAGGGTGAGAATTCTAGGCTGATGCCGGCAAGTGATTTTGTATTATTCAGCATCTAGTTTCTAGTTTTAATTTATATTGTATGATTTACGATTTGTATTGTTTTAGTATTATTTTAAGTTTTTTTTTTATGTTAATATTTAGGTTTGTAGAGGTCAGATTTATCATGTTAATATGGTTTAAATTTTCCTTTAGTTTATTTTGTGTTATTTAAACGTGTGTAGGATTTTAGTTATGGTTACTCATTATTTAAACCATTTCATATTTTATATCTAGGTTTGTTTAAGACTTTGGTAGTTTTCATGTTTTTAGAAGATTGATAATTTTATGTTTAAGTATTGTTTTAGGGTTTGAGTTATTTTCCTATTACTATTGGTCTTATTATTGTACATTGATTTCTGTCCACATCATTGCATATCAATTTCTAGCATTTCTATATTATTGAACACTCTTTGATAAAATTAAAATTATTTCCATATTTATTTTTAGGGTTCCCCTCTTGTGGCATATTGATTTCTCTAGAGTTTGTGTATATATTAACTATTATTGTTGAAAGGAGTATATTGTTGATTTAGTTTAATATTAACTTCCCCTGTTTAGGTTTTGTTGTATTTGTTTGTATTCCTAATGAAGGTAATCATATATATGTTGACATCTAAGGTTCATGTGTAATCATAGTTATATCATATCATTAGTAGTTTAGAATTTTAATCATATTGTATAGCATGTTAGGACTTTAGTAGGTTAATATTTTAGTTGTATTATATATAGCATCTTAGAATTATAATTGTATTTAGTATTCTAGAATTTTAGCTATATTATATGTTTAGTATCTTAGTATTTTTGGTGATATTGTGTATTTAATACATTAGAACTTTAATTACATTATATTTGGTAAGTTAATATGGTATGGTTTATTATGGTATTTTTTCATAGTATATATGGTATTAGAGTATTTTATTATTATTATTGATATTCTTAGCATTTTAATACATATAGAGGACTACTTATTATGGTAACTTTTGTATATTAGCATGAATAATTGATTGGCGGTGACTTTTAGTATTTCAATATATAGGAGACTATTTATTATAGTATTAGCATATATATAATTTATTGGGATATTTTAAGTGTTTTAATGTATAGGGTATTACTTCTTGTAGCATCTTAATATATATGGTATTTTATTACCTATTTTAACAGTTAAAATATTTTAGTAATTGCTAATTATCCTACGATCATATATTAAAACTTCCCATACTAGTACTTTCCTACTAAAAATTTCTATACTATTTTCAAAATATGGGAATGTATTTTATTAAAATATTTTTGATTTTTTATCCCTATGATTTTATTGCGGGGGTATGAGCCTTCGGACATCACGTACCTTAAGCTCTAAGGGAATATATGTATATATATTATATGTATTTATTTATTTATTTATTTTTTATGTGTATTTATAAATTCATAAAAAGGAGTAATGTAAATACTTATTAGATTAACTTAGGGATAATTTCAAATTAATTAGGTACCGTTCGTAAGAACGGGCGCGCAGGGGGTGCTTGTACCTTCTCTCGCGTAACCGAACTCCCGAGCCTAACTCTGGTAACATAGACCCACTCTACCCCTAACGGGGTAGTAATCATGTGTTCTAACCACACTAAAAGGTTAGTGGCGACTCCGACATTCCATGATTTTTCCTTGAAAATTAAAATTGATGATTTTAATTTCGCCGCCCGGGGCACACGCGCTCCCGGGACGTCGCGACAGCTATCTCATACATTTTATACTCATGCCACACTAATACATTTTCACGTATTCAACATATCATCATTTAAACAGTATTTTTCCAAATATAAATCATATATATATAAACATATTTATTTTCCAGAAATCAAATACTATATATATATATATATATATATATATATATACATTTTCTCAAAAATAACTAGTTTAATTTATCCCCTTACCTAGCTACTGAGAAAGCCCCCAAAACGATCGACTCTAACTCCCGTAGGATTTCCTGACCAATACCCTGAAAATGAAAATCCCCAGTATTAAACTTCAGTATTTCCACGTGTATATCATTTCCTATAACTATCACGAGACCAAATTTGGCTTAAAAAGCCTTACCTCAACTCTAGGATGATTTCCAACTTACTTTCTCCAACGATCCGCTCCAGCAGATTTGGAGAGAATTTCCCCAAAAGCGTCGTGGCGACTTCAAACTGTTGATTCGGCGTAAATTGAGCCCGGAATAGAAGAGAGAGAGAGAGAGAGAGAGAGAGAGAGAGAGAGAGAGAGAGAGAGAGAGAGAGAGAGAGAGAGAGAGAGAGAGGAGTTAGCTTAATAAGGAAGATAAATTTCGAATTTTTCATATTTATAGAACAGGGGAATTCGTCGACGAGCCACGTCATTCGTCGACGAATTCTTCAATAATCTCGTCGACGAAATTTAGTCTTCGACGACGAAATTCAGTTGACTCAAATCCTCTCTCGGTATTTCTTCGTCGACTAATCCAGTCTTCGTTGATGAATTTTCTTAAGCCCTCATCGACGAATACAGGGGATTCGTCGACGAAGCCCTGATGATTTCCCTTTGATGATTCCTTCCAAAGTGTAATGTTGTCGACGAAGTCAACCTCCTTCTTCTAATACTGCTTTCCATTCCCCTTCCTATTTATTATTTAAATCCCATTATTATTCGGGTCATTACAACAGCAGCCGGTGCATAATGTTTCAGGGGATACCATTGAGACAGCAAAGGTCGTCATTACTTTGAGAAGTGGGAAGGAAGTCCCCCGACCAGAGATATCTACTGAGAGGCAGATAGTTGCCCTAACACCGAAAGTTGCAATTGAGGTAAGGAGTACCAACCTGTGGTACCCTATCCTCAGCGGTTGATAGCTGGTCAGAAGAACAAATACCATACTAAGATTCAGGAAATATTCAAGCAAGTGAAGATTAATATTCCGCTTCTAGATGCCATTCCCCAGGTTCCTTCGAATGCAAAATTTTTTAAGGACCTGTGCATAATGAAGAGGAAATTGAATGTAAAGAAGAAGGCTTTCTTGACAGAGCAAGTTAGTGCATTGATATTGAGTGAAACTCCTCAAAAACTCAGAGATCCTGGTTCTCCCACCATCTCCATTATGATCAGTGAATCTTGTATTGGGAGAGCTCTACTTGATTTGGGGAGTAGTGTGAACTTGCTATCATTCTCGATATATGAGCAGTTGGGGTTAG
This sequence comes from Malania oleifera, assembly GCF_029873635.1. Taxonomy (NCBI): domain Eukaryota; kingdom Viridiplantae; phylum Streptophyta; class Magnoliopsida; order Santalales; family Ximeniaceae; genus Malania; species Malania oleifera. Next base: position 48,566,906 of record NC_080427.1, read on the forward strand.
GTGAGCTGAAGAAGACCTCTATTGTGCTACAGTTGGCTGATAGATCAGTGAAGGTGCCACGGGGTATTATTGAGGATGTATTGGTTCAAGTCGACAAATTTTACTACCCGATGGACTTTGTGGTTTTGGATATGCAGCAACCTATCTCTACCATTTCCCAGACACCTAGTATACTTGGGTGCCCATTCCTTGCTACCTCCAATTCGTTAATTAATTGCTGAAGTGGAGTGTTGAAGCTCATATTCGGAAATATGACATTGGAGATGAACGTGTTCAATGCTTGCAAGATGCCTAGTGGTTGTGATGACTCTGAGGTACGTGCAGTTGATGTGATAGATGATTTTGATATTTCAGAGTTGTTATCAGTGTTTGGTTCTAACAGTGCAGTTGAGAATGACTCTCTCAAGCAGCCTGATGTTTTTGATGAGACAATTCCTTTATCTAGAGAGTTGACAGAATCTAAGGGGCAATGCACGGAGATGGATAGTTCCCCTCAGTTCTTAGATGCAGGTTATATGAGTAGTTGGCGTAAGCCAACTTTTGAAGCTCTTGACTTACCAGAAGTCATGAAGTTATCAGAAGAAGAAGTCCCTACACTTGAGTTGAAGCCACTACCTGAGGACTTGAAATATGTTTTTCTGGGTCCAAATGAGGGCACATTCCCTGTGGTAATTTCTTTTCATCTTACTTTGAAGCAGGAAACTAAGTTATTGCAGGTATTGAGGCAGCATCGAGGAGCAATAGGCTGGACTATTGCAGACATCAAGGGTATTGATCCTGCAATCTGTACTCACAACATTTTTCTAGAAGGAGATGCAAGGCCAATTCGTGATGCGCAGCGGAGATTGAATCCAACCATGAAAGAGGTGGTAAAAAAAGAAGTGCTTAAACTATTAGCTGATGACATCATCTATCCTATCTCCGACAGCAAGTGGGTAAGCCCAACACAAGTAGTACCAAAAAAATCTGGTTTAACTGTCATTGAGAAAGCTAGTGGAGAGTTGATCCCATCTAGGAAAGTAAAGGGTTGGAGAATGTGCATTGATTATCGTAAATTAAATTCGGTTAGCCAAAAAGATCACTTCCCATTACCCTTTCTAGATCAGATACTCGAAAAAGTAGCTGGTAATGCTTTTTATTGTTTTCTGGATGGTTTTTCTGGGTATTATCAAATTGTCGTAGCACCAGAGGATCAAGATAAGACTACCTTCACTTGCCCCTTTGGTACTTACGCTTTTCGCAGGATGCCATTCGGATTATGCAATGCACCCGCTACTTTCTAGCGCTGCATGATGAGTATTTTCTTTGACATGTTAGATGAGATGTGTGAAATTTTTATGGATGATTTTTATGTGTTTGGTAAGTCCTTTGATACCTATTTGAAAAACTTGACTGCTATCCTAAAAAGATGTGAGGAAAATAACTTGTCGTTGAATTTGGGAAAATGTCAGTTTATGGTAAGTAGTGGTTTGGTACTTGGCCATTTAGTTTCTGAGCTTGGTATAGAGGTCAACAGAGCCAAGGTAGAGTTGATTTTCCAATTACCTGTCCCTAAGACAGTGAGGGATGTTCGTTCTTTCCTTGGCTATGCCGGCTTCTATAGGCGTTTCATTCAGAATTTCAGTAGTATTGCTAAACCATTGTGTTCTTTATTGCAAGTTGAGACTGAATTTTTATGGACTGATGCATGCCAATAGGCTTTTGAGACACTAAAAAAAATATTTGACCATGGCACCAATTATGCAACCCCCTCGGTGGGACCTGCCGTTTGAGATTGTGACTAATGCTAGTGATTTTGTTCTTGGGGCCGTTCTTGGTCAAAGAGTTGATAACAAGCCTTCTGTCATCTATTATGCAAGTCGTACCTTGAATGATGCTCAGAAAAATTATACCACCACTAAGAAGGAGTTGTTGGCTATTGTGTTTGCCTTGGAAAAGTTTCGCTCTTTTGTCATTGGATCTCCTATTATTTTTTACTGATCATTCTGCGTTGAAATATTTGTTGGCAAAAAAAGATGCTAAGCCCAAGTTGATCATATGGATTCTACTTCTTTAGGAGTTTGACGTCATCATTTGAGATAAAAAGGGAGTAGAAAATATTGTAGCTGACCATCTTTTTCGTTTGTGGCTACCTGATATATTTGTATCCCTTTCTCCTTTAAATGATGATTTTCTTGATAAGCGTCTTTTTGTAGTGTCGCACGCTCCTTGGTTTGCTGATATTGTGAACTACCTTGTCACCGATCGAATGCCAAACCATTGGGTAACTCAGGACAAGCGTAAGTTCCTTGTAGAGGTACGACACTACTATTTTGACAATTCATATCTATTTAAATATTGTTCTGATCAATTGGTTAGCAGATGTGTGCCCGATGATGAATTTCCTTCTGTGATGCATTTTTGTCATAGTGGAGCGTGTGGAGGCTACTTTGCTGCAAAGAAAACTATTTCAAAAATTTTGCAAAGTGGACTCTACTGGCCTACTATGTTCAAAGATGTTGAAAATTTTTGTAAAACCTGTGAGGCTTGTCAGAAATTAGGGAAAATCACAGCAAAGAATGAAATGTCTATGTCTCCCATTTTGACTCTTGAAATTTTTGACTATTGGGGGATTGATTTTATGGGACCATTCCCAAACTCTTTTGGGCATTCTTACATTTTAGTTGCTGTGGATTATGTCTCAAAATGGATGGAAGCTATACCTTGTAAAACAAATGACCACAGGGTTGTTATCCATTTTCTTAAGGAGTTGTTTGCACGTTTTGGCATGCCCAAGGCGATCATTAGTGATGGAGGGTTGCACTTTTGTAACAAATTATTTGAAAAACTCATGCAAAAGTATGGAGTGACCCATAAGCTCTACTCCATATTACCCTCAGACTAATGGTCAAGCTGAGTTGGCCAATAGAGAGATCAAAATTATACTTGAGAAAACGATGCGTCCTAATCGAAAAGACTAGTCAAAAAAACTTGTTGATGCACTCTGGACCTACCGAACTACATTTAAGATAAATTTAGGAATGTCCCCCTATAGGTTAGTTTACGGTAAGACATGTCATTTACTTGTTGAGATTCAGCATCGTGCTTTATGGGTTATAAACCAGATTAACTTTTCACTTGATGAGACCAAGGGTTTAAGGAAATTGCAGGTATGTGAGCTTGAAGAGTCTAGAAGGGAAGCTTACAATAATGCCTGCTTAGCAAAGGAGCGGATGAAGTTTCTGCATGATAGGAAAATCAAAGACAAACAACTTTTCCCTACTCAGCAAGTGCTTCTCTATGACTCCAGATTGCATCTGTTTCCTGGGAAACTGAAGTCCCGATGGGGTGGCCGTACATTGTTGAAAAAATTCATTCTCATGGTGCAGTAGAAATTATAGATCCAAAGAATGGCAATAGCTTCACAGTCAATGGTCAATGTCTTAAGCCTTTCATGACTCCATTAGATCCGCATGAGGAGGTCTTGCTTCTGCAAGATCTTAGGGGAGTCCTTTGACCTTTCTCATTTACTTTTTTCTTTTTCTTTTTGTTTTATTTGTTCTTATTTGCATATTTCTTTTCTTTTTCTACTGTTTTTGTTGGTTGTGACTCTCTATTGTTCTTTTTTTTTTTTTTTTTTCTGTTGGTTTGTTTCCCCAATGCATATCTTTTCCAATTTCCCCCATGCTTTCACATTGAGGACAATGTCTCATTTTAGTTGTGGGGGAGAGCATGTGCAATAGTGTGCTTCCGTGTGAAAAAAAAAGAAAAGAAGTTTCAATGTGAAAATTGCATGTGAGCATGTCAGTTAGGTCCACATTTGGGAAATACTGTTATTGAGCTTATAGTATGCTGAATTCCTTATTTGTGAACTGACTTATACCCTTCACATACTTACGTATAACTTAAGAATTACACACTTGAGTCAATCATGCGTAGTTTCTCTTTATATGATTTTATGACTCCATAAAGAATTGGTCGTACATTTGTGTTAATCCGGCTATATAATTTCCTGTATGTACATGCATCTCACGAGGCTGAATAAACATACTCATGTGATTCATTGCACTTAGGGTTTCTTGTGAGCACTGAGAGAACACACGTGACGACTATGACACCTTGTGAGGTATTGTTGAGCCAATTATCGTTCTTTTGAGTTTTTGACATCAACTCAGAGTTCATGAAACTCAACTTTCCTTTTTTCTCTAGATATCCTTTGTACACTAGTCTATGTTTTGATTTGTTAGCCTAGAGGTGACACCTAGTGGGGAGATAGAAACCTAGGTCTTGTAGCCTATTCAAGATGTGAATGCTGAGCCACCCCTAGAGATAGACTTAATTCATAGACCCCTATTCGAGCTCAATTCCCATTGATGGTATGAAGATTACAAAAGAAGTGTTAAGATTGTCCTTATTGCTCAAGAAAAGACAGAAAATAAAGAATGAGCAAAAGAAAGAATAAGAAATAAACATGCACATGAAATGAAATGTCAATGCCGACTCCATATACATATCACAAAAAGTCAAGGACACAACACATGTTTTCCACATATGAAGATGCTTCAACTGGTTAATGCCTCAGATGTACTCACGACAAGTTTGTGAATAAGTTGATCTAGGGTGGTCTCGGTTGGATATGACGAGTAGGTGAGAAGATGCTAGGGTGAAGGACTCGACACCTCATAGATAGGCTAGATCCTTTCCAGACTAGTCCACTCTGTATATTTAGCATTTGTTCCTTTTAATATGTGGGATGTTTGATCGCGACACTCCTCCTCACATATGACGAGTGAACCCATTTTCTTTGAGTGTTTTTGAGGGTATACCAGTTAGGCCGAGTCAAAGCGACCATTCTGAAGGTGTTCATTGGTATCCTAGGTGTACTGAGTCACACACATCACACACACCTCGAGAGTTTACCTGTTTATACTCGGACTTATACTGCATTAACTCTGAATGTGCCACTAATTAACTTCATGTGAGTATACTGCTCTTAAATGACATATAAACGATGAAACTTGCATGAGTGATGTGCTTTGGAGAATGTGCATCGAATATGAACGAGTCTGTGTGAAATTCAGTTATATTCTTGTATGTGAAACGGTATGCTTGTGTTGCATGTGCATTGATTTCATGATCACTGGATGATGGGGATCAACATTCCCCAAACATAACATTCGCTAAGATGGTGTCACGTGAATGCATTCGCTGGGATGAAGGCAACTGCGCACCTGTACAAGAAAATGCATAACTTCATCTATAGAGGCCCAAATAACCCGATTTCAATTGGACTGGAAAAAAGACTCCCATACCTTTCTTTGGGTATAGGGAAAACCATGAAATTCAAATTGTACACGGCTTGGCATACCCAATAACAGTAGGCATTCGTCCAGAAATTTTGCATCACATGGACAGCTGCACACCTCTCACCAAACATGCCATAACTTTCCCAAGAAAAGTCCAAATGGAGTGGTTCAAAGTGTGTTGCAAAGAAGACTTCCATATCTTTAATTCAAAGAATGGAACGTCTAGAAGGCCGAAGAATGAGACTATTTGTTTTGAGAATTCTACATTTTTGACTTTTTGGTTTCACTTTATCATTTTCCATTCAAAGTTTGTTATATTTTATTTACTTATGGTTGGAGGGTTGTTCCAACATCTCTATATATAGTTGGGCATGTAAGTTATTAAGGACATCAAGTATTTTGAATTGAATCAAGATTTATTGCCTTGTGCTTAAGCTTTAAGTTTGTTCCCTCTTTGTGAGTGAGTGGTGAGAGACCACATCCCTTCTCCTTTGGAGATTGAGTGGTAAGAGGCCACGAGATTATCATTATCCATTTTCCATATTACCATTCTAGTAGCTATTTTTTGAGATTATTACTTCAATAGTTAAGCAGATCAATCACAACCCGAAGAAGCGCCGAGAATCACCATCCGGGATATCAAGCAAGGTTCGGGTGTGTTGTGTTCATCATTCCGAATAATTTCAGTAAGTTCATTTCAATCACTTCCAAAATAACTCCTCGATAGCCAATATGATATTTACCTTCCATTAGCCTTTTCAAAATATCCATTGCATATCTTTGAATAATCTCTGCAAACAAACTCTTCAAAGTCCAAAAGATTTTCATACTTGAATGCTTGATTGTGCCTTATTCTAAAGATATATAATTTGCATGTTTAGGCTTAATTCTAAGGCTTGAATTTACCATCTTTCAAGTAATTATCTTATCCTACTTGTTTAGGTCCTTAAGGACAAGTCTATATGAATCCTATAACTTTTTGAATTTTCCACAACCTGTAGTTCTCGCATATAATTTATATGGGTCATTGCGGTTAATTAAATTCTTATCTTAAAGTGTATTTGGTGTGTGCATTTGTGAAAGGGTCTTTGGTAGGACTAGGATTCCTAGAATTGTCCTACATCACTGGAGTTTGTAGTTGTAGGCACTATCCTAAAATTCATTCACGTCATTTGTTAGAAACTAACAAAACGTTAGTTGAGGGGTGTGATTACGCGTCAAAACTGCGTAATTGGGCACTTTCACCCGGTTCTTACGACTTATATTTTTAATTAAATGTCCAAATTTGTCCAATATTTTAATAAAGTACTGAAATTATCATTCTTGAGTTTTATTACACAATTTATGAATTTTTGGTAATTTTTTGTCACAGGAAAAGTCTCGGGAACCAAAACCGATACCTGTTCGTATTTCATACATAACTTTTCCATACGAGCTCCGATCGAGATGATTCAAATTTTTAGAGAAAGAGGAAAGAATTATCTACAACTTTTGTGTTTAGAGTTTTGTAAGAAACAGGTTCTAGGAAGGTCGAACTTGGCTGTGAACGTAGAGAATAAAAATAAAGAAAAATCAAAAGAGCAAATAGATATATATATATATATATATATATATAAATTAAAAAAAATGCAATTGGAAAAGTAAAGGACATTGGCTTTGAAATATACACACACACACACACACACACATATATATATATGAAATTGGAAAAGTCAAAAAAATATTGGTGGCTTGGAAACACAAAAGTCCAAATTTGTGGGTGTGTGAGTTGTGAAGCAAAGAAGAATTCAAAGGAACAGTTGGGCGTGCATGTGGATGAATTCATGAGAGAGGTGCGCTGGGAGTATTCTTTTGGAGAGGAACATAGGGGCTTTGAACACACAGCCAAACACACACAACCAGCCGCCGAGGCACTCCCCTGCTCCACCATTTTTCCAGCAGCTCCACCACACACAGCTAGCCACACACAGCCAGCCGCCGCAGCTACCCTCTGCTCCAGCAGACCCTCCAGCTCCCAAGCTTCCACCCAAGCTTCCAGCATCTCCAGCAGATCAGCAACCCGAGAGCACGAAGTCCCCTCTGCTGCAACCGAACACAACACCACCAGTAGAGCACCAGCAGCTGCAAACAGCAACCACCGAGAGCTCCACCACAGCAGCTGCCCACAAAAGCTGCCAAGCACTTCCACTGCACTACGGCTCTGTTTTCTCTCTCTCTCTCTCTCTCCCTCTCTCATTCTCTCTCTAATCTTTATTATTATTTACTTGTATTTTGTTATGTTAATGTCATTTTAAATTGAACTTGCTGTATTATTTTAATTTAATGTCAATTTAAAATACCTTGTTAGAACTTGTTGTTTATTAATTTACTTTAATTTCATATTGATTATCTTGTTGGGTTATATCTATTTTTAATTTTATTTTATTTGAGACTCTTAATTATTATTGTGTTTTAGTTGATTGTTTTCCATTTAAGTAGTTAAGATATTGAATTTATTTTTGTTCGAATTTATTGTTGGGTTGAATTTAATTTTTGTTCACATTATTGATGGAACTATTGTCTCCATGTGAAGTTGATGTTTGGATAATTAGTGTGTTTGTTCGGGTTAAGATATTAGTGATGTTGGGACAATTTCTGTTCACATTTTTTTTTAGATAATTAGTGTGTTTGTTTGTTTTAGTGTAATTCTGCACTTTAACGTTACTTTAATGATTGTTTAAGTTTAGTAATTTGCTTGAGTTATTTCTATTAAGAGTTTAGTCGTTTTCATTTAAAGTTAGTGTTGAGACTGAATGATTGGTCTGTCATTAGTGTGTTGAAATTAAATATTTGTTTAAGTTAATTGAGGTCTTAGCTTTGATTTATTATTTGAATATGTATTTAGTGAGTTGTCGGTTGATTTTGTGCGCGTTAGGTTCATAGTTTAGATGTTACTTGTTTCAATTCCGTCATAAATTTTTCAAAACCCCAAAGACTTTGAATCTGAACCATGTTCAGTAAAATTTGTTTTCTTATTTTCCTTGCCTATTTCGCGCTAGTTTAAGAGCTAATTTGCATTCCTCGTGGAGACGATCTGGCCTATTTGGGCTAATTATTACACGACGTAGCTCCTATATTTGGGATAGCCCTAGTGCTACTCATTTTTAGAAGTGAGTCATTCATTTTTCATAAAAATTTTCAAAAGAAGAGAATGATTAGTGAGTGAAAGAATTAGTAGTAGAGAGAGAATTTTTGAGTAAGTTTTCACTCACCTACTCTTTTCGATCTCATTTCTTAGAGATAGTCATTGTGTTCGTAACACAAGATAAAAGAAGAGATAAGTAAATTTGATTATGTTAGATTTTTATTTAAAATTCATACCCGAGTTTATTTGTATGTAAATTTCGATTATGTTAGTAAGTTTCATAAAATTCTCTTGAGTTTATTTTTACGCATATTTAATCTTTAATATACTTGCATTTATTTTTTAGTTAAGAAATGTTCTAAACCCCTTGGGTATTTTACATCATTAATTTCTACTCAAGAAAATATTTTTAATACAAAAATTATATGGCATGAGTTTATTTATACGTTACATATTTCAAGAAAATATGAGTAAATATTACATGAGTTGATTTTTTTACGTTATGTATTTCACGAAAATATGAGTAAAAATGATATTTTCATTATATTATTTTAATTGTACAAATTATATAATAAAAAATATTTTTAAAACTCCTTATGGTAAAGAAAGTTCAAAGTTACAGATGTTTGGTACCGCAGTTTAAAGTTTAAACGGATCAGAGTGCACCCACACTGTTTATCAAAGTAGTTTTATATGGTAGTTGATTTCTCCTGAGTGCATACTTGGGTCGAACGAAGGTTTAATAGGGAAAATCTCACTTAATGATGATGTACGTTGATTTAATTTGACCGGCCAGTCAACTAAATCCAGTTTTCGAACCGCACAACCCAGTCATGGGGGTAAACATGACGTACGATTAACATACCTAATGGTGGTTTTTACAGTATAAGTATATATATATTTAATTACGTATACAAAGTTATTGATGATTTGAAGGTAAAATATAAGTTTATATGAACATGACCATTATTGTGTCTAAATGATGATTTAAAGGAAACGTATAAAGAAAAAAGATATATATGTATATAATTAAAAATTATAATTACAGTTTTTAAAATTAAAAGTTTAATTTAATAGTTATAGTATATGATTATAAAATTTTACAGTTATAGTTGATGGTAAAAGTTTTTATGTAGAAAATTTTAAATTTACATTTATTTTTTAAAGTATTTTTGAAGTTATAATATTAAATATTATTTTACGAAATTATGAAAGCTTATTTTGGTCACACACTAATAATAATCTTATTTACTTTCTGAGTGTCGTCTTACCTCAATCATTATTTTGCATTTCAGATCATTTTGAGGACCGTACCAGAAATCTGGAGTAACAAGTGCATGGGCGGGAGTAGAAAGAGTATAATAGAATAAAAATTTAGTATAATGTAATTTAGAATATGTTTGTGTACTTTAGAATTTTATATTTTAATAATTAAGACATATATGTGTAATAAAACTAATTAGTACTCTGGTAATAAAAATAATTTAGATTTATTTGCATCCACTGAAAAATTTATATGTAAGAACCCACTCGGGTTCGGTCCTTACATTCCATATAAATCAAGCTACATATCCTCTAAAATTCCTATCATCTCATCATCACCATCATCATCTTCTATTTATTGGCATTCATCATCTGACTTTGATTGTGCCTCACCAACCCTTTCTCCATGGTAAAACCAAAATATATAATTTTGATGCATTTCGTATACCTTCAAATATGTTTTAACTACCTTACGTGTCCATTGAATTTTATCATCTCTCTCAAAGGCATATTCCTAAATTTTTTTTAAATTCATGTATCAAATTTATCTAACCCTCACTTGGTGTTATTTCCCCTCCAAAAAAGGCTAGATAAAAATCACAAAATTACTTACAAAAATGAAATATTTCCATTTTGATCAAAATTTTTAAACTTCCAATTCAAAGGTTATACTAAAACCCATAAACGCCCCTCAAAGTAAACTGATTCAGTAATATACAAGAGACACTTCACATCTTCTCATTCAAAAATAATATGGAAGTAATATGTTATTGGTGATAAATATTATAAGTCAATAAGTGAGAATATTTATCTTATAGTAATAAATCAAATCTATGGAGAATAAAATCTGAAGAGGTACAACCCCAATTGCACAAGACTTAAAAGAATTGGGTTCGGTTAACCGATTTAATTTATAAATGAATGAAGAAATCATAAAACAGGGCTCACCCAATAAATAAACGAGTACTCGTTAAGAAATATATAATATCTTTATTTTATATATATTTTTAAAATTGCATAAAAAAATGAGTTAAAATTTTAAAACAACTCATTTATTCTTTTCTCATTAAAGATTTACATTTTCTTTTGTTTGGATTCAAAACATAATTGTTACATTGACTAGGGGCATAAATCATGTAGTTATATTAAAGTAATATTCTATTGTATCCCTTTACTGTATGCACTGAAAACTGATCGTAACCCCCTCACTGTGTGCACTCAATTTTTGCTGTAGGAGTGTGCATAATTTAGTTTTAATCAAATTAATCGATCGGGTTCGATCGGTTTGGTTTGGGTAATTTATAATTCGGTTTGATTTGATTTTAAAATAAAGTAATTTCAGGCATTCGATTTTCAATTCGGTTATGGGTAATTTGTACTTCGGTTTATCGAATTATCTAAAATTTTAATTAATTAATAATTAAATATAAATTATTAAATTATATTATTTATGATTTTAATTTTTAGGCTAGGTTGGCCGCTAGGTTCCATTCGGGATTCAGCCATTGCCATTCTTGAATCCCAATATCCCATTTGCCTCTTCCAGCCTGCCCTCTTCTCCCCACTTCGGCTCTTCCCTACCCAAGTTCGCAGTTCGCAAGTCGCAACCTCGCCGGCAGCCGGCACTCCCTGACTCGCAGTCCCAGTTCCCTTCAGCGTCACCTTCTCTTCCCAGTTCCCTTCCCACTTCGCAGTTCGCACACAGTCGGCGACGGCGAGTTCGAACCTCCTGTTCCAGATCGGCAGATCCAGTCTACCCCTTCGGACTTCGGCTTCCATCTTCCCAACTTCGCAGCTCGCACTCTCGCAGACTTGCAGTACTCCTTTGGATCTTCCGTCCTTCAGGTTTTCCATTTTTCCGTTGTGTTCAAAACTCAAAAGTCTTTGCAGTTTGATGTTTATTGAAATTTTAAAATACCCTAAGATGAGCACAATGTGTTCGATTAAATGTATGAGAGAATATTTCCTCCAAATTATTATATTCATGTTGATCAGTCTCCCTCTTTAAAATGGGTTTCTTTGTGTTATTTGTTTATATTTGTTTGAATGTTCATTGAATTTGAGTTTTGTCCCTTTTTAATTTTTTTATATTTGTGTTTTCTTACTTTTGTTGTGCTCAAAGTCCAGTGCCCTGTTCTCTTCTTCTTCGGTTCTTCACTGCTCTTACCAATAATCCTTGTTTGCGTGTCATGGAAAAGTTTTTTGGTGTTGAGAATTTGTCTGATGAGTTGTCCCCCCTGCTATGTGCACTCAACGCCCACTCTACCTCCCCTGCTGTGTCAATTTACTTGATTAATAATTTGTTAGGGTTTCAAAATTCAAGAGGCTGTAGCCCTAACAATTAATTGGAATTCAACCCTTTTTTTAAAAAAAATTATCAATGAGATTTACGTACTTACAACAATGAGTTTTCATTGCCTTCGCTAATAGGACATTATTTAACGGCCATTCAAATAAATTGTCATTATGTATAAATTTTTATGACAATATTTTATTCTCATTGTTAAATCTTAAAATTCTTGTAGTGTATTCGACACGTGTTGACACATGCCACTGACATGGCTAGATGTGTATGGTACATGTCATAAATTAATTTTTTGGGCAAAAATATTCACCTTCCCTAATGTTTGGCAAAAAGACAGAGACCTCCCTTGAGATTTTAAAAATGTCAAAGACCTCCCTTCAAAATACTTTTCTTTTTACAAAATTCAAAGGAAAGTTTGTGTATTTTTGATAAATTTAAGGAAAGTTCATGAGAGTTTTAATATCATAGGGGAGGTCATTAGAATTTTTGAAAACTCAAAAAAAGTCATTATCTTTTTGGCAAACGGTCAGTGTCTTATGCCCTAATTTTTTTTGTTTTAATATTCGAACACAACTAGGAGTAGACATGCCGAGGGCCTGTTCTAAGCCAAACGCACATCTGGCCTGCTCCTTCAGTTGCTTTATACCCAAGAAAAAGAAAAAAAGAAGGCAGACAGAATGTAGATAGGGGTGGCAAAACGGGTCGGAACCCGACGAGGGACCCATGACCCTCTCGTTTAAATTGGGTTCAGATTTAGCAGAAGATGATCCGTTTATAAACGAGTCAACTTGAACCCGATTCGTTTAATAAATGAGTTTAGCTTGGGTACCCATCGAGTGACCCATTTAATTTGATATATATATACATACATGTACATTACATTAAAAAAATATTAATTAAAGAGATGTACTATTTCTACATTTTATGTTTTTTTGTTAAGATATTAATAAATAAATAAATAAGTGTTATTTTTTTTTTAAAATTTATGTTGCTTTATATGAAATATTTTGAAAAATTAAAAATAAATAAATTATATTTTTAAATAATTTTTCAACGAGTACCCGTTTATGACTTGTTCATTAAACGAACGAGTTTGAATTTATATGTTGGTCATCAATTAAACGGGTCAATCTGAACACATTTAATCCCTACCCATTTACGACCCGTCCAACCTTTACGTTAACCCGTTTTACCACCCCAAAACTTAGAAGATGGAGCAGGTCCAGCTCCTTTGTCAAACGATTGAAACCCTAGCACTCGCAACCCCATCCTCCCAGCCTTCAAACCTCTGTTCTAGTCCCCTAGCCTTATTCACCAGACATCTTAGCCTTCATCAACGACAATCTTTGCTTCTGTTGAAGGCTAAAGGGCTCTTCTTGCTCGAGTCTCTCCCTGTTTGCCGGACATCTCCCTGGAGCACTCATGATTCCATCCTCCCAGCCTTTCCTCTCTCAAAGCCTTGAGCGCTCTTTTTTGCTTAACGTGAGTCGTTCCCTCCCTCATCTCCATATCCTTGCATGTTTTTTATTAGTTTGGAACTATTGAAGTACCGGAGCACGAAATTGATGTTTCAGTGTTTGAATGGTTAGGTAAAAAATCGATATTAATGTTTTAGTGTTTTCAAAAACCAAAAGATGAAAGGGGGCGGACCAAGCACAAAAAATGCAACATCAGAGTGTGCTTGCCAATTGCCACCCCATCCTCCCCCACTGGCTCACTGCCTATATTTTGTATTCTTGTTTTTTAAAAATTTGATGGATGATGATATTGATATATTGATATCATTTATTTAATATTAATAGCAAATTATCATATTCAATATTAATATTGTTATAATGTTATGAAACTGCGGAAATATGGAACTTGGACTATTGTCATTGTTGTCTGCTTAGTTGGAAATGTTTCTTGAGTTCTCTAATGAGTGTTGTTAATGTTTATGCAATTCATACTTGAGCATGAGTGATGCTTATTAGCTCTATATTTTTCATTTAAAAGGATGCAATTCATAATTGAGCATGAGTGATGCTTATCCCCTCTCTATTTTTCATTTAAAAGGGAAAACATGCGTAATTATATATATTTTTCATATTAATTAACTAACATATCCCAGTGTCATGGGCCGACTATTTTCACACCGTTGTGAAAGGACAGTGCAGCACTAGCTAAGGCCCTCTTGCTTAACTAGCCAGCTTGTCGTTTACCACAATTCATCCACGAAATACTTTCATTAACATTCAATCAAATATCAGCAGAAGCAGTAAGCAATTATGAAAGCAGTGGCAAACAAGCAATAAACATTGAACCAACACAATTCCTTAACAACATCTTTGTTAACATTGTGTGTTTAGTGAGGGACGCAAGTAGGCTAAGCACGTTGACAATAACTAGTGAGTTTTATAAGATTGATGAACACTCACCCTCTCCTAAAGAGCTTTACATGCAATTCTCATCCTGATATTAGGAAACATCAAAGTGAACAAGGAGTCATATTGTCTTATTTGGCATACAGAGAAACAACTAGTAGAAAATAAACTTACACTAGAATTTATATGATGGAAGCCCATCCCCAACGCACGAGACAAGCGGTCACAGGCAAGCATAATTTCCTGAACAAGCTCGGCTTATGACGCTCCCCCACTTATGTGGTCGATGTCCTTGTAGACTTTGACGCTAGGTACACTTCAACTTTGTTCACGAACAGTTGCATATCTTCTGCAGAAATCCTGCTGATTTCTTCATCACCAAGGCCTTTCCGCTTCATTAAGAACTCTTGCCGCTTCTTCCTTGAGGATATGAACTCTCTATCTGATATCTTCAACTTCATGTCTATCAGGTTGCACTGTCTTCAACTCTGCTCTGTTTGACTGACTTTTGCTCGGATCGTCGATGTCGGCGTTGAATGGCTTGAGGCAGCTGACGTGAAACACATGATGCACTTTCATCCAGTTAAAGTGCTGCAGTCTTCCCCCTTGATCTGCCCACTTCTTCATCTGTTTAGAAGCTTTCTCCAGATAGGCTTGGGCAATTTTGCATTCTGTCTCCATTCTCTGGTGAAGATGTACGCCCTGGGACTATTTCCTCTGTACAGGTCGCCCACTGTGTGAGATAACAGCGGCTGCTAGCTTGTAACAAGCTTAAAGGGGCTCTTGTTGGTTGTTGAGCTCCTTTGGGTATTGAAACAGAATTGAGCAACATCAAGAAGTTGCACCCAATTCTTATGGTTGGCATTGACAAAATGGCGCAAGTACTCTTCTAGTAGTCCATTGAATCTCTCCATCTTTCCTTTGTCTGTTGATGGTAACTCGAAGAGATTTCAAATTTTGAATCAAGAATTCTAAAAAATTCTGTCCAAAAGTTGCCGGTGAATCTTGAGTTTCGGTCACTAACAATGTCTTGGGGAACACCCCAATATTTCACAATCTTAGTGAAGCACAATTGTGTCGTCTCCTTTGCCGAACAGTACTTTGGTGCGGCTATGAACGTACCATACTTCGAAAACCTATCTATAACCACAAGTATAGACCTTGCATCTCACACTCTGAGCAGGTTGGTGATGAAGTCCAGTGAGACACTTTCCCACAGTTTGGATGGTATTGGTAGGGGCTCCAGCAGCCTTGTACTCTTCTTTCGCTCCACCTTGTCTTGTTGGCAAGTTAGACAAGTCCGGGTATAATCAACCGCATCATCACGCATGTGCGGCTAATAATACCTCTGTTTCAATAGTTCTGTCATTGGAGTCATTCTCCGCGAATATTCCTCTACGAACTTCCTGTAATAGTTAGTAAGGCCAAGAAAGGAACACAACTCCTTCACTATCGTGGGGATCTTTCATTCTTGAATCGCCCTTACCTTCTCCATATGCCTCCGGATATGACCTTGCTCAATCACATGACCAAGGAATTTGTTGCTCCACTGAGCGAAAGAGTACTTCTCTTTCTTCACATAGATTTTATTTCCCCTCAACCTGTCGAACACCTTCCGTAGATGCTCTTTATGTTTCGTCAGAAACAACATCGGTGCTACCAATGGTGCTTTGGAAGGGCAAACATATCCCACTTCGAACTCATCAAGTTGTTTCCTCCGCTCTGCTAGCTCTCTAGGCGCCATCCGATATGACCCTTTAGCAGGTGGTTTCACTCCTGGCAACAACTCGATCTCATGGTCCACATCCCGCCGTGGAGGCAAGTTATAAGGCAACTTATCTGGCATCACCTCTTTGTACTCATCCAATACTGCTTGGATGGTCGTAGGCGCCCGCTCTTGGCCTACTTCTTCATCTACCACCACTGTGGCTAGATATGTCTGCTCACCTTTTCTCAATCCTCTCTTGAGTTGCATGGCTGAAAGGAACTTCCCATTGTCTTCTTTTTTTGCAACGACTTGCACCATGTAAGGGTGATCTCCCATCAGATATAAGGAACCAGTAGAAGGCATTAGCATTGCCTTCACCCCCCTCAGGAATTTCATTCCCAAATAGACTAGAAAGTTATCCAATGGCACTGCTGTGAAATTCGCATGACCTTCCCACTGTCCAAGCTTAATCGGCAATTGCTTGGCTACTCCTAGAGTAGGCTAGGTTACAGAATTAACTGCTTTCATGCATCCTGTATCATTCTCCAAAGATAAATTGAGTCTCCATGCTTTTGGCTGCGAAACAAAATTATGAGTAGCCCTGGTATCCACCATAGCGCGGGTACTCTTCCCATTGATCCTCAAGTCCACAAACATCAATCCTTTTGCTCGTGTAATTTTCGGTGCTTTTGCCTACTTTTTCAATGCGCTTAGTTGATGCATTGCACCCACCCTCGGGGTATCCTCCTCTTTTCCATCACTTTCCAACACTTGTTTTGAAGTTGAAGTGGAAGCTTGTAAGGCATTGAGGGATCCCTTGTGTGGGCACTCCATAACTCTATGAGAGCCTCTACACAAGTAGCATGAAATTTTACCCTTTTCATTGGGTGTGTTGAATCCTCGAGACGATAAAGCTTCCTTTGAAGTTGAGGCCTTATAGTCAGCTCCCCCACTCTTGGGTTTGCCTTTCTTGAAAGACTTTCCACTGTTTTTCCTTCCGCCAAACTCTTTGGACGAAGTGGTGTTATCACCAACGTTCTGCAGCAGCTTGCGCGGTAGACAAATCTTGAACTCTTTGCCAATGAAGTTCAATTCTTGCCCACGATTTTAATCTCTCAAGAAAATAAAATAGCTTATCCTTTTCCAACATGTCCCAGATATCCAACATCAAAGCAGAAAATTGTTTCACGTATTCCTTGATTGACCCAGTATGCTTGAGGTCTCTTAGCTTTTTCTTAGCATTATACCCAACGTTCTCGGGAAAGAACTGGGCCTTGAGCTCTCTCTTCAAGTTTGCCCAATTATCCACTACACATCTTCCATTTTCTATTTTATTGTACTTGGTACGCCACCACAGTTTAACGTCACCAACCAAGTACATGGTCGCAGTATCCACGTTCACCTATTCTAAGGCTATCATCATAGTGCGAAAGTACTATTCCATATCAAACAAGAAGTTCTCCAACTCCTTGGAACCACGGGCACGCCTATACGTCTTGGGTTCGGGTACCTTGGTCTTGCTAAACCCCAGAGTGTTAAGTTTCCCATAACAAGAACCATTAGATTCATCTTTGCATTCAAACCAGCTATCCGAGACTGCAAAGTTTCCATAGTGTGGTGAAAGTCCTCTGACATTTCACCTATCAAACTCTTGATGCTTTTGTGATCCCATCATTTCATCAACAAGTTCCCTCAGTTGGGCCACCTCTGCGGCCATGTTGTTGGCTATTGTCTCAGCCTGTGCTTCCAGCACGTTGATTTTCTTAGCATTGGTTGGTGCCATGGTCACTTACCAAAGCTTTCCCAATCCCACAACGAAGGTATCTGAGTTCATGTAGCAATTAACCGAGTTCTGATACCAGGTGTCAAGGGCCGACTATTTTCACACCTTTGTGAAAGGACCGTGCGGCGCTAGCTAAACCACTCTTGCTTAACTAGCCAGCCTGTCGTTTACCACAATTCATTCATGAAACACTTTCATTAACATTCAATCAAATATCAGTGGAAGCAGTAAGCAATTATGAAAGCAGTAGCAAGCAAACATTAAACATTGAAGCAATGCAATTCATTAACAACACCTCCGTTAACATTGTGTGTTTAGTGAGGGAGGCAAGTGGGCTAAACACGTTGACAATAGCTAGTGAGTTTTATGAGATTGATGAACACTCACCCTCCCCTAAAGAGTTTTACATGCAATTCTCGTCCTGGTACTAGGAAACATCAAAGTGACTGAGGAGTTATACGGCCTTATTTGGCATACGAAAAAACAACTAGTAGAAAATAAACCTACACTAGTATTTACATGATGGAAACTCATCCCCAACGCACGAGACAAGCGGTCATAGGCAAGTATATATATTTTTCATATTAATTAACAAACATATCCCAGCCATGTCGTATCCGTGCCCTGTATCAGTATTGGAGCTAAAGTTCTATTTCTCTTCAGTACACCGTTTGGCACATTAGGCAATGTTTTCCTTATTTTAGCCTTCTTTTTTGGGATTTCTTGTCCTCTTTTGTCTGTATTTTCTCTCTTAATATATATATACCATTAATTAAGGGAAGCCAAAGCAGTTTTTATCATCTTTCAGTAGAAAACTTTCAACATACAAGTTTTCTTTTAATTTCAACATTTATTAAGCATGGAATTCAGATGGATGGTATGTAATTTGACAAAATAATTCTGATTTCAATTTTCTAAAATCTATTTATAAGTTGGAAAATGCATGGTTTGGCAAGTCAATGTTTATGCATAAGTTGGGGGACATTGCATGGTTCTTATTGGTAAAATATTATTTTTTTGTACATAAAGGACATTATTGTAATAAAAAATATTATTCCACTTTCTCATTTTTATTTCATAACAAGCATTGTAATGTAATTTCATTCCTCATTCAATTCCTTCTTGCATTGATTCCATTCTGTGAACCAAAAAACCCATTAGGGTTTTAGACGTCGAACATTTCTCCTGTCCACCTGTGGTTTTATGGATCTTGTTGCTCTTCAGGATCCTCACAAGCTTAATTGTATTGAGTGATAGTTTGTTCTTTGATTCACAATCACAGGTGAATGATCTTTCTGTGAGGAAGGAGATTTCAGATAGAAATGACAACCCCTGTAGCTGCTGGCTCGTTCAATGGCAACTTGAAGGTAAAGTTTAAGTTCAGAAAGAATAAATTTAATTTTCTATCAAATAAATTTAATTTTCTATCACTCTTATTTTGGGTCGCTCGTGCTCTCTATATTAGCTGGGATGGTATTGAATGGATGTTTTCCCTTGTCTGCATCAAATATTGATAAATGGGGATTATCTTTGTTTCCAAAAGAGAATTGCTTCGAGGTTTTTTGCCCATGTTGCTACCATTTCTGTCTTGATCCTTGGGGTTTCAATGAATTGGGCAATCGTTAAGACATTTGGGTGGGAATCATGTCTCATTGATTTCTCTCTCTCGCTACAACAGTTGTGCCTTTTCATTTCTGCTGTTATTAGCATTCGCATGTTGGACAATGCTGTTGTGTTTGAAGTACTTTTGAGTGAAAATTACAGTGATGAGAACTGGAGTGAAATCTAAAGATTATCAAGAGTTTCTTGTCACCTTTCTGTGTACTCTAGTTTTAGAGCTATTTTATTTTCCTGAACTCACTTTGGGGGCCTTACTACTTTGTGGTCTCTTGCTTTGGATGCTTTTTAGGGAATTAGATCCTGTTTATTCGAATTATCTCTAGCTAGGGTTAGATTCTTCAGAACGTCTTGCTACCTTAATTATGAAGCATTCTGTTTGGGAAATAGATCCTGTTTATTCAAATTATGTCAATGACCCTAACGTATACTCTTATTTTGTTCTTTTTGTCAAATTCTAATGAAAGAAAACAAAATTTATTCCTGAGAACTCATATAATTTTTGTTTCTTTAAACCCTAATTACCCCTCCCTCCAATGATCTGATGTAGATAGATACACTTGGATGATTATCATTATTTTTTATTCATTAGCAATCAAATGGAGCATTTATTTATTTGATCTTCAGTTAGTCATCTGGTTGCATCATGCATGTTCAACTTTTTCTTGTTTGTTGGACTCTAAATTCATTAGGAATTTTAAGGTCAGTGTAGTATCCCATTTTAGCTCCGCAATAGAAGTTAGTGACTATAGGAGCATGAAAGATGTTTGTTGGTCTTTTTGTTTGTTTTTAGATAACACAAATTTTCATTAGAGCAAGAAAAAAGAACCAATTACAGAGAAAAAGGATTAGGCATCCTCTGGAAAACAAAAAAACAAAAAAAAACAGAAGAACAGGCAATAAATAGATTTACATCTGCTTTCTAGTCCCTCTAGATATTGGACGGTGAAAGACCCTTAAAAACCCCAAAAGAGTGAGCCAAAATAGGAGCCAAAAACATAGCTTTCTCCCAAATCAAACTCAGGAGAGTCTTCTGATATTTAAATTTTCTGGCATTCCTTTCAAGCCAAAGCGTCCACAATGTAGAAAAAAACTGTAGAATATCAAAACCTTTCTTTTTTTCTCATTCCTTCCAAAACCCCAGAAATGAGCTGTGCACTCATGAACAACCTTTGGTGTTACCTAAGCCTTGCCAAAACAAGAACACAGATTGTTCCACAGCACTCTTGCCACCTCACAATGCAAAAATAGATGACAATTAGTCACCCCTCCTTGCAACACATCATGCAAATAGCTGGAATGAGAGCTTTATAAAGCCTCCTTGTTTGAACCTAGTCCATCATATTAACCCTGTTGAGAACCAAAGTCTTGATGAAAGCTCAAATCTTAAAAGGGACAATAGCCTTCCACAACTTTTTATCCAGATAGAAAGGGCTATTGTTAATAAATTTAGCAAGATGGACAAAAAGGGGATTTGAAGAAAAAGACCCCGAAGAGTCCCCAATCCAAAGCCTAGCATCCCCCCTTGTACTAGGATTGAAAGAATTTAGAACACTCAACAGGCAAGTGCTCTTCTATCTCTCTTTCATTTTGAGACTCTTGAAAAGATAGAGGTCCCATGAAACAAAACCCCCCTCAGAAGAATAATATTCTAAAATGGATGCATTATGAATGGAAGATAGTCTATACGAATGAGGCACTAGAGATTCCGACAAACTCTCACCCACCCAAGCATCCTCCCAAAAACAAACACTATCTCCAATGCCAACAGAAAAATGAACAAGGGAAAAAAAATACTCAAAACAAATTTCCAAGGGCATGCATCAATGCTACTTCCCCTAGTATCCCAACCATACCTATGAATACCACCATGCTTACTTTTTATTACTTTGTGCCATAATGAATTAGACTCTAAGGAGAATCTACATAACATTACTTATCAAGGAGATGTTTCTAGAAACCACGCTATCAAGATCTAGACCTCCCTCTAATTTTGTCCTCCCAACTAATAAGATGAGCACCCTTATCCTTCCTAAGACCTGATCACAAAAAATCTCTCATAAGTTTCTCCAATTGCCAATCTACTTCCGAATGATTTTTAAAGAGAGTAAAGCAGTAAATGGGAATATTAGATAAGCACTAATGAGAGAAATCCTACCTCCCCAATATATATAGGCCTTCTTCCACCCCTCAAGTCTCTACCCTACCCTCTTAATCATCAGGTCTCAGAAAGCAGCAGATAGAGGATTACCCCCTAGAGGAAGGCCTAGATACGAGATGGGAAAAGTCAACAAATCGCACCCCACAAGAGATTTAAATCCCTCTAATTCCTTATTTTTTAGATTAATGCCAGTCAAGCCACTTTTAACCTAGATTATTTTTTCAAACTTGAATTTTTTTTTCCAGATTTTAAGCAAAGTGAGTACCTTATGCAATTTTTCTCAGTACTATTCTCTAAAAAAGAAATATTTTTTTTTGTTTAATTGGTAAAGAGGAACTTTTGCTAGTTGGGCATCAAGGGGAGGCCACACTGTGGCACAAAACGTCAACCACTCTGTAGAGTGTCACAAACATCAATAATTACGATACGATCATTAACAATTTTTCCCACTATGCCAGCCATTGCTCTTTTCAAATCTGAAGCAGTGTAGCTGTATCTTTGGAGGCTCTCTTATTTCTTTCTTTCCAAGCTCACCAGAAGATGGCGAGGGGGGTGAGATTCAAAGCCTTTCGCTTCTCCTTGGTGGCTCTGATGCCTTTCAAAGCCCAAATCCATCCCCCCCTCCAAAAAAAAACCCAAAAAATGGAGTTTTTGTAGTAACCCACTAATATCCAATCAAGGGCAGAGCCATGTTCCAGAAATTCCTTGTCTAGGGGCAGTGGAGAAGAATGTGATTGATTGATTCTGCATCAGCTATACAAAGAAAACATCTATTTGTAATTGTAAGCCCCATTTTCTGTAGATTGTCTAGGGTTAAAATATTTCCATGTGTAGATTCCCAAACAAAAAAAGGACCTTTGAAGGGCTGCTGTCCTCCAAATATTAATCCACGGGGAGTTTTTGCAATTTGTCCCCATCAGAGAAAAGCTTCTTGTAGGAAGATCTAACAGTGAAAACACCATTTTTTGTCCAAAACCCATTTTGGTTCGTTGGGGATGTTTTGGTATCGAAAACTATAAAGATTGCTGTAAAATTTGGAGGGTGCATGAAGTTCCTAATTTTCTACGTTCTTAGTAAAAGGAACATTCCAGAAAATCCCCTACTCGTAGATTTGAAGATGATGACTGAGGAGGGCATTTTGTCACCCAAACTGTAGATGGAAGCAAGGCAGCTCTAAGATTGTCCTGCGACATGTCATGTGAAAAGTAAATATTGACCTCCTTCCCCACTTGAAATCTCACATATTGGAAAAAATCATCCCATCCTTGCCTAATGAATTTCCAAACCTCCCACTCCGTAGGTCCCCTACTATTTTGTGTTTATCCAACTATTATGCTTGAACCCATTTAGACACAATGATTTCCTGCCAAAAGTCTCCCTTTTCCTTCATGAACCTCCATAACCATTTCCCAAGGAGGGCTTTATTGAGAGTGAGGCGGGTTTCAACTCCAAACCTCCCTATCATATGGGTTGTTTAACCTCTCCCCATCTAACAAGTTGGTATTTAAACTCCTCCCCTAAGATTCCCCAAAGAAATTTTCTCAGTATTTCCTCCAATCTCCTAGCAACTGAGGCCAGTTGGGGAAGGAGGGACATGAAATAGACTGGAAGATTCATCAAAGCGCTCTTGATAAGGGTGAGTCTACCATCTTATGATAAGAAATTTCTTTTCCAGCC
This sequence comes from Malania oleifera, assembly GCF_029873635.1. Lineage (NCBI taxonomy): Eukaryota > Viridiplantae > Streptophyta > Magnoliopsida > Santalales > Ximeniaceae > Malania > Malania oleifera. The sequence continues at coordinate 48,590,192 of NC_080427.1, forward strand.
TGCCAATCTCCTTTCAAACTTCTCAATAATGGGGGTCCCAAACTCCTTTGTCTTTGAATTTGGCTCCAAGAGGGAAACCAAGGTGACAAATGGGAAAGGATCCCCTCAGAAGACTAGCAAGGAAGGTCCCCCCAAGGGTGTTGTCTCCAATTAGAATGAGCTCACTTTTACCAAGGTTCACTTTCAAGCCGGCCTCAAACCTGAACAAAATGCATCAAAGGTTGAGAATTTGAAGGGGATCTTCTTCACAAAAAATGATCATATCATTTGCGAAGAGGAGATGAGAAACTTCTGTAAGCCTACCATTTTTCCTACCTTGAGACCTCCAAAGATCCATCCCTCAGTAGCTTTTATCAGTATGAGGCTGAGCACCTCCATTACCAAAATGAATAGAAAATGGGATAAGGGATCCCCCTTGTCTCAAGTCTCTCAATGAGTGAAAGAAATCAGAATGACAACCATTTATGAGCATTGAGAAGCTTGAAGTTTTGATGCATTGTGCAATCCAACTACACCAAAGCTCCCCAAAGCCTATTTTTCTATCAAGTGCTTTCTCGTTATCTAGTTTGTGTACTACTCCCCTTTTTCCCTCCTTCAGATATGCATCCACCACCTCATTAGCTATTAGGGCAGCATTGATAATTGTCTTCCAGCCACAAAGCATGATGATACTGACCAATGACTTCTGGTATTGCTTTTTTTTATCCTCTCAGTTAGGACTTCGACGATGATTTTATAAATGCTACCCACCAAGCTAAAAGGGCGGAAATCTTTAATGTTAACAGCCCCAACTTTCTTCAGAATAAGAGGATCAAAGGCGATACTGATGCAATTGACACATTTTCCTGATCTATGAAACTCCTTGAACATGTTTATAATGTCATGCTTGAGAAGGCTCCAGTTAGCTTGAAAGAAATCCAAGGAGAAACCATCTAGTCCGTACGCTTTATCCCCATTGCAATTTTCAATAGCTTGGAGGATTTATGCTTCATCATAGGGTTCTCTAGCCACCCCACAATGGAGGAATTGAGAGATTTGAAATTGATTCCATCCACTGTAGGTCTTCAAATCTCAAGTTCAGAGTAAAGATCTTTATGAAAATAACAAATTCCTTTTTTAAAATCTTCTTCCCTAGTCAAGGTGATTCTCCCAATTACAATGTTGGATGAGGCGTTAGGATGAGCATTTGCTGTTCTGTGAAATATACCAGACAGGTTTCATATGATACTGCTTTTGTGTTTTGTTTTAGACTTGATTTGTTGACTTCAGTATATGTTTTGTCAATAACTGTGCATGTTCTTTATTTTTTCCATGCAGAGAGCGCTTGCTGGCCTGAGGCGTATCAATTTAGAAGGTCTGCGATGGAGAGTATTTGATGCTAAAGGCCAGGTTGGATTGGATATTCTTTATTTACCATTTACTGTTTGAAAATAACTCTGTTTGCAATCCACTTGACCAAGTGTTGGCCTATAATACAAAAAAGCACTAATTATTATTGTTGTCCAAATACAATTAAAGTGATTGTTTGCTACCTTTTGGTGGGAAAAAGTTGGAGAAGGGGTTAGATTGTAGGGGCCGGGAGGCAGTTAGAAAGTGTTTCAATACATTGTAGTGAAACAGAGTGTGGAGATTGAAGTTTTAACCCTGAAAGAACTGATGTCTTGATAAATGTGTTATTTTGGTTGAATTGCTAGTTTTGCTATATCCAGAATTTTTCTTTTTCTATCTGAGCTTGCAAAAATAACTATTAACTTCCTGTATTATAGGTCCTTGGGAGGTTAGCATCTCAAATATCTACTGTGATTCAAGGCAAGGATAAACCAACTTACACTCCCCACCGTGAAGAGGGGGATATGTGCATTGTGCTTAATGCAAAGGATGTTTGTGTTACAGGGCGAAAACTGACCAATAAATTTTACCGTTGGCATACTGGGCAAGTACTATTTTTTTGGATTATTCCTTCTGGTTTGCTTTTATGGCATGATATTGGGCAACTGCTTTAAGTGATTCAGTTGGGGTGTCGATTGGCAATTAAGTGCTTCAGTTTAACTGTTGACATGTAGTAACTGCCAAAGATCTCAAATAAAAAGGTGGGCATTACTTCTTGGGAAAAAAATGCTTACATTTATGTAATGTTCGGGGGATGCATTTTGGGGCTTGAACGTGGATTTGTGTGGATTTGAAAAAAACTCAATACAAGTTTGTAGTATGTTTTATTCAAATCCACACAATTCCAAATCACAGGTCCTAATTTCATGCTCCCAAAGCCAGAGTTACGAATATTGAACAATCTCATTATAATTTTACTGTTGAGAAAATTAATTGAATTGAATCCATTTAAGTGCTTTGGAAAATAAAGTACTCCCATCAAACATTAATATAAAAGACACTGAGGAACTAAGCCATTGTAATTTGTTTCTGAATGCTCTTAATTTGTTTAGTTGTTTTAGTTGTTTCTTTGTTCATTTGAATGTATGCTATCCATAGGTATGTCGGCCACCTCAAGGAGAGGAGCTTACGGGATCAGTTGAAGAAGGATCCTACTGAAGTTATTCGGAAAGCTGTCCTGCGCATGCTTCCAAGAAACAAATTGCGTGATGTGAGTTTTTCTGGTCTACATTTGATTTAAAACAACCATTTTATTTTGGGTCAGCTAGTATGTGAAAGTACATTTGTTAAAAGAATTAATGAGGCCCGTCATGCAATGGTTTATGTCTTATGCATATGCTGTAAGTTGGAGGAAAAGACAAGCTTGGTATCCCAAACCCAACCCCCCCCCCCCCCCCTGGGGCGTGGGGCCAGAGGAAATCACACATTTGTGATAGCCTCTGCATCTTGAATATTTATAGTGCGTCGCATTTTCTCATCTTGGCCTTTTGGATTTGTTTACATCCTTTGTATGGTTGCAGGATAGAGATAGAAAACTGAGAATATTTGCCGGTGGTGAGCACCCCTTTGGTGACCGACCCATTGAACCATATGTGATGCCTCCTCGGCAGGTACGAGAAATGAGGCCTCGTGCTAGACGAGCAATGATTCGAGCTCAGAAGAAGGCTGAACAGCAGCAGCAAAATGCTTCGAACCCAAGGAAAAGCAAAAAGAGGGAAGATGTTCAAACAGAATAGAGTTTGTTTCCTTGTTTGACATCTCGGAAGGTGATGTTGGGATTGCCCTGTGCTTGGTTTGCGCTCATATTATCAGTTTGGTATTTGAATTTTTGGTTCAGGCATTTAATCTTGTGTAGCAAAGATAACGGGGGTCAATCGATTGTAATCTTTCTGGTCTCCAGGGAAAAAAGTTTCATTATGAGTGGAATGAAAAAATTTCCTAGGCAAGATTTTTTTTTTTGTCTGCCAGACATGGCAGCTAATTTGAGAAAAACATGTACTGCTTGACAGCCTCATGATCTGTATGTATGGGATTACTACCCTTAGCTTTATGGGGAGTTTGGTGCATTACCCCTTGGTGAAAGCATGGGGTAGACATTATTTTTGCCTATTAAGTACAAAAAAAATTCTAGTCATGGCTAGAAAATGATCAAGAATATTTTTCATGGCTTTCTTTGGTTTGTTTAGATCTACTGGATATGAAAAAGGTCTAATCAATTTTAAATTTTAGTATAGCACGTCATTTTTGAAAACCCTGTAATAATTTTTTTATGATGAATAGCAAGCTTCACCATGGTTCCTTAAGTGTATGCCTTCAAATGGCAATGTTTGAAAGGTATTTTATCAAAAATGTTATTAACAATCTGCTCGAGTATAAAAACTGACGACAATGAGACTTTCCAGTGCTATTTGAATTTCTAAAAGTAATGGACATTCTAGCACTTGTGGTAATGCAAGTGAATTAAGCCTGCAATATTTTTTGAAAAAAAATTAATTGCAAGGTTTATCATGGTTCCCCCATGATGCATATTTTCAAAAAGGTTTAGTAATTATATATGCTCAAGTCTCTAGCCCCCACAACAAAAGAACCATTGAGATTGTTACTGTGACTACTCTCTGCTGTGCTCTATGCAAATGTCAAAATGAAAATGGCATTTTAGTACTCAGTATAGTGTGATAATACAAGTGAATTAAGCAAAACTCAAGACTCTTCAAACCAAATGAGGCAACAAACAGTAATTCAACTGAGCCACTCAAACCTAACTCAGCCCAACCCTCAAATACTCAACATGGGGAAAGTAGGAAATCCTTCGCATTACAAAGTCCTTTGGGATCAATGCCACAAGAGCAAGTAATCAAATTTATACATTTTGGTTTTGACATGATTAAAAAGGAAGACATAATATAACAGAGTAACAAAGTGAAGGCACTTGCCCTACAACTATGGAATACAGGTGAGGAAAAAAAAAAAAGCACAAAAGGAACTCATTGCTTATCCCAAAATTGGGGGGAGGGGGGAAGGGGAATAAAGGAGAACTCGCAGAAATTCTATTCACTTGAAGATCCATCATCATCATCTTCATGCTCTGTGACGACCTTCTCTATGAACTTCTTCCGAACTCCTTCAATAACTGATTCTCTTGATGGATCACTTCCACCCTGGCCATCATTAAGCACAGGATCTGCTTGGCAGAGAACCAAAGCAACACCTAATATTTTTACCAAAAATTCAAGAAAAACAGTTCCAGAGTTTCATTAAAAACTTATTTATGAATTAAGGCAGCAGGCTAATACAAAAATAAAAATAAAAATAAAAGATAAGTGAAAGAGCAAAATAATCAAGTGCAAACGGGAAACAAAAAAGAAAACGACAGATATTCCATCTCAAAATTGGCATCATTGGGGGGCTTTAGCTCCTAATAGACTGCTCAGTATTACCCACAGGAAACATACAACTAGACCTCATTAGAATCATCTCCATATGAACACAATGAAATTCAGTGAGGAGGTGATGGAAATGAATTGCTAATAAAAATAAGATTTAAACATTTTACAGTAAGCTTCAAGACATGTTTAAGAGAATACATGGGACAAACAGCAGAGAATAATCCAGATAGATATTATCCCTCCAACTGGAAAATCATAGGTTGTATAACTTGTATTGCACACTAAAGTCAATGCAGATGCGAGAAGCAGCATTGTGAGGAGAAGAAACATGACTTCCAAACACAAAATTTGACATGAAATTTAATGAAGTAGATAAAATTCTTGTATGTGTGGAAGAGAGACTGCATAGTGATGCCCTGCCCAGAACCCCAATTTGGAGTGGGGGGACCCCACGCTGCAGCATTTTACATGCAGATTCTTGTATTGCTCACACCGGTACTCTTGCTTTTCCTGTAATCTCACAGAAAATCTGAAGGTTCCTATGAATTATTCTCAAGTGTTCCAAAAATATCTCACAGAACACGCAACATCTACCTTTTACCTAATGTTTGGGAACTTAAGAGTTCAAACCTCGGATTTAGATAAAATACAATACAAAATTGTACACTGTACAGTCTCGCCCAAATCCGATGCATGAAATCAATGATCCCAAACACAACCTTAGAATTCTCCTGAGTTGTGATAATTGTACATAATGGCTAGTTGATAGGTAGACTGTTTCCATTGATAGGTTGACTGATAAAAAGCAACTGACACAATAATGGGCAAAAATGTACACTTTGACCAGCCCAAAAGAACTGAAGAGAAATTATTGCTAATCTTCCTACTGTCAATCTCTCCTTAAGCTCTTGATTTTATTTTCTTAAAAGAGATAAAACCTAAAAACTCTTGTGCCATGGCTTGATAATTTGCCTCAAGAATTTTTCATTCACAACAGATATTTTTCAATTGTATATATCCTTGTAAAAATCTTCTACCATTGTATTCAAAGTATTTGGAATTCTTGATTCCGTGAAAGCAAGAGATTGCAATCTTAGTATACTTCCGTCTGTGAAAGCAAGACGTTGTAGGTTTCACTAAGGCCTTGAGAGAGAGGACATAGCTCTGGGATAGTTGAACCAACCACTATAAAGAGTATTAATAATTTCTCCATTAATCTCTTTGTAATTTTACATTCATGTGGATTTGCTCAACTATATTAGCAGTGCTTTGATTTCCTAAGAACTAAAATTTAGTTAGAGCAAATATCCCCCTCGAGTTGTTTGGAGTAAAAGTTGACATCAAAGCTAAAGACTATTCCTACTTGACTCAGCAGTTGTAGAATGATCTATGACAACCAACATAATCACCACTGCTATAGAGGGGTAATCCAAAGGCCACCGCTTTATGACTCACCTATTGGAAAAATAGAATGAAAATTTACCTTCAATCTCATGACTTTGAAGTTTGGGATATCATCAAAATGGATACTCTCCCAACAACCGTAGAAAATGGTGATACCAAACTAAAACCTAGGAATAGGTTGGGTGAAAAAATGAAATATGCATGCACACCTTAAATGCAAAGCCTTAGGCCATAGTAAAATGAATAGGGCATCTACTAGTGATATAACTAAGCAACTTTGGCATACACTCGAAGTTTTACAAAGGAGCAAACAGAGTTAAAACTGTGTATAGAGTGAATATGTTTGTTCATTAATACAAAATATTGAGATGAGATAACATGAGAATATAAAGGATATATTGACAAGATTTACCTATATCATTAATGACTTAAAATTTGTTGGCAAATCTTATACAAATTATGAGCTTGTATGGAAAACATCTAAGTTCTTGGAAGCAAAACTAGCAATGATAAGGATCTAGAAGCACTCCCATCAGATGAAATGCTTGAGTCTCTTCTTCCCTATGAGATGGAGGCAAAGAAAAAGATAGATGTTAAAGATAAGAAGTATCTTGCCCTTGCCTCTACAAAGGAGAAAATAAAGCTCAAGAAGGTGCTTAGCGCCACATGGGAGGATAGCAATAGCGATTACAAAAGTAGCTCATTTTTATGGCCCTTGAGGACAAAAAAAAGAGGCATGTGATTCTTCATAAACTTACTAATTCTGATTAAATGAACGATGGTATTAAATACAAAGAATTTAGTAAAACCAGTGTTTTAAAAGGCGTTCTTGAAGGCGCACCTTGATGCGTTTTGGGCCTAAAACGCCCTAAGGCGTTAGTGGAAATGCGTAATTCCTAAAAGGCGTACGCCTCAGGTGTAAAGTCTCGCCTTTTTACACCTCAAATGCCAAGCATACGCCTTTCGGGATTCTTGGTTTATAACATAAATTAAACAGGGCAGAACCCAGAATGCATCGAAAGCCCTATCCTACCTCTCTCCCACGAAGCTTCCTCTGTTCTGCTCCCTCGACGAAGCCTCCAGCGAGTCTTCCCCTCGATGATAGCCCCTGCTCTCTCTCAGATGATTCCTCCAGCACCTCCTCTCTCTCTGACGACTCGACGGCTGCTGCTTCCAACGATTCCTCCAAGCTTCTCGTCTCTCTCCGACGAGTCGATGTTCCCTTCCAAACTCTGATCTGCCTCCGACGATTCCTTCGGAGCTGTCGTCTCTCTGCAGCGACCCTCTGCAGTCTCTCGCCTCTCTCCACGACCCTCTCGTACTCTCTGCCACTGTCTTGGCTGCAGCTGGCTTTGAAATTAGAATCTTGAGACATTTTTAATTTGGCTTTTTCTTATGGCTCAAGCTTATTTTTTTAATATATATTGTTTGTGTTTGTTAGTTAAAACTTAAAATTGGCCTATATGATATTTAAAAATTATGTTTTTATATTTTTACTTCGGTGCTGTTTGTCTTCTCCTCACCTTACATGGCAGAAAAGGACTTCCTGTTACAGCAAGAAGAGCTGGTCGGCTCAATGAGACTTTGTTTTAACAGAGAATGACATTCTTCCCTTGCAAGTTGAAGATCTGAGAGGGACATTCCCGAATGGGAGGCCTTGGTAGGACTAACATCTTCATTTAATTTGAAAGGGATATGAATAAAGAATTCTAGATTTTTCCAAAGAGGATGATCATGGATGAACTGATCATGGCTTTCAGCACATAATTTTAGGAGTTGTTTTTGAATGGGCTGGAAATCTGGAAAAAAATAAGACAGAGAATAAATTTTGCTTGTCTAGGTAGAGGGCTTGAATTCTCTTTTGCACTTAATTCCAATTGGAAGAATCCTCAGGGATTTGGATAAACAATAAACATCTCATCCTAAAAGAACATCTTTTTGTGGGAGAGAACTCCCAATAACATGTGTCCAAGTGATGCAATTAGGAAGGAGTTTAATTCCGATTTTCCTTTTGGAAATCAAAGTGGTGGTGAAGATTTGATCATTTGCAGCTCTAAAGAACTGAGTGTGGAAAGACCAGCAATCCGAAGGTAAGACTTTTGGATTACTCATGGTCTATGGGAAACCGTATCAATGTATGCAACAGCGGGTATGGGTTTAACATATTTTTCAGGAAGAAGTTGGATTTGAACATGAGGACTTATCTGTGATTCTTCAGAGGAGAGGAGAGGTTGGACATTGAATATTTCATCTGAATGAGAATTATCATCTGAATCAGAATTTTCGAGTCAGTAAGGACTAGAATGGTTTCTTCAGTCATTTCTTCTTGTTCTAAAAAAACAAATTCAACATCTGCATCAAGATCTTCAGTTTGCAACTGTTGGGCAAGCTTTGCAGATTTTGTCCGATTTGCATGGCATTGTTTAGCATAGTGTCCTTTCCTTTTGCAAATGAAACAACGAGAAGACTTGTCGTGTTTTCGTCGAGATTTCTTTTTGAAGAATCTGAATCTCTTTTTCTTCCTGGGATCTTTTCTGAAACGCTTGCCAGAACCATAATCTTTGAAGTGTTTCTTCTTTTTAGGACTACAGGTGCAATCCTTTTCTTTGCATTTGATCTTAAGATAAGGCTTCTTGCATTGCTTAGTGAACTTGTGGTTTTGCAAGCTGATGAATTTCTCCAAGAGAGATGTCTCTAAGAGATCTTTGGAGAGAAGAGAGTCCCCTTTGAAGTTCAGGCTGAATATCTTCTGGTAGAGAATTAACATAAACCTGTCTGAGGTTTTCATCATTAAGACCGCCGAGAAGATAATATCGTCTGGACATTCTTTGATAATGAAAATCAAGATCTTTTCTCTTTAATGAGCAACAACGCATCTCAAAGTATTCTTGTCTGACTTCATTAGCATGAGCATCAGGGTCTCCAATGAATTCTCGATAAAGAACTCCAAGGGCATGAGAGGGAGACTGTTATCCGATGAACTATAATTGTCTGTAATCACCAAGACTTTGAAACCAATCTTTTAACGTTCTAGTAAATCTAGAAATAAATTTAAGTACTGTTTCAAGATTGTTGCCCTGTTTAGAAAGTTGGAGATCAATCCAAGCACCAAATTCTCCAATTCTATCTCTCCATTTTGTGGATGAGAGACCTTCAAATGAGAACCAGGGACCATTATGAGGAACATATTGCTTTGGGGCTGAGTCAGCTGTGGCCGAATCAACTTCAATAGGTTCTTCTACAATTGGAGTTGTAGTATCAGTCTGTTCATTAAATTCCTGTGTCCTGGAAGATCCTGGATCAGTAAGAGATGCCATTAGCATATGTGAAAGATCTGTAATCTCATCATCCGGTGTGGATGAACTTTCTGATAATGCTTCAGTGGAAACATCACTGTCATCATAATCTTCGAAGGATTTTTCAGGGATGGACAAAACTTTGTCAGCAAGCAATGATGGTGGCTGATCCGAGGATGGAAATGATGGCTTAAACTTTTGATCAACAGAAGTAGGATTGGAAGACTCTGATTTGGGCAAAGTCGGGGGTCATGGGGAAGTAGCCTTGGATGGTATGAGAGAATGTCTATTGAGGAAATCAGCAGTGGACTTGAAATGCTTAGAATAATCTGGTAAGTAGGATGGAGATGGTGGTGACTAAGATGGAAAAGAGGAATATGACGGAGTGTATGGAAAGGATTTAGGGACATAAGAAACTGGTGGAGAATGATGGAGATCTCGTTCCATCTGAGATAATTGATCTTTGAGTCTGTTATCTCTATCTCCTTTTCATTGAACATCGATCCATAATATCCTGTGTCAATGTACTGTCTGAGCTCAGCATCAAGACTAGTAATTTTCCTTTTCAAGCCAGTGTACATATCATTAAGTCTGGAATCAAGACAGTCAAGTCTTTGGGTCATCTGAGTACCTTGAAAAATGAGTTTATCAATCTTATAATCAATGGAAGATAAAGTTGAATTCTGAGATCTAACGTTTTGGGTTTGCCAGTTTAAGACTTGTTCTACTTGTGAAAGGAATTTTCTAGAACCATCTGGTTGGACTTCAGAGGTTTGAACAAAAGGTCTAGAATGCAGGTTTGATTCTGGATATGACCTAGGTTCCAATGGTGGAAAATGTTTGTCATATGGGGATGCCATGAAACAAGGAATAGGTTGGGCTTGGGATACTGGATTTTGGTAAGGAACTGGTTCAGGTTCTTCTGGAGGAAGTAATCCTTCTTGACAAAAATTTTCAAGGGCTCTTTCATAGATCCATAGAGGTTTAGGTTTAGGATCCGGACGTCAAATTCCTATCCATGAGTTATTTGGATCATCAGGCCGCCTTCTGTGAGGAGGAAATGGATTGCAAGACGGTTTGGTTTCCTTCTGGTGTGATATATGGCAATCACAATCAGGATCACACATTGAAGGGTCAACATCCCAGATAAAGTGTCCTTCAATTTTGTCAGTGTAGATGGGAGATCCATCTGCATTAATACTATTTAAGGGGATATCTTCTTCAAAAGTGATAGGTTTTATCATCAGGGATTGGAAAACTGGGGGTATGCTGGAGGAAGCACCATCTTTTGGATCAAACACAGTTTTCACAGTTCCATCTGGCAGTCTCTGGAATTTCGGATCTGAAAGATGAATTGGTATTGAATGCTGGTGAAGTTGCTCATAGCTGGTAATCCACTCCAAAGGAATAAGTTGTTTTAATTCATCTCTGGGAATTTGTCTTGGTATCTGCAAGATGGTTGGCACTTCATCTTCTCTTTCAGCAGTAGTGAGAATAGTATTGTCAGACTATCCTGGAAGAGGAAGATCAACAGCATGATCTTGTAGTCTGTAAGATGAGCCGATGGTGAAGAGTAGCCATATAGGCAGAGGATATCTGAGGAGCACCAATGATTTGAAGCTGGACCTTTATACAATTCTTCAAATTTTTATCCCTTAAAGGAATATTGAAATTTGGAAAAAATGTGAGGCAGACACTTCTAGCTTGAAGTGTAGCGAGAGAAGTCCCGATAGCAGCATGCTCATACTGAGTATAAGTGGGGTTGAGGAGAGTAATTCTTGCTATAACAGGAAGTCTTTTTCTGCCATGTAGGGTGAGGAGAAGACGAACAACACCGAAGTGAAGGTGAGTATAACCTTCTCTAATCCATTGGTTGATCAGATCTTGGTCAAGCTCAAGATCAATATATTGTTCTCTGGAAGAAGCCGGGATAAGACACTTGTCAAGAGCTGTGGTCTGAACATATTCTTTGACCTGAGGTCTATTGTGGGAAATAAGAAGAATACGGACTTGGTTGGCTAAGGATTTTTTATTTTTTTCTGAAGATATTATAAGGATTAACAAGAGGAAGGGAGGTTTCCTAGATTTGAGCAGAATCAGGAATATAGGAATATTCAACTAGGTTGGTAATTTTGGAGGAAGTGGTTCTTTTGATGAAGGGATGAAGAGAGATGGAACAAGAAAGATGATTGGAATCTTGAGAGGGTGTATTCATGGTTTGCAAGTTTTCCCCGTTGCTAATTGTATCTCGTTCTTCTAAAATCACTTCTATAATCTTAACTTTCCTGGACTCCAGGCAAGAAACATGGCTCTGATACCAACACAGAGTCGGGAGCCCCTTGATCTTTATTTATTAATAATTTTAAAAAAACAGTCCCAAAATGCTTACGCCTCAATGCCTTAAGGCTTACGCCTCGCCTCACGGAGGGTAAAACACCTCGCTTTATGCCTTCGCCTTTTAAAACACGGACTAAAACTGAACATTTTTTTCTAAAGAAAATGAGTTCTTGAAAAAGGAAAATGAGGATGTGAAAGCTAAGATTGAGTTTAGTTCTCCTAAAAATCATTGAGATTGTAAAATTTTTATTAAAAGAAAAATGAAAAAGGAATTTGAGGACCTTAGTTATATTCTTTCGAAATTTATCCACAAAAATGAGATTCTAGACAAAATATTAGCCAGTCAAATATATCTTTGACAAGACCAAAATTGGTACAATCACTCCCAAAAACAAGATCTACACAAAAATTGTTTTTTGAAATGCAATTTTTGTGATAGAAGCTGGCATTACTCTTATACTTGCTCTAGTAACAAAAACAAATATGTTGTTGACTGTTGAGAAGATACACGCACCAAGAAACCAAATTTATTGCAGAAAATACTACAGTTAAATTTGCAACTTAGTTGTCCTGTACTAGAAATTAATTGGGTTTATGAAAACTTGCTAAATCTGGAATAATTGTGAAAACATATGCAAGATTTGTAAATCTAGAATAATTGTTAGCCCAAGGTTTCATCCTAGAAGAAAATAGTTTTGATGTAAATCATTTGTCTTTACAATGTTGTTAAAGCTTTGAAAATTTTTTTGCTCACATCGGGAGGATAATGCAAAACAGAAATGCTCAAAAAAGCTGGCTTCGAGGTTAAATCCTTTTTTCATGATTATCAAGATGAGTAACCAAGAGGAGGTGAAAATCTTTTTATCATGGACAGCCATTTGGAAAGCAGGAGCGCCCACTAAAGTTCCTTTTTTGCTTGAGAAGCTTCGGTGGGGAGGATTTTGAACCTAGATATCCTTCGGAAAAGAGGGATTACAATCATAAATAGGTGCTTTCTACAAAAAAGGCAACTAAGTGCGCCATATTCTAATTAGTTGCAAGTGGACCAGAAATCTCTGGGAAACTGCTCTGTCTGTGCTGGGAATTCTGGTGGCAACAGAAGGCTATCTAGGAAGGATTGTGGGCATGGAAGGGCATTCAGACAGAGTCATGCTAATTTACTAGATACGGTTTCCATTTTTTATGATTAAATTTAGTTATTCTGTTGACAAGATTTCGGCTGCTACTTCATAAATTGATTTTTCTATCTGAACACAGGATGGAAAGAATTAGAGGTTTTTTCAATACAAGAAAGATATGTTTTATTAATTCTGTACAAACATTTTTTTTTATTTTTTTGATTGCCATTTAAGTCCTCACAAACTGTGTATATGGGGAAGGGCTTGACAATTGTTTGTTGTAGAATGTTTGCATTATTGGTCGTTGAAATTATGACACCTTTTTTTTTTCATAGGCAGAAGAAATTCATATAATTACTGGGGGAAAAAAACTCACGTGCAATGCATGCGACTCCTTACACAAATAACGATACAAAGATCTCATATCAAGAAATCAGATGGTTCACTGAAAAGAGCAGCAGCAACTTAAGCACAGACCTTAAAAGATAGGAAGACAAAATAGTGTATAAATGTAGGACATAGGTAGCATACCTTCAGAAGTGCATCTCCGGCCAAAACTATTCAAGCCCGCATAATTTGCTTTGACTGCACCATTATTGTACACCAGCAGTGTAGGCAAATTACGATCTGGGTAGTTGGGAATGCAATCAGTTGATATTATTTTAACAAATTTTGTTGCTGGGTATCTTGTTGCCAATTCTTCCAAACATTGTAAAAGGAGCCCACATTCAGGTATTCTACCAAAAATTACAACAGAAATCAGTATAAAAACACCAAAGATATAAATATAACCATTCAAAGACATGTATAACCATATCTGAGGAAAGTGGTAAGCAAATAGAAAATTTTGAGGAAAAAATAATTAGAGTAGAAAAAATTGCACATTTTATTAAAGTTAGCATTATATTAAGTTAGCATAAATTACCCTTCCTTGTACAAAATCACCACTACCCAAACATCTGAAGGTGCTTGCGAAACCTCCCGTACAAAATCTGATCCAGATATTGGAATAATCGATCCAAACCTCATGATCTTTGTAGCCTGTCTCATCTCTGCCAGTCTCTTCTTCCTATAATCACATATGCGCCCAAAATAAGGAAAATTATTGAGGGAAAAAAAAAATTTTAAAAGCCCTAAAATCTTTCTTTTTGAGCTAAAAGGAAATTCATTAAAAGCAAACATCCAAACAGAGCAAGGGCACGAAGCCCCTCCAAAGTCGGCTCCAATACCATTGCTACGAGAAAAACTAAAAGAAACAATATTGCATCCCTAGAAGTTGAGATAATCACTGGACTGGAATTTTAGCCTTTTGGGTTGAGTCTGCAAAGATAGTATTATATTGTAATGTGTAGTTTACTTTGGGCAAGTTTCATTTTTCAATTGAGGTTGGTACACGGGATGTGATGAAAGATTTGCATCAGATCTTTTGACCTTTTTTACTATGAAATTCTAAGATGACCTCCCTTCACTAGCCTATGCATGTGCTTAACAATAGTTCCAAGAATGTATTATTATGCTTTTCCTGGATGTTCTAGATGTAAACACTTCTTAACTAGATAAAAAGATAACAAAGCTTCTTCGCCAGTGAAACCTAGAAACACTTCTCCAACTGCACAGGTGTGTTACTCATGCTCCCTTAGTTTACTCCTTCACTGTTATTATATGGAAAATAGACTCTGTCTCTGCTTTTCCTTTTCTTTATCCCCCTTCAAAACCACTTGCATGTTGGATGCTCCAATTTAGACATATGACACAATTATTAGAAGAGTAGGAAGTTGCAGAAACTTTTAATTTCAGTAGGAACAGTATTCCCTGCACTGACAAATTAATGAGTACTTCGGTTTTCTAACCATTCTGGTCTCTACTTTTGATGCTGCATTAGAGTTTCTTGGGGATTAATACTCCCCTGTTATGCATGCATGTTATAGGATATGCATAACAGGTCATAGAATGTGTGATCTCTTATTTAGAGAGAGACAGAGATTCTTGAAATCGAGTAATAAAAAGCTACAATTCACATGATTGAAATATTTTTGTCCAAAATGTAAATTCTTGTCAATATTTTTTCCTATAATTAGTGGCAAGTTTTGAATAATGATGCTGTGTGCAGTGTACATTCTAATAGTTAGTGTTAAGAGGTTATTTATGTCTTTTAATATTATTATTATTGAGTGTGTTAGTATGTTACTTAATGAGAGTTAGTAAGGGTATTATTGTCATTATAATGTATTTAATTTGATTTATAAATAGAGGTAGAGACCTATCTTCAAGTAAGGTCATTCATTTTAGTAAAATCTTAACATGGTATCAGAGCATGATCCAACCTAAACACTATTCCCCTCAGCCATCATCGGGAAACACCATTCCCATGGCTGTCCTTCTTAAATCCACCTCCATCCCATATTATTTCACAAAACCAACGATACACCCCATAAACAGACCACCCCGACAACTCACCCCACAAAACCCCATCGCTGAAGGACCCCCCACGTGCCTCCACATGCCAGCCAAATCCCGGCAAGGCCAATCCCACGCGCCAGCGTGTGAGTGAAGTTTCAGCCACTTTTTTTTTTTCCCTCTTCCGTGCTATGATTCCTTCTCTAGACTATATTATCAATCTGTTAGGCCAGCTTCTTGCTCAAAAATTCAATGTTCTTCAACTATGCACTCGCAACATTCCATTAATTTCTGTTCAATGTTTGTGAAGGCTTCTTTATGAGTTTTTTGGAGCTGTGGCAGCGTTCATATGTTCAGTTGTGAGGCTGTGGCAGTGCTATATCCGTCAGTGAGTTGTTCACCTCGTCCGTGGTTGTGTCGGTGCTTCACATAGTTTGTGACTATCCTAATTAGTTTTGATTGTTCTTTTTTTTTTTGGTGTGGTTGCTGATTCGTGTGTTGGGATGGAATCTAAGAATGCCAAAATTTTGTTTCCTACATCGCAGCCACAAATAACGACTCAAAAGTTGGATGGAAACAATTATGTTCAATGGTCTAAGGGTGTTCGTATTTATTTAGCAGGATTAGGGAAATCTAGCCACTTGCTCTAATCTAATCCTTCATATGAGAAGAGAAAAGACGTGTGGGTTCAAGAAGATGCCTTGATTGTTTTAATTTTATGGTATTCAATGGATCCACAGATTGCACGAATGTGTATGCATCTAGATACGTGCAAGGAGATTTGGGATTATGTCAAACTTCTATACTCTAGTAACATTACATGTACGTATGATTTATCCCAAGAGTACTTTCAGTTACAACAAGGAGATAGGAGTATCGCAAGTTATTTTGGAGAGATGAAACATGTTCATGAGGAGCTTAACGTCATGCAACCTATACTTGCCAACGTTTGTGAGATGTAGAAGCAAAGGGAGTGAATGATAGTTCTTCGTGTTCTAACAGGCTTGAGACCTGAGTTTGAGGCAGTTTGGTCCCAAATACTCAGTAGTGTCGAGTTGTCATCATTTTTCGATATTTATTCTCGTGTCCTTCGTACTTCCTTTAGCACGCATTCTCCTACTCTTGCATCTGGATCTAAGAGGACAGCCTTTGCTACATAGGGTGATTCTAGTTCTCTACCAAACAACCGCAAAAGCTATCGCGCTGGTTCAAATGGTCGTATGGTAAAGACAAATGAGGTAGAGGTACTCCTCGCAAGTGCACTCATTGTGGACAGAGTAATCATACTATTAAGCAGTGTTGGGATCTTCACGACAGATCTTCATGTATTGCCAATGCAGCCACCACGACTTCACACCTTTGGCAACAGCCAATGCAATCACCACTGACTCCTCACCTTTGGGGCCAAGTGGGGGGCAACATGCTATATCCATGTAAGAGGAAGAGTATTCCAAGTTCCAGTAGTATCAAGCATCACAACAAACTTCACTTCCCATTGCATCTCTTGCCCAAACAGGTAATCACATAGTATGCCTGTCATCCAATACTTCTCGCCCTAGTCCTTAGGTCATAGACTCTGCTACCACTGATCATATCATAGATATACCTAGTCTTTTCTCCACTCTTCAATATCTTGCAAATTTACTTTGTCTTACTCTTACTGATGGATCCATTACTATAGTCAAGGGAATTGGGACAGCAAATCCCACTTCTTCTATTTCTCTTCCTTCGGTTTTATATATTCCCAAATTTCCTTTAAATCTTATGTCCGTTAGCAAAATTACTAAATCCATGAATTGTTCAGTGACATTCTTCCCTAATTCTGTGGTTATTCAAGATTTGAAGATAAGGAAGACGATTGGCAAAGGGCATGAAGCTGGTGGACTATGTCACTTTGAGCCGCTATCTCCTTCTACCGCT
This sequence comes from Malania oleifera, assembly GCF_029873635.1. Taxonomy (NCBI): domain Eukaryota; kingdom Viridiplantae; phylum Streptophyta; class Magnoliopsida; order Santalales; family Ximeniaceae; genus Malania; species Malania oleifera. Next base: position 48,607,439 of record NC_080427.1, read on the forward strand.
TTCATTGTTGCTGCCACACCTTTCCAAATTCATTGTCACCTGAGTCATCCTTCATTGAAAAAGTTAAAATATCTTGTTCCTAGTTTGAGTGTCGTGTCTAGTCCCGATTGTGAGTCTTGTCAATTAGGAAAGTACCATTGTGTTTCTTTCGCTTCTCAAGTCAATAAACGAGCTACAAACCCTTTTATGTTAGTTCATTCAGATGTCCGAGGTCCTAGTAGGGTTGTGTCCAAGTTGGGTTTTCGGTAATTTACAACCTTTGTGGATGACTATTCAAGAATGACTTGGTTATATTTAATAAAAGATCATTCTGATTTATTTCATGTATTTTGTGCCTTTTGTTCCGAAATAAAGACTCAATTTGATTTGCTTGTTCGAATACTTCGAAGTGATAATGCTAAAGAGTTTTTCAGTGCACAATTCACTACTTACATGACTTAGTTTGGTATTGTTCATCAATCATCTTGTGCCCACACTCCTCAACAAAATGTGGTTGCAGAGTAGAAAAATAGACATCTTCTTGAATCCACTCGCACCTTACTTTATCAAATGCATGTACCTAATGTGTTTTGGAGTGATGTTGTACTTACTGCTTGTCATCTAATCAACAGAATGTCATCCTCTATTCTTAGTGGTAAAATTCCCTACTCCATTCTCTTTCCTAATTCACCTTTATTTTCTCTTCCTCCTCATGTATTTGGGTGCGTGTCCTTTGTTCATTAACTAACTCTTGGGGTGTAAGTTGGATCTTCGTGCTATAAAATGTGTCTTTGCGGGCTACTCATATACTGAAAAGAGACATTGTTATAGTCCTATACTGCATCGCTTCTTTGTTTTTGCCGATGTTACATTATTTGAGTCTACACATTACTACACGCAGTCACTAAGCACTTCGAAGCTCAATGAGCCTCTTCCTTTTCCTAATCTTCTAGATTCTACATTGCTGTCCTGACCCAACCAACCATCTAAGTCTCCATGTAGTTCGAGTCCTTCTCATCACCTTGACCATCCTAATTTGCAAGTGAATTCATGGGCGGCGGCTCCAAGGAAGAGAGTCCCCTCTAGCTTCTACTACCACGCCATTGGTTTCCTCATCTAATGATCATACTTCCCATGATGTTGATCCTCTAATTGCTGTTCGGAAATGCAAACGCACATGTACTCAACATCCCATTTCCAACTACGTTTCTTATGACTCTTTATCACCCTCCTATTATTGTTTTGTTACTACTCTATCATCTACTACGCTTCCTAAATCTGTTTCGAAAGCCTTAGCCCAATCTAGGTGGAGGGATGCTATGGTTGAAGTACATGACAATGGTACTTGGGACTTGGTACCTCTTCCTCCTAACAAGTTTGTGGTTGGTTATCGCTGGATCTACACTGTGAAAGTCAACCCTGATGGTTCTATGGCTTGTCTAAAAGCCCGTATAGTTGCTAAGGGATACACTCAGGTGTATGGTCTGGATTATTCTAATACTTTTTCTACAGCTGTCAAACTTACATCAGTACGTCTATTCATCTCTTTGGCTACTACTTATCATTGGCCTCTGCATCAATTAAATGTGAAAAATGTCTTCTTGCATGGTGACCTTGAGGAGGAGGTTTATATGGAGCAACCACCTGTGCTTGTTGCTCAAGGGGAATCAGGCTTAGTGTGTCGGTTCAAGAAGGCTTTATTTGGGTTAAAACAATCTCCCAGAGCATGGTTTGGTTGTTTAAGTGTTGTAGTACTTTAGTTTGGTCTTTGACGGTGTGTTGTGGATCATTCCATGTTTTATTGTCATACTTCATCGAGTAGGATCCTTCTTGTTGTTTGTATGGATGATATTATTATAAATGATGATGATAAAGGTATTTAGAGTCTCAAACTTTTTCTACAAACTAAGTTTCATACCAAATATTTGGGACTGTTGAAATACTTCTTGGGTATAGAAGTATCTAGATCTCGTATCGAAACTATTTTGTCACAGAGGATGTATGTTATTGATTTGTTGGATGAAACTGGCTTATTGGGATCTAAACTGATTGATACACCCATAGATCCTAACAGCAAGTTAATGTCGGATATGGGTGATTTGCTATCTAATCCTGGACAAGACCAGAGACTTGTTGAAAAGTTGAATTATTTCAGTCAATCGGCCAAATATATCTTTTGCAACATGGCTTGTGAGTCAATTTCTAAATTCTCCGAGAACGTGTATTGGGAGGCAGTAATTCGCATCTTGAGATATCTCAAAGGTGCACCTAGGAAAGGTCTTTTATATTGTGATCAAGGTCACACTTATATCCATAGATATACAAAAGCATATTGGGATGGATCGCGTTCCAATTGGAGATCCACCACCAGGTACTGTATCTTGGTTGGTGGTAATTTGGTCTCTTGGAAGAGTATGAAATAAACTGTGGTAGCAAGGTCAAGTGCTAAATCAAAATATAGAGCTATGGCTCAAATTGCTCGTGATCTTTTCTAGTTAAAGAACACGTTCGAAGAATTGAGTATTCACATTCTCAGCTTATGAAGTTGATGTGTGACAATCAAGTTGCTCTTCATATTGCCTCCAACCCGGTCTTTCATGAGCAGATGAAGCACGTTGAAGTTGATTGTCACTTTGTTCGAAAGGAACTTGTGCAAAAGGTCATTACAACCACTTATGTGAAGTTGGACATGCAGCTTGCTGATTTGTTTACCAAAACATTGGGGGGGGGGGGGGGGGAGGGGGGGTGCTCGTGTTAAATTCATTTGTAACAAGCTAGGAGCATATGACACTTATGCTCCAACTTAAGGGAGAGTGTTAGAGGTTATTTATGTCTTTTAGTATTATTATTGAGTGTGTAAGCATGTTAATTAATGAGAGTTAGTAAAGGTATTATTGTCATTAGAATGTATTTAATTTGTATTATAAATAGGGGAGACCTATCTTCAAGTAAGGTCATTCATTTTAATCAAATCTTAACTATTAGAATTTAAAATTTTAGAAATTAAAGAGTGTATATGATAGAAGATGAGCTATCTTCTATTCTATAACTTAAGCTCAATGGATCTTTAATAAACTTAAAAAAAATAATAATTATGGGCCTTTAATAGACTTTAAAAATAATAATAATAATAATAAGGAGAGAGAGAGAGAGAGAGAGAGAGAATGTATCTAGATCTTCACTAACCTATGCATTTATTTATTTATGTACTTATTAGAACGGTATTTCAACAAGGTGAGCTTTTTGGTGTTATACTTTAGTGGTGATTATCATGGCCTATTTTCCTTTTCTTTATCGTATTACTCTCTTTCTGGTTATGATTATTGGTAGGTGTTTGAGCTTTTGTCTCCCTATTTTCCCACCCATAGATGATTAGTTTTTAAGAAATTAGAATGAAGACATGCCAAAATGAGCATGACTCAAAATTATGTCATGGAAGCCTATGGGTATGTTTGGAGGTTATTGTCATTCTATACATTTAGGTAGCATTTGGGAGAATCGACTTAGGGCCTTGGATTTGGAGTTATGTGAATATAGAAGAAATTAAATTAAATAATATATTATGTTTGTCCAAATCCACACAAATCCAAATCCAAAGTTCGAATTCTATGCTCCCAAGCACTAGTTTTGTGCATATTATGTATCAATGGTGTTGCTGCTTGCTTTCTTGGTTTTATTCTACTTAACTGCACATCAGAATTTTCGTACCAATGGCGTTGCTTCTCACCTTCTTGGTTTTATTCTACTTAACTGCACATCAGAATTTACATAAATTTCATTCATTTATCTAGCTCAAAGTGTAATTGTAGGTTGACGAAACAAATACACCTACTCTGGTGTATATTGATTAGAGACCCGAGTAATTAGAAAACAAAAGGCACAATACTTGTAGGTTGATGAGAACAAATACACCTACTCTGGTGTATATTGACAAAGTCATATTGATTTACTGGTGTTCCAAGTCTTGTACTAATCATCATGCATACTGGCAGCCACCATAACCAGCACACAGCATACTTCATTTCTTATTCAAACCCTTCTTTTTTTCCTTGTATAGCCTCTGCCTCTCTAAGCAGGCACTTTCTGAGGTAACATTCATGGGAAATATACTTAGTACCAAGTCTAATAAGTATATTAGAACTGATTTGTTGTGGTTTTAATTTTTCTTTGTAATTAATACTTCTGAAGTGAACTATATTAGAAATGGATTGAGACTGAACCATATATTAGGGACTGATTTTTGGTGAACTGATTTTGAGCACATATGCCAGCACGCTATTTCTGATTCCCTGGGTCTGTTTGTCATGGTTTTATGCCTTTTTATAAGCACCGTACAAGTTGTTTGGGGCTTTGTTCCATCCCCTTTTTGCTAAATATATTCAAATTACTCCATAAAAATCAGAATCTCCCACAACATATTAAAAAAAAAAAAAATCAAACCTTACCCAAGTCTATTGAATCTCTTAAATCCAGCTGAGAGTCAACAAATTCCTTGTGAATGTACTTAGAAATGTCAATACCACCTGTTATATCATCAGAATCTCCCCCATCAACCTCTACATAACAGGTCAATCAGACGAGCTTCTTCTTAAAACAGTCCCCAATTCATACTCCATCCTAGTTTGATCAGAAAGAGAAAGCTAAGTCCACTAATGATGAATATCAATCTCCACATGAGTATCATGCTCCTCAGAACCCTTCACAACAGTATTTTATACGAGAGAGAGAGAGAGAGAGAGAGAGAGAAACCTACCATACAGGAACTTTGACTTCTATTCGCAGAGGTTCAGAATTGCCAACCCAAGCCAACTTTATATTTACATTATGTTCGGTTTGCAGAAAATGGAATGAGATGAAAATTTGAATGGAGAGCATAACAAAGTCAAGTGACAAATTCGATTACATTCCATCCGACTCCATTTCATTCCTATGTACCAAACATGTAATTATTGTCTCCGGTGCAGAGTTTTGCACAGAAATCTGCTTATTTCATTATTATACTACTCTCCTGCAGTACCAAAGGGGGTTACTCCACATTTATCACCAAATCTTGCTTGCTCTCTGTTCTTCACATCATCTCCCATTTGCTCTATGTTCATCACAACAATTGGAATCATCACCTCAGGAAGCTCAGTCACATGGTTCAAAATCAAAGGGGAAGACCAGAAGTTCAGAAACAGTCAGCCTGCAAGTCCCCAATTCCATTGGACCCATTTCTGAGGCTTCTAAAAATCTTTTAGGCCCAAAAGAACTGAGGATCTGAGGCCCATTACATTTTGGCCCAAACAATTTACAATTTTGAAAAAAATTGATGATTTTGCATGAATTCTGTGGATTCAACTGATCTCTTGTTCTGCATGAATTTGACTGTTAATTTCAAGCATACAGTTCATCAAGAATGTATAGAATTTTATAAGATACGTGCATTATCTGTGGTTATTGTTTGTTGAAAAACCTCGGTTTCCCTCTGTGGATTCAACTGATCTCTTGTTCTGCATGAATTTGACTGTTAATTTCAAGCATACAGTTCATCAAGAATGTATAGAATTTTATAAGATACGTGCATTATCTGTGGTTATTGTTTGTTGAAAAACCTCGGTTTCCCTCTGTGGATTCAACTGATCTCTTGTTCTGCATGAATTTGACTGTTAATTTCAAGCATACAGTTCATCAAGAATGTATAGAATTTTATAAGATACATGCATTATTTGTGGTTATTGTTTGTTAAAAGAACCTGGGTTTCCCCTTTTTTACATTACCATTACAATAGGAATTTTTTTCCTTCAGTTTTACATTAAATAACACTAACTTCAATTCACTTATAATTGAAATATTTTTTGTAATCATATACATTATATTATACTTCTATAGGATCCAAATTCCAGTTCTTAGAAATTACATGCAAAATTGATATTTGACTAAATTAAAATTTCACATTTCTTTATACAAATGGCCTTAGAAGATACTTGGTCCATGTAAAAATAAAAGGTTGTGGACCAAAGAAGAAGATGAAAATTTAATTGAGGCTCTTCTTGATTTGCAAAATTCAGAAAAAAATATAGCTGATTGCGGTTTCAAACCAGGCCATTATGGTACCATTGAAAGGAAGATGCATTGGTTGGGAAATTGATATTAACAAATCAATGATGAGCTCTTGAAGATACAGGGTCTAAGTATGAATGGAGCGGTACAAGGGAGTAATAAAACTGAATCTGATCACAAGCTAAACGAACTTTTCTTTACTGTGCAGATAATGAAAAAGAAGAGTGGGTTAAGATCATTATTCGTCAGTCTTATTTTGCAGATGTTTGCTTTATTTGACAAACTATCGGACTTTTAATAGATTAGGAGACTTTCTAATTTTTAATATGCACATCAGACATAAGAAATTCGTGAGTATGAACAATTGGTATATTATTACCTTGTTCAATTAAATAGTTGGGATTCACTTTGTCTGAATCCTTGTTCGAATTCTACATGTTTTTCATTAATGAAGTCTTTAATTCTTTTTATCTAGTCAACAGTCACCTTTTGAAAGAGTTAGACTGCGTTTGGATTTTGGAAATTATTAGGGAAAGGAAAGAAAAATATGAAAAAATTCATAATTTTATAGTTTTAATATATAATATAAAGAGAAAATACAACGGAAAACAACTTTTCTTCTTATTTTCCTTTCCTTTGCTTTCCCTAAACAAAATCTTCGATCGAAACGGACTATTTAAGTTTTTTGAATTTGTTAGATTTATATATTTCGATGTAATTTTTAAAATAAGAGCATTCCATTCTCTTATTACAATTATTTATGCCAAACATGAGAATAGAAGTGAGAATGGGAATGTCCATTTAGTCTAGTTTGATTCTATGTTTGCAACAAAGCAATGGATATGCAAATGGTCATTGCATTTCCTTCCCCATTCCGTTTCATTCTCTATATTGTTTCATTCGCATTCCATTCCATCTTGTGGACCAAACATAGCATAATGACAGAGATGGATCATTCCAAGCTTCTTAAAGCATTTTGGAGAAACTAGGATCTAAGATCAGCAAACCAAAAGGCTCCAAGCCTAAATGATATGTAGTGGAGGGGCCCAAGAAGATGGGTTGTGCTGATGTGTGAAGGACAGTTCAGGTGAAAGATTAGAACATCTGACCTTAAAATTCTCTGGTCTATGTTGGCCTAGGGGTCATTTGTTTGCACTGAATGACCTCTTAATTGGACTTGTTTCTTATTCTATCGGCTTCAGGTGAATCCGATGTTATGGACCAAACATAGCATAACTGAGATGGATCATTCCAAGCTTCTTAAAGCATTTTGGAGAAACTAGGATCTAAGATCAGCAAACCAAAAGCTCCAAGCCTAAATGATATGTAGTGGAGGGGCCCAAGAAGATGGGTTGTGCTGATGTGTGAAGGACAGTTCAGGTGAAAGATTAGAACATCTGACCTTAAAATTCTCTGGTCGATGTTGGCCTAGGGGTCATTTGTTTGCACTGAATGACCTCTTAATTGGACTTGTTTCTTATTCTATCGGCTTCAGGTGAATCCGATGTTGCGCCTTATAATGCTGCTGATTTCGTCGGCAGTAGATCCATCACTGAGCCGCGAGAGATTATTTTTCCCTCCCTCTTTATTGTCCGCTTGATTCTTCCGTGGCTATACTACACCACAATCTAGAAGCCCCCATCACGCTCCCAGCAAAGGAACCACTGGATAAGGAGCCTCATATCGTGCTCCCACCACAGCATTCACCACCACTTCCCACCATGATCCTGCCGCTATCTCCCACCACAGCCTCTATTACAGCTTGCCATCACACTCCCACCACCACCTCCGCCTCTGACTCCCATCACACAACCACCACGGCCTCTGTTGGGCCCTCTACCATGGTCTCCAGCACGGCCTCTGTCATGAGCCTGAAGCTTCAGATTTGAGGATCGTAGCTAGAACCCATGGAAGATGGTTGAGCAACAGACTTTAGGCAAAGCCGAAATATTGAATATTGTTTAACTCATTTGATAAATATGAAATTTGGGGAGATAACATTTATGCTAATTTATTGCATATGTAATTTTCATGGGTGTATTTGTATTCTTGTATTTTTTTCATAATTTTTTTAAATACATATTCAGATGTTATTAGGATTTACCAAATAAGTTACACTTTTCAGTGTTAAGGGGTTCGATCAAGCTCTAAATCAGTTCACAAAATTCAAAGTCTAATTCAATATTCAGTGCTTAGTGCTTAATTTTTCCAAACACCCCCTTACACAAAGTAAATCTGGATGCAGAGAAGCCAAGCTCAATCATCCTAGAGGCATCCATATGATCAAGGTATCGATTGGCTCAAGAGTGTGAAGACCTTGTGCTACCCATTTTATCTTCCCTGCAGATGATTTTGTCGAAATCACGCACCATTAGCCAATGGAGATTGTGGGAATGTACCGTCAAGGAGAGGTTATTGTACAGTTCCCTACACCAGAGTTTTGCATAGGTAGCAAGATAAAAACCAGCTACTGAGATTGGTCATTACCTTGACAACACTATGGATTTCTTGATCTGTGTTCATAATGATATTTATATCAGCCTGACAAGCGTACCAAAGCATTCGCATACCTCCATTGCAACCAACAGGGTCCACATGGAAGACGGTATCAAAACGAAGAGAGGTTGAAATAGTTTTGCTATGAGTTCCTTCATTCATGGTTTCTGTGAGGACAATAATCATTGGAATGTGCATTTGGATCAAAGCCATAATATTCCTCTTGAAGGTGGGGCTGCCTGTACCCCATACAGTTCTAGAAGACCAATTTCATTTCATTGGTGACTAATATTTGCTCTGTCTCATTCTGGATCTTCCTTAGCCCTAGGATCTCTGTCAAGTTAGGGTCAAGGCTTGAGTCTGTCCCCTGCCTTAGTTGGGGGATCATGTTTACCTTCTAATCTCAGGGGATCTTGAATAAAAATGGCACATTTACTGTCAGACTCAGATCCTATTATAGGAAACTCACTCCTCTGGCAGAAACTAGCATTCTAGCAACAACTTTTGTTCGAAGCACATCTGGAAAACACCCCAAAAAAATTGCTTTCTTTGCATAAGAGGCAACTCTTAGAAAAATTATTAACGTACATAACCTGGAAAAAAAGGGGCTACCCCCTTGTTAACTGTTAAGGCTTTATATACATTGTTGGCCCACAACCCAACAGCTTAATCTTTTAGGTAAAGTAGTAATCTAATATAGTATTAAATCCAGGTTGCCAAGAGGTTCTGGATCCTAGTCTTGTTGCCGGCATTTATTGTTTGTTTGTTAAGAACTATCTTATTCCCTGTAATGGTGTTGTTTATCATTTTTTTATTTCTTCACGTGCTGTCGGGCTGCACGTGCAGGGTAGTGTTAAGGCTAAATATACATTGTTGGCCCACAACCTAACTAGTTAAGCTTTTAGATAAAGTGGTAATCTAACATTAACAAGTGCTACTTGTGTTTGGAAAATGCTAAATCAGTGAATCTTATTGATCATGTCCTCTTGCACTGCTCCTCGACCAGAATCCTTCGGAACTTGAGCACTTCTCACATCAGGCAGCTGTGGGTTACTCCCACAACAGTATAAGGAAAGTTAGGGGCTTGGAAAGGTATCTGCTCTAGCAAGGATAGGATCCCTCATTCCCCTTGCATCTTTAGGTCTGTTTGGAGGGTCAGAAATAAGAGATTTTTCAAAGGATTGGCTATGCCCTTACATATCATTAGAGACCGATGGATTACTAAAGATGGCATAGTGGCTTGATTTTGGTTGACTCTCTTGTAATTCTTAGTTTTTTCAACATAATTCTAGGTTTTTTCAACACCCTGCAATGCACAAGATTTCCCTCGTTTGTTTGTACTTGGGTACCATTCCCTTGGCACCCTTTAATGAAATACTCTTTGCTAATCAAGAAAGAAGGAAAAAAAAAACTTGTAATTTTGTGTCTGGGAGGCTGGTGTTGGCAAACTGCTCACAAAAAATTTCCAAGGGTACTAAAGCTAGGTTCATGAGTAACTGGCAAGGAGGATGCAGATGCAGCAAGGATTTTATCCAAGGGAAAGTCTGGATGATCTGGGAACAGGCTTTTTATCAACAGCTTGGTTAATGTGTCAAAAATTAAGTGCGGAAGGTCATTTATAGCAAGCTTGCTGTTGTGTAGTTTCCTGTCCTCATTGATATCTGCAGCAGAGTCTCCATCAGTTAGCCTTGCTACAGTCTGGCCACTATGACTAGCAGCCAGATTCAGTACACACTACACAATCATTAGCAGACAGATTCAGTAGTCAGTACACAATCATACTCTCCCACATCTGAGTCCCCTGTGCCTCCATGGGTCTTAGCTCCCAGTTTGGCTCCATTCAGGCATTTAAGGTTTTGGAAACTTTTTGGTACCGAGGCTTGATATAGGTGGTCCTTGGGTTTGGAGAACTTGCCACCTTAAGGTTGGCTCTGTTCAGGCACTTAAGGTTTGTGTCCTTGGGAGTTGGGAGACTTTTTGGGGCTGAGACTTGACTTAGGTGGCTCCTGGGTTTGAGGTGCCCACCTTCCTAGGACTAGCAATGACGGTCTTGGTATTGGTGTGCTGCCTCCTAGCTAAGACCATATTCAGTCACCAAAAAAAATAGATGGTGAAAATCCAAGATCCTGTGGTTGTATTTCTTCTCTGAATGGATTAAAAGGGAAGAAAATCAACTTCTTTGAAACAAAAAACATTAATTATTTGAATTATTTTTCAGGCTTCATATGGAACAAATGAATTCTGCAAAATCTGTAGAATTGCCATACTATGATTTTCTTTGTTTGGAAGCATAACAAAACAGAGATGATAGAACTGAAACCTCAATCAACAAATCATGGAATTGAGTTCTATTAGAAATATGATCACAACCAGTAGGATTTGCAAATGAATTCAACAGAATAGAGAATTAAAAGACATTTTGCTAGCCAGATTCTGTGTCAAACGTGAGAATTCAGTAAAAGACATTTTTCTAGCAGATTCTGCATCAAATGTGAGAATTCAGTCAAAATCCATAACGCAATATACAGTATGCCAGACACACACATTCATTTACAAAGGAATTCTGCAAAAGAAATGAATCCTATTTTGATTTGCATTCCAAACACTTTACCTATTTTATGTCGCCAAACAACCAAATATAAAGGTTTTTCCCACTTTCTTTTTTTGTTCTCTCCCCGGGGTTTCATTTACTAACAGTCAAACGGATAATTAAGGAAGGAAAAAAACAGGAACAACGAAACAAAATGATTGAGGGAGAAACTTGTACTCTTCGAGGAAGCGGTCGTTGTCGAGATCAGGATTATTTCGAGATCTTCGAGCTCATCCTCGGTCTTGCCATCGATCCAAGACTTGTCTTTGGATCTAGAGTCTTCATCGGGGGCTGGTGTCACGAGCTAAGCTTGTTCAGGGCATTATGCTTTCCTGTGACCGCTTACCTCGTGTGTTTGGGATGGGTTTCCATCATGTAAATACTAGTGTAGGGTTATTTTCCAGTATTTATTTCTTTGTATGTCAAATAAGGCAGTATGACTCTTCAGTCACTTTGATGTTTCCTAGTGTCAGAGTGAGAATAGCCTAGAAAGCTCTTTAGGGGAGGGTGAATGTTCATCAGTCATTGTAAAACTCACTAGCTATTGTCAACGTGTTTAGCCTACTTGCCTCCCTCGCTAAACACATGATGTCAACGGAGGTGTTGTTAATAAATTGCGTAGTTTCAATGTTTACTGCTTGCGTGCCACTGCTTTCATGAATGCTTACTGTTTCCGCTACCATTTGATTGAATGCTAATGAAAGTGTTTCGTGGACGAATGTCGGTAAACGATAGGCTGGCTAGTTAAACAAGAGTGCTTTAGCTAGCGCCGCATGGCCCTTCACAAGAGTGTGAAAATAGTCAGACCGTGACACTTCATATCAGAGCCAAGGCTCAGTTGCTACGAGAATTCAGTTACCTTCGTTGTGGGATTTGGGAAGCTTTAGTAAGTGACCATGGCACCAAACAATGCCAAAAGAATCAGTGCACTGGAAGCGCAAGTTAAAGAGACAACCAACAATATGGCCAACGAGATGGCCCAACTGAGGGGACTTGTTGATGAAATGATGGGATCACACCAGCATCAAGCAAGTTTGACAAGTGAAATGTTAGAGGACTTTCACGACACTGTGGAAACTTTGCAGGCCCAGATGGCTGATCTGGATGCAAAGGTGAATCTAATGGTTCTTGCTATGGGGAACTCCAACACTTTGGGAGTTTGGGAGTTAGTAAGACCAAGGTACCAGAACCCAGGACCTATGGGGGTGCCCGTGATGCTAAGGAGTTAGAGAACTTCTTGTTTGATATGGAACAGTATTTTCGCGCTGTGAGGATGGCCTCAGAACAGGTGAAAGTAGATACTGCAACCATGTAATTGGTTGGTGTCGCCAAACTGTGGTGGCGTGCTAAGTACAATGACATTGAAAATGGAAGCTGTGTAATTGATAGTTGGGCAAACTTGAAGAAAGAGCTCAAAGGTCCAATTCTTTCCTGAGAATGTTGAGTATAATGCAAGGAAAAAGCTGAGATACCTCAAACACACTAGGTGGATCAGGGAATACGTGAAACAATTTTCTGCTTTGATGTTGGATATCAAGGATATGTCGGAGAAGGACAAGTTGTTCTATTTTCTAGAGGGGATGAAACTGTGGGCAAGAACTGAACTTCATAGACAAAAGAGTTCAAGACTTGTCTACTGCACAAGCTGCTGCAAAACACTTGACTGACTACGCTGGGAAGAATACCACTTCATCCAAAGGGTCTAGCGAAGAGGGAAACAATGGAAAGTCTTTCAAGAAAGGCAAACCCAAGAGTGGGGGAGCCGACTATAAAGCATCAACCTCAAAGGAAACTTCGTCGTCTCAAGGGTTCAACACACCCAAGGGAAAGGGTGAACTTGAGTGCTACTTGTGTCAAGGTCTTCATAGAGTTTTTTAGTGTCCTCACAAAGCAACACTTAATGCTTTATAGACTTCCATTGCAGAACAAGCAGTGGAAGACGATGGGGAAGAAGATGAGATGCCAAGGATGGGTGCAATGCGGCAGGTGAGCGCATTGGAAAAGCATGCTAAAGCCCCAAATGTTACACGAGCAAGAGGGCTAATGTTTGTGGACTTGAGAATCAATGGGAAAAGTACCTACACTATGGTGGATACCGAGGCTACCCATAACTTTGTTTCGCAACCGAAAGCTTGGAGACTCAACTTATCCTTAGAGAAGGATACAGGACGCATGAAAGCCATTAATTCTGTAGCCCAGCCTACTCTGGGAGTAGCCAAGCAAGTTATTGTGAAGCTTGGGGGGTGGGAAGGTCATCTGAATTTCACAGCGGTGCCATTGGATGACTTTCCAGTCATTTTAGGAATGGAATTCCTTAGGGGTACGAAGGCAATGCTGATGTCTTCGGCTGGTTCCCTATGTCTGATGGGAGATCACCCGTACATGGTGCAAGTTGTTGCAACGAAAGGAGACAATGGGAAGTTCCTTTCAGCCATGCAACTCAAGAAGGGTTTAAGAAAGGGAGAGCAAACATATCTAGCCACGGTGGTGGTAGATGAAAAAGTAGGCCAAGAGCTAGTGCCTATGATCATCCAAGCGGTGTTGGATGAGTACAAGGAGGTGATGCCAGATAAGTTGCCTCACGAATTACCTCCACTACGGGGTGTAGAGCATGAAATCAATCTGTTTCTAGGAGTGAAACCACCTGCAAAAGGGTCATATCGGATGGCGCCTCTAGAGTTAGCAGAATTGAGGAAGCAACTTGATGAGTTATTGGAAGCAGGATATGTTCGCCTTTCCAAAGCACCATTCGGAGCATTGGTGTTATTTCAAAAGAAACATGATGGGAGCCTGCGGATGTGTATAGACTACCGCGCGCTCAACAAGGTGACAGTGCGCAACAAGTATCCTATTCTATTGATTGCTAATTTATTGGATCAGTTAAGTCATGCCAAGTACTTCACTAAACTTGACTTGAGGTCAGGCTACTATCAGGTGAGGATTGCTGATGGGGATGAGCCGAAGACTACTTATGTGACACGGTATGGGGCATATGAATTCTTAGTGATGTCATTCGGGTTGACAAATGCGCCTGCAACATTCTGTACTTTGATGAACTAGGTTTTTCGTAAGTACCTTGACAAGTTTGTCGTAGACTCGTAGTGTACCTAGATGATATTGTTGTCTACAGTTCCATTCTAAAGGAACATAAAGAGCATCTACGAAAGGAGTACGACAGGCTGAAGGGGAACAGTCTGTATGTGAAGAAAGAGAAGTGCTCTTTCACTCAGCGGAGCATCAAATTCCTTGGTTATGTGATTGAACAAGATCATATCAGGATGGATATGGAGAAGGTAAGGGCAATTCAAGAATGGAAGATCCCAACGACAGTGAAGGAGTTGTGTTCCTTGCTTGACCTTGCCAACTACTACAGGAAGTTCGTAGAGGGGTATTCACAGAGAACGGCTCCTATGACAGAACTACTAAAGAAGGGTCATGGGTGGAACTGGACAGAGGAGTGTCAGGGAGCCTTTGATGACTTGAAGGATGCCATGATGAGAGATCCGGTACTTGCTCTTCCAGATGTCATGAAACCCTTTGAGGTACAGACAGAAGCATCAGACTTCGCCCTTGGAGGAATCTTGTTACAGGAGGGGCATCCTGTTGCGTACAAAAGTCGTAAGCTTAGTGAAGCAGAGCGGAAGTACACAGTTCAAGAGAAGGAGATGCTAGCGGTGATACATTGTCTTCGTGTGTGGAGGCATTACTTCCTTGGATCAAGGTTTGTGGTGAAAACAAATAACTCAAGTGTTAGCCATTTCTTCACACAGCCAAAGCTGACACCCAAGTAAGGCCGATGGTAGGAATTCTTGGTAGAATTTGATTTTTTCTTTGAGCACAAGGCGGAGCAATTGAACCAAGTCGTGGATGCGCTGAGTAGAAAGGCCAAGTTGACGGCCTTACAAATGATAGCACATTTGACTTTGAGTACTGTTACCACAACGATACAGGAGCGCATCAAGGAGAACTTAGCCAAAGATCCAGTTGCGCAAAACTTAATGAAGCTTACCGAAAAAGGGAAGGCACGACAGTTCTGGATGGAAGATGGATTGCTGATGGCCCATGGTAACCGGCTCTTTGTGCCATGAGCTGGTGATCTGAGGAAGACATTGTTGAAGGCATGTCATGATACCATGTGGGTCGGACATCTAGGATGGCAGCGCACTTTGGCCTTACTGAAGCAGGGGTACTATTGGCAGCACATGAGTGATGATGTGGTTGATTATACCCGAACTTGTCTCACTTGCCAACAAGACAAGGTGGAGCAAAGGAAAATTGCAGAGCTGTTGGAGCCCTTACCAGTACCGTCCAAACCGTGGGAAAGTGCCTCATTGGACTTCATCACCAACCTGCCCAGAGTGGAAGATGCAGAGTTTATATTTATTATTATAGACAGGTTTTCGAAGTATGGTACATTCATAGCCACACCAAAGTACTATTCGGTAGAGAAGACAGCACAGTTGTTTTTCAAGAATATTCTGAAATATTGGGGTGTTCCCCAAGACATTGTTAGTGACCGAGACTTAAGATTCACTGGCAATTTCTAGACAGAACTTTTCATAATCTTCAGTTCACAACTTGAAATCTCTTCGAGTTATCATCCACAAACAGATGGACAGACGGAGAAATTCAATGGGCTACTGGAAGAGTACTTGCGCCATTTCGTCAACGCCAACCAGAAGAATTAGGCGCAACTACTTGACGTGGCTCAATTCTGTTTCAATGCCCAAAAGAGCTCAACAACCAACAAGAGCCCTTTTGAGCTTATTACAGGCCAGCAACCGCTGTTACCTCACACAGTGGATGAGCTGTACATGGAAAAGAGTCTCAGGGCATACATCTTCACCAGAGAATGGAGACAGAATGTTGAGATTGCCCGAGCCTACCTGGAAAAAGCTACTAAGCATATGAAGAAGTGGGGAGATCAAGGAAGAAAACCGCAGCACTTCAACGTAGGTGACTTGGTGCTTGTTAAGCTCCATTTAGAACAAGTCAGGTCACTACGAGGACAAGAAATGAGACTACTTCACAAATATGAAGGACCAGTCCCCATCTTGGCCAAAGTCGGTAAGGTCTCCTACAAAATCGACCCTCCGACTTGGATGAAAGTGCATCCTGTGTTTCACGTCAGCTACCTCAAACCATACAACGACGACACCGATGATCCGAGCATAAGTCAATCAACCAGAGCAGAAGTGAATACAGTTCAATCTGACAGACGTGAAGTTGAAGATATCCTTGCAGACAGAGTGTTCATATCCTCAAGGAAGAAGCGACAGGAGTTCTTAGTGAAGTGAAAAGGCTTTGGTGATGAAGAAATTAGCTGGATTTCTACAAAAGATATCCAACCGTTTGTGGACAAAATTGAAGTGTACCTAGCGTCAAAGTCTACGAGGACGTCGACCGCAAAAGTAGGGGAGAATGTCACGATCTAAGCTTGTTCAGAGCATTATGCTTGCATGTGACTGCTTACCTCGTGTGTTTGGTATGAGTTTCCATCATGTAAATACTAGTGTAAGGTTATTTTCTAGTATTTGTTTCATTGTATGTCAAATAAGACAGTATGACTCCTCGGTTACTTTGATGTTTCCTAATGTCAGAGTGAGAATAGCCTAAAAACCTCTTTAGGAGAAGGTGAGTATTCATCAGTCATTGTAAAATTCACTAGCTATTGTCAATTTGACCTACTTGCCTCCCTCGCTAAACATACGATGTCAACGGAGGTGTTGTTAATGAATTGCGTAATTTCAATGTTTACTGCTTGCGTGCCACTGCTTTCATGAATGCTTACTGTTCCCGCTGCCATTTGATTGAATGCTAATGAAAGTATTTCATTGATGAATGTTGGTAAACGATAGGCTGACTAGTTAAACAAGCGTGTTTTAGCTAGCGCCGCATGCCCTTCACAATGGTGTGAAAATGTGAGAATTCAGTCAAAATCCATAACGCAATATACAGTATGCCAGACACACACATTCATTTACAGAGGAATTCTGCAAAAGAAATGAATCCTATTTTGATTTGCATTCCAAACACTTTACCTATTTTATGTCGCCAAACAACCAAATATAAAGGTTTTTCCCACTTTCCTTTTTCGTTCTCTCCCCGGGGTTTCATTTACTAACAGTCAAACGGATAATTAAGGAGGGAAAAAAACAGGAACAACGAAGCGAAATGATTGAGGGAGAAACCTGTACTCTTCGAGGAAGCGATCGTCGTCGAGATCAGGATCATCTTCGAGATCTTCGAGCTCGTCCTCGGTCTTGCCATCGATCCAAGACTTATCTTTGGATCTAGAGTCTTCATCGGGGGCTGGCGTGAAGGAAGGGGGTTTGAACGGAGGGGGCTTCGGAGGGAGGTTGCCCAGCTTTCTCTGTATGTCGTCCCATTGGGTCGAAGCTCCCTCTACGTCCTTGTAGACGAAGTGGTAATCCGCCATGGCCGAATGTTTCCTCCCTCTTCACAGCGTGTTCAATTTATTTTCTCGCTGCCGAACACACCCGCTCCCGCATTCTCTCCCTTTCTTTCCTGGGCTTTGCTTGGCACAACCCAAGCCCACTGGTCATACTTTCGGCCCAATCGAACGAAAGTAAAATTAAAAATTGAAAATTAAAATTAACTAGAAGCTAGCCATGTGTTTGACTAATATTTATAAAATTAAAATCTCAATGGAAAAAAGTCTTATATTTATCTTTAAAATAAATAATATTATAAAATTATTATTAAAATGATTAAATTGCAAAATAATACACATTAAAAAATATTTTTAATAAACAAATTTATTATAATTATTTTACTTAATTATTATACTTTCAAACTTTATTTTACAATAAATATTTTATTGGACATGACAAATGAAAAATAGTAAAAATATTTTTTTAATTAGTTTTATTATTTTTTTCAAATTTTAATTGTATTTATATTTTTATTATAATTAAATTCAAGTCATCATGTATTTTTATTTTTATTTTAAAGTTTATAAAATGAATGATTTAATCCAAAATAATTATTTACAAATATTAAAATTATTTACAGCAGTTTTTCAAAACGAGTGATTATCACAAAATCTTTTTTTTTTTGGCAAATAATTAAAAACTAATAACATAAACAAACATGTTTTTGTAATTTGTTTCTTTACTATACAAAAATAAAATAGAAAACAACAATTATACAAAACAGATCTTTAATTTTTCATTCTTATAAAAAGTAAGGACAAAAATAAAATCATTGAAACAAATTTTAATTTTTTATATTATTAATATTTAAATTTTATTTGTGTTGGAAAAAAAATATTTTAATGATTTTTTATATAATAAAAAATATTTTTTTTCATAAATTTCTTAATTTGAGCACAGTCACAGCCACACACCCCTAATTTGGTTCCCAAAATTAGGGTAGACTAATCTTGAAATCCATTTTCATCTTAATTTGGTGACAAACTTTAAGAAAATATTAGTCATTAATAATTACATAGAATACATTAAAATTATTAAGAGCATGCCTCCACATTATTTTTATTTGTATATTAATTTAAATAAAAACAAGGATAATGGTATATGTCAAATTAAAAATCAAATTCCTTCAATGTCAATCTTAAAGATCCATTCATATCCAGCCGTGCAAAGTGAATATATTAATTTACATTCTACGATTGTCTTTTTATATGATTTGCAAAATCATATTAATACAAAAAAAAAAACCATTATTTATTGAGAATTAAAATCATAACAAGCAAATAAGCAAAGTTAAAGTACTATTTTTGCATATCAAAATTTTAAAGATAAAGAGGGGTAAGAATAATGTACTAATGATTCGTAAAATAAACTACGTTGTATACTCGTGTTAGCTAAGTTAGGATTTGGTTACCTTTAATATAATTTAACTAACAAAATTGAATTTTGTTAGAACGCTTGAAACCATTCAAAGTGGGGAAAAACACTAGTAAAAATTACAAATAAAACTAATAAAATTTGATAATTTTTCAATCAATCAAAGGGTTTCGGTGAGAAGTTTGAATTGTGGATGGAACTATTTGGAAACACTAGTGGATAGGCTTTACTATCTTTTCTTATAGTAAAGTTGAAGTAAGTTTGAGTAAAAGTGGAGTGTGTAAGTGGAAAACAACTTTTGTAGATATTAGCGAATGGGTCTCACTATTTATTTATTTTTTGTATAGTAAACTTAAAGTAAGTTTAAACCATGATCAACTGTGTCGATGAATATAATTAGTGAGTGAATTTCACAACTTTAAAGTCTGCATTATTGGTGGAGTATTGATATTAGAGTCATTTAGAGTTTGCATTCTATGATTGCCTTTTATACGAGCTCGAAAATTTCATGTATTTGTAAAATCAAATTCGGACAAGAAAAATATAAGACTTTTTTTCAATTGAAATTAACATGGATATTTACTTATTTGTCGAGGAAAAATATGTTATAATAAATAACAATAAGCAA